>NW_024882181.1:0-370000 GCF_019059575.1 Amphibalanus amphitrite
CGAAAATTTCCAAGAAGCCAACGCATAACTCGGGAACCAATAGAGCTACAGCGCCGCGGAAAAGCGCATTCGGTAGCCCTATTAACGCTCTTTCTGAGTAATTCTCTCAGTTTTGACCTAACGTCAACGGTTTTGGCTGCAGGGGGCAAAAACTGCAAAAATAGCCGATTTTTTCGGAAAAAGTTTTTCTGAAATAACTTTTGACCCAAGCTTGTACGAGCTTACTTTCACCGGCATCGTGTTCCTCTCGTCAAGACGCATCGAATGAACTATAATTGACCTTGAAAAGTCAACTTGAAAATTTGACCTCAGGTCAAGGTCATGACCTGACGGAAAGGGTCATGTTGCATATCAGTCGATCCGTATCGTCGAGCTGAACATATAAGGCGTTTTCATCGCTCTAGCATGCCTCTATCAAAAGTTATCTGCGAAAAACTGTTAGATACCATCGTGACCTAAGATGACCTCAGGGCATAAACAAGGGTCACGGACACCATTTTCATGTTCAGTGTGTCTAAACCACTTGTACTTCGGTGTTTGGGAGTGTTTATAATGTCTTTCGTCCAAAAGAGGCGCATTTCAATTTTCTCCCATTGACTTATAATGGGGAGGTCGCAAAATTGACCTGACCTTAGGTCATCGATATCAAAATTCTGAGATATACATTTTGTACATGCTATTGCTCTTAGCAATCGCTGAAAGTTTCAAAGCGATCGGTCACTCGGTGTAGCTATGACAGACATTGAAACTTTTTATGAGGTGAGGTCACTTCAAGTGACCTGGTGACCTGACCTTGGATGACCTTGGTCTGAAATTTTCACAACATGTGTAGAATTGATGTATGATAAGGTGTACCAAAAACGGCGGCGCTCCGCGCCGCCGTTTTTGAGATATTCGCGAAAAACCACAAGGGGGGGTGTTCAAACACCCCCCCCCCCAGCAGGGCGCGGGCTAGAAAACCAGCAGCAATACCACATACCACATCTGAATGCTTTTCAGCGTTTAGTGGAGAGATTTAGGATGGTTGCAGCGACACGGCCATGTGTGCGCTCCGGGCGCCAGCCGATGACCCCTGGTGAAATGGAAAAGGTCAAGGATTTCTTCCGGAAAAATGCCACAGCTCATGCTCTGCAGGCGTGCGAAGAGCTTAAAATGTCCATTGGAAAGGTATGGAAGATCCTGATTCTGTCATGATTGGCCTCCCTCGATCGAAGTTCAACGATCGGATCATCTCGCGCGGAGGTACCCATCTGCACTCGCCCGCATACAGTCCCTACCTGTCCTGCCTGGATTTCTCGTTCTGGACCCAAGCTTTGAATCGCGTGGTAGAATCGGAGCCGGAAACAATCAAAGAACTGAAAAAGGTCGTGGAGGACTTCGCCAGAACATAAGCGAGGAGCAGATGAGGAAGATGGTCCGGCACACACAGCGCCGGGCAGAGCCGTGCGTGGCGGAGTGAAGGTGTTATCTTTGAGCACTTCCTGTAGGAGACACAAGTGGCAAGCGGTGATCGCGATGATGTCATCATAAATGATAAACCCTCTTGAAAATGCATTTTGTGATTTGATAACGTGAGATGAAAATATATCTTTCTGATGCCTACCTACTTTGTTTCATTCATTAATGAACACCCGGTAATTAGGTTATCTTACAAACATAAAATGTAGAGCACGTTGAGGCACTCTAATAAAGTGCATTTAACTAAACAGATAATCATCTGTCTGTACCGAGATGTGACGACCATGTATGACGCTCTGCCGTCCGATAGCCGACGGCCACTGCACTGTAAAAAATGTTTACACACTTCGTGTTATGTGGGCAAATCTCACTAACAAAAGGTGTGTAAAGTTAACACGCATTTCTGAGATAAGTGTGTTTACCAGAACACGCAATACGATGATGGCGTGTTTTGAAACTCACCTGTCAGGTTTCTTACTCACTTTTGATTACACACGTATGCCTTGTTACCGTGTTTTAAAACTCTCTTAGAGCGCTGACTTACTATCAAAATGTGTGCAGAATAACTAAGAAAAACATGAAGTTAGTAGTGTGGGCAAATCTCACTAACCAAAGGTGAGTAAACTTAACACGTATTTCTCGGACAAGCGTGTTTTCCAATTACACACATATACCTTATTACCGTGTTTTTAAACTCGTTTAGATACTTTCACTTACTAACAAAATATGTGTCGAATAACACACCTTTTGTCTTCGATATTTAACTCCCACGTTGCACTTTTACACACATTATGTTTCGAAACTTGTCGACATTTTATTCAAAACATGTAAATTATCAGACATATAGATATTTATTCACAATCGATGGCAACACAAATCGAATTCCTAAATCCAAACGTTTCGACAGCAGTGTGCCTTCGTCAGTGGCTAAATTAAAAATATATATAATATCAAAAACAATCGCTATAAGTCGTTCACACACAAGACATACAAGATACAAGATACACATACAAGATTATACAAGACACAAGACTTATAGCGATTGTTTTTGATATTATATATATTTTTAATTTAGCCACTGACGAAGGCACACTGCTGTCGAAACGTCTGGATTTAGGAATTCGATTTGTGTTGCCATCGATTGTGAATAAATATCTATTCAAAACATGTTCGCGTCACAATCTGAGCCGCCATGTCACAAACGAATCTGAGACGCCATGCATCAAACGAACAACCGACTTGGATGCCTGGAGCGAATGACTATAGCACACATTCTGAGCTGCAAATACAAACGAACGCCGCCTTGCCAGGACAGGTGTCCACCAGGAACTGAACAACATCGTCACGTAAACATTAAAAACGACACAGACGACAGGAACTGTGTCATTTTGAGAAAAAAAAACGACACAGGAACTGAACTGAAACTGGAACAGTTTCAGTTATAACAGGAACTGAACAACATCGTCACGTAAACATTCAAAACAACACGGACGACGTAAACATTCTGAGACGCACTGTATCAAAGGATGTCGTGTGTGTGTGTGTGAGGGGCTTATTCAGTCAGTTGTTTGATCTGCTGAATACGCTTCAGGGCGCGGTTTCCAACCACCACGCTGCCCCGGGCCTTCTCAAAAACCTGCTCAGACAGGAATGCGAGTGCATTTTTTTGCGGTTTTTGTGGGCGGCTTTTGGTTATACACTGGGAAGGACGCCGCCCACAGCAGAAGGGCATCGCTGCGCGTCATTTCCACGTCCTCGACCACCCGCTGGCCCTCGACAACCAGTGTCAGAGAACCATTCGGGCTCTCCTCGAAGTGCGGCATCGTTTGGCTGCCAGCGGACCCGAATATCTCCTCTGGGTCCACCAGGAGATATTCCAGTAGCGAATCCACCTTGTCATCATCTGAAACAAACGGCAGTTACTTTTAGTTCCCAACCTTGCAAACAATACCTTGGTGTGAAATGTGAGGGTTCGGCGCATGGCAAAACGAATGGTTATCTCATTATTTCCGAACTAGAAGAAGTGGATGGATCATTCATTGCTAAATTATTCATGCCGCCTACCGAGGCTAAAAGACATGAAAAATCTGCGTTGCTTCTACCCGCGCCTGCCGATCGAGCGGCTCGTCAAAGGTAGGTATAAATGTAAGCTTTTCATGCTTCGCGGTTTACGTTCCTGACCGAATGTGACCCGAAGTTATTCAAGGGCGTCTTAGTCATCTTGGCTCTCATTCATGTTCGTGTTCGTCCGTTCATTTTATATTGTACGTTGCTGCAATAACAAAAACACATCCCATCACTCTGTCCTAAGCTCTCTCTAGCTCTCCCTCCGACTCCCTACTCTGAGTCGTTGCCAAGCAACCGTTGGCATGACAACCAATCTGGGCACTCCGATTGGCTAAGGTTTCCCGCCATACCGGGATCACGGATTGTGAAGGATGCTCAGTTGCAATTGCATGCAACTGGCCTCGGGGCACCTCTCCCGAGGTGGATCCACAATCCACCTACATCCCCCCATCGCCAAATCAAGACCTGGGCTCGCGCTTGAAGAGACGGGCATGCCTCGCAAGGGCCACATACGCACACAAGCACGATTAATTTAACATGTAACACACTGCTCGTTAGCGCACAGTTCGCGAACGAAAGCGATCCATTGTGCAGAGCATATTGCACATCTCTGGCGTAAGAGCGGCGGACGCGAGATATTATTAACCCGCGCCCTGCTGGGGGGGGGGTGTTTGAACACCCCCCCCCCCTGTGGTTTTTCGCGAATATCTCAAAAACGGCGGCGCGGAGCGCCGCCGTTTTTGGTACACCTTATCATACATCAATTCTACACATGTTGTGAAAATTTCAGACCAAGGTCATTCAAGGTCAGGTCACCAGGTCACTCGAAGTGACCTCACCTCATAGAAAGTTTCAATGTCTGTCATAGCTACACCGAGTGACCGATCGCTTTGAAACTTTCAGCGATTGCTAAGAGCATTAGCATGTACAAAATGTATATCTCAGAATTTTGATATCGATGACCTAAGGTCAGGTCAATTTTGCGACCTCACCATTATAAGTCAATGGGAGAAAATTGAAATGCGCCTGTTTTGGACGAAAGACATTATAAACACTCCCAAACACTGAATTACAAGTGGTTTAGACACACTGAACATGAAAATGGTGTCTGTGACCCCTGTTTATGCCCTGAGGTCATCTTAGGTCACGAATGGTATCTAACAGTTTTTCGCAAATAACTTTTGATAGAGGCATGCTAGAGCGATGAAAACGCCTTAGATGTGTTCAGCTCGACGATACGGATCGACTGATATGCAACATGACCCTTTCCGGTCAGGTCATGACCTTGACCTGAGGTCAAATTTTCAAGTTGACCTTTCAAGGTCAAATTATAGTTCGTTCGATGCGTCTTGACGAGAGGAACACGATGCCGGTAAAAGTAAGCTCGTACAATGCTTGGGTCAAAAGTTATTGCAGAAAAACTGTTTCCGAAAAAATCGGCTATTTTTGCAGTTTTTGCCCCCTGCAGGCAAAACCGTTGACGTTAGGTCCAATCTGAGAAAATTACTCAGAAAGGGCGTTAATAGGGCTATCGAATGCGCTTTTCCGCGGCGCTGTAGCTCTATTGGTTCCCGAGTTATGCGTTGGCTTCTTGGAAATTTTCGACATTCGACCTGGAAATCGGCGAAAATTTGCCTTCAATGACCTCTGGTGACCTGACCTTTGACCTGACCAAAAAATTGACCGAAGTGATTTCCTCATTATTTTTGACGCTCTTTCGAACGCCGCCTTCCGCGTATCGCTACGTGGCCCAGGAGCCGAGTTAGAAGGGGGGGTGTTCAAACACCCCCCCCAGCAGGGCGTGGAAATCCAGGACCCCCAGCCGGGCGCGGGTTAACATACGCGACAGAAAATACACAAGTGGCAATACACAAGCAGTTCATAGCACATGATCACACCCCTCGAATGCCCCTTTGATTGGCTCGCTACCGATATGGGATCCCTCTTAATCGGCATTGGCTGCGCATGACTCCAACCAGTCGGGGTGCTTACGAGTTAACAGGAATCATGATTTATTGCCGTTGTGACTCCGTGCCAGCTTGGTGGCGCTCACACAACAAAACTATGTACATAATACACATATGTGTCAAACGACTCGGCTACAAGCTCACATTGGGTTGAAGCGGTCTGGAGGATGTCGCTGGCGCGTCGATCTCCGGGGTGTCGGCACGGGCAACGGCGACCTTTTAACCTGTTGGGCTTCAATTACCTGCAAACCAACTGACGTACTCGGGTCCCACTCAGATCCTGAGCACCGGTCATCAGTCTCAGCCGCCGTCTGATCCTCGGACTCGACCTCATTCCCCGAGTCACTTACCGTGGCCCGACTCGTCCCAGGTGCACCCGCAGTGCTGCCGGTACACGGTCCGCCAGCGGGGTCGCTGGGCTCTGGATGGGTAGCGCTCAACATCTGATTGTCAGTGCTTACCGAAACGCTCCTATCTCTTACCACAGCTCTCTCGCTCGCTGTCTGGGGTGTGCGACGCCGGGTCCTAGCTGTTGGACTTAGCCGGTTGTGGTGCACTATGATTGTCCTTCGTGAGCCCTCTAGCTGCACCCGATAATTCATGTCGCTCACTTTGGCCTTAATGATAGCTGGTTTGTATGGCCGGATAAACTTATAGTACTGCCCTCGCGGTACTACTCCTCGGTGGAGCAAAACTCTGTCTCCCGGCTCATAAGTAAACTGGTTCAGTTTCGTCTCATAAATGGCCTTATTTTTGGTGTGACTCGAGTTGGACGACTGCAGCGCCTCGGTGTGCATTTTCTGGAGACTGGCTTGCAAATTCTCAAAGTATTCGATCACCGTTTTAGACCGATTCCGTATAGGGCTGTCCAAGCTGATTTCCCCTGGGAGCCTGACACTTCTCCCGAACATCAATTCATGTGGGGAAAAACCTAGTGAACGGTGGACCTGTGACCGATATCCCAGCATCAGAAGGGGCAAATGCTCATCCCACTTGTCATGGTCACTCGTCTCCAGATACTTTGACAACATTGCCAAAATGGTTCTGTTGACCCGTTCCACTACTCCGTTGCCCATTGGGTGACAACTGCTGATCGTTGATCGTTCTATTCCCAACATATCGCATGTTTTAGTTAAAACGTCGCCCACGAAAGAACCTCCTTTGTCAGAGTGAATTCGCGAGGGTAACCCGAATCTGCTAATGAAATCATTCACCAGCACCCTAGCTACACTGAGTGCCGTGAGATCGCGCAGAGGGTACACCTCACACCACCGAGAGAAGTGGTCAACAACGACTAAAAGATGTTTATTGCCGTTTGTAGTGCACGGCAGCCCCGAGAGAATATCCATTCCCACCACCTCCATTGGTCGGGATGCGGACAACTGGCCTAACGAAGCTCTCGGTGCAGGAACTGGAGGGTTTCTCGTCTCGCACCGCTCGCACTGATCGCAGAATTCCTGCGCATCCCGCCGAACGGATGGCCACCACATCCGAGCTCTGATTTGTGCGGTCAATTTATCAGCTGCAAAATGACCACCTGACGGGCCACCGTGCATCGAGCTGAGCACCTCCCGTACCAGTGACTGTGGTACCACCACCTGCAACTGATCCTCATCTGAGGGACGCCTGCGATAAACCCGGTACAAAACGCCGCCCAGTAACCGCAATTTGGCCCAGTGGGAAAGGTAGGGCACGCTGTGCTTTAACGCTTTCATATGCGGCTTCTGTCCCCGCGAGAGGTGGTCGGTAATCTCCGCTATCGCCGCGTCGCTTTGCTGTTCATTCTTAATGAAACTCAAAGACCAGTCGAGGCAGTGAATCATGCGGCGACACTGATCCTCTTCGGTCTGTGTCGCGACGTCAGCCGTCGGCTCGGGTCGGCGGCTGAGGGCGTCTGCTGCAGTATTCTCCTTCCCCGGTTTGTAAGCAATGCTAAATGAATACTGACTGAGAGTCTCTAACCAGCGCGCCAGCATCCCTGAAGGGTTTTTGAATTGCATCAGCCACTGTAGGGACGCATGATCACTCCGTAGCGAAAAACGTTTTCCAACCAAATATGGATGGAACAATCGCACAAAGACAACAACACTTAACAACTCCTTTTTAGTGACACCGTAATTTTTCTCGCTTTTTGACATTCGTCTGCTACCATAGGCTATGAGTCGCTCCTTTCCATCTTGTCGTTGCAGTAACACGGCTCCTACCGCGTCATCTGAAGCGTCACACTCTAAAATGAACTCCCCTGCATCCTTGTCGAAACGGGGCAAGGCGAGAACTGGTGCGCTGCACAGCGCGTCCTTAAGCCGGTCAAACGCTGCCTGAGCATCATTGCTCCAAATGAATCGTACGTCTTTGTTTGTCAGACGGAAAAGAGGGGCTGCTAGGGAAGCGAACCCGGATATATATTTCCGGAAATAGCCTTACCTTACCTTACCTTACCTTCAAGGTGTTCGGGTTAAAGAAGGCCACTTGGCCTGAGGATCCCGCTCTCATCGAGCTCGTGAGGATGTACATTCTGGACTCTTAGGGGAAGGGGATGTCGTACATCTTGTTCTTCCAGTGATTGTCCAGCCGCGCCTTGAATTGGTTCACCGATGTCGCTGACACTACGGAGTCTGGGAGTGAGTTCCAATCGTTGACTATTCTGGTGCTGAAGGCGTTTCTGCGCACAAGCTTCCTAGCTCGTGGCTTGTCCAGTTTCCAGCGGTGTCCTCTTGTCCGGTCAGACTCGTTCCGTATCAGAAACTCCTCCGGTGTCAGCGCCATGCCTCCGTGCAGCAGCTGGTACACGGTGATCATATCACCTCGGCGTCGGCGATAGTACAGTGACGGCATTCCGAGGCTACGTAGTCGTTCAGGATATGTCAGGTGGCTCACGGAGTGGACCATTTTTGTCGCACGACGCTGAACTCGTTCCAGTCTCTTCTGGTTGCCTATGCTAAAAGGTCCCCATATCGTGTTCCCGTATTCCAGCAGCGGCCTGACCATAGCATTGAAGAGCAGAGGTAGTGTTGTCTCGTTGATGTTTGCAAAAGAGCGTCTCAATACAGCCAGGATTTGACGAGCTTTTGATACAGCCACTGATGCCTGTTTCTTAAAGTTCAGGTCACTGTCGATGACGATTCCAAGGTCCTTTTCCTCGTCGGTTTCTTCAATCGGGGTACCGTGCAGGATGTAGGTCAGGTTTGGATTTTGGTGCCCAATGTGCATTACCTTGCATTTCGCGACATTGAGAGGAAGCATCCACTTTCGGGACCACTCACCAAGCGCGTCAATGTCGGCTTGCAGGCCAACGTCATCCTGATTGACCATCATCCGGCGGTAAATCTTCGTGTCATCGGCGAAGAGCTTTATGTGGCTGGAGACTTCCAGGGGCATGTCGTTTACAAAGATCGTGAAGAGAACTGGCCCAAGGACTGAGCCCTGTGGTATCCCGCTGAGGACACTCGTCCATCTCGATCTTGTGCCTTGGATCACGACCCTTTGTCGGCGATCGAGCAAAAAGGCCCTGATCCAGTCCAAAAGTTTGCCTTTGATGCCGTACGCTTGGAGCTTGTGGATTAGTCGATGATGAGGCACAGAATCGAACGCCTTGGCAAAGTCAAGGTAGGCTACGTCAACCGGGTCGCCATCCTCCATACAGGCGCTCAGGTGCTCCATCACCTCCATGAGTTGGGTGGTACACGACCTTCGTGGGAGGAATCCATGTTGGGAACTGTGCAGAATACCGTTCCCGCAGAAGTGTTGCAAAAGACTGTCTCGGATGATTGACTCCAGTATTTTGACAGGAATTGCAGTGAGACTTACAGGACGGTAGTTCTCTGGCTTTCGGCGATCTCCCTTTTTGAAGATTGGGACTACCTCACCCGATTTCCAGTCCGGAGGGAGCTCTCCTGCGTCTAGAGATTTTCGAAAGATCATGCTGAGCGGGGTACACAGAGCGTGTGATGAGTCCCGGAGCACGCGGGGGTGGATGGCGTCCGGCCCTGGGGAGCTACCTGGTCGAAGGGCTGCAAGTTTCTTCTCCACTAACTGCGGAGAGACGTCGATATCTTCAAGAGTGGGTCCTTCCCAGCGGTAGCGCATTGTCGGCATTGGTTCGTCTCCTTCCTCGGTAAAGATGGTCCCGTAGAAGGCACTCAGTGTCTCAGCCTTTTCTTCGTTGGTAGAGACGAGCACTCCACGGTCGTCCAGAAGGTCCTCGACTCGGCACCTTGTTCGGAGTCTGGAACTTGCGTACCGCCAAAACGCTTTGGGATTCTGTTTCAGGTCCTGAGCCAGGCTGGACTCAAAGCTTTTTCTGAGTTTCCGGGTCAAGCTTCTCAGTTCGTTTCGGCATCGGGTGAATCTGGCATGATCCACAGGGTCCAGAGTGATGGAGTATACATCCCACAGGGATTTTTTCTTCTTCCTTAATTGCATTGCTTGACGGTTCAAGTAGATGTTTTTGTGTCGCGCCTTTTTGGTTTTGGAGCACTTCTCCGTAGCTTTGGATATGGTGGTTTTAAATGCAGTGTAGGCTTCATCAAGATCCATCTCAATAAGGCGGCTCCAATCATGTGCCCCGAGCATCCCCGCCAGGCGGGTATAGTCAGTGACCTTGTGTTGACGTGGCAGTGACATGTCTGAGTAGCAGGCCAGGTTGAATCTCAGAATCAGGTGGTCACTTCTATCCAAACCTGGCTGGTATTTGAGGTTTTTCACCATACCCTCCTCATTTGTGAATATGAGGTCTAGGACATTCGGAGATTCACCCAATCGGTATCGAGTTGGGTGGTACACATGTTGATACAGGAGGCAGTCTTGAACTGTTTCTATGAACATGTGAGAAGCATGAGGAGCTGGAGCAGATGAAGTTTCCAGTGTCCAGTCAATCTGGGGAAGATTGAAGTCCCCTGTGATCAGTATGTGGGAAGCAGTCATTGAAACAATTTCCTTGAAGATATTGTCAGTGTGTTGCACACTTTCTTCCAGGGCACAGGAGGGGCTGCGGTATACACACCCTATGATTAAGCTGTCGCTCCCAGTGAGTGCCAATTTAATCCAGACATGCTCCACAGCTTGACCTGCACTTGAGATGGATATTTCCGAGGCTTTGAGTTGGTTTGATGCATAGATGGATACTCCCCTGATGCCACTGGTCCCTAGGTTTGGGGTTTCCGGCTCAAAGTTACTGTATAGTGTGTATCCTGGGATTTCAAGTAGAGCTGGTGATATGGGTAGCCGCTGAGCCTTCGGTATCACCTCCGTGATGAGGATAAGCTCTGGTTCCTCTCCACAAATCAACTGGCACATATCATCTCGCTTGCTGACAAACTGATCAGCATTTGTATACAATACAGATAAGCCTTTGGTACTAGCATGGCAGCCTCGCTGGTCTAGTCAGATCCTCTGGGGTTCTGGGTTATCTGGCCCCTGGTTGGGTGCTGGTTCTTCAGTAGTTTGGGGTTGACCCTGGCGAGATGATCTCTCACTGCAGTGAAGGGCGGTAGCCTGCTCTGCCTCCCTGGGCTTGTCAAGGTTGGGGGCCTGTCTAGTTGGAGGGCGTTGGCGCTCTTCTCACCTCCCGCTTCCACGCTGGGGCGACCACGAGGTGTGAGGCCCCCGTTACCATCAGGGACCTCATCCCGACGGTCTGATCCAGGCGCAGGGGGGATGGTGGTTGGGGGGTTCTGCCCAGTGGCGGGTGCCCTCTGGTGTGAGTCATTTGCAGGAAGGCTTACCTTCACCTGAGTGATTCTTCCATTTCTTATTGTCAGGTTTTGCTCACCAGATTTGCGACGTTCTGCAAGCTCTTCCCTGAGTTTTCTGTTAGCTTCTCTTTCTTTTAGTGTCAGATCTGGGGTGACAAAGATGTTTGGATACAGAGTAGAGTGGCGGAGCTGGGGGGCATTTCTGAGAATGTCATGCTTGCAGGCTGGGTTGTCCAGTGTGACTATCAGTAGCCTAGGTTTACCAGGCAACTTCTTCCCAACTCTGAAAGATCTGGTAGCGGTCACATGTAGTTTCAGCTCGCTTTGGACCATGCCCTTGAACAGTGCTATGTCACTATCTGATCTCTCTACAACAGAGCTGCCTGGCTGCTCGGGGAGGTTATGAACCACAATATTGGCCTTTCGTCTTTCTCTGTCAAGGTGATCGTCAAGAACCTTTGATAGGTCCCTTGTGGCTGCATTCCTTTCACAAGTTTGATTGCCTTGAGAGAGTTGATTTAGTTGGGACTTCACTGTTTCAGCAACCTTTGAACAGGTTCCCTTCACAGCCTCAGCATAGGATGCTTTGTGCTGCTGGGTCATGAGCTCCAGCGACTTGTGCTGGTTTTCGAAACGTTCGTTGATGGCCTTGATTGATTTCTCTAGATAGATCGCCTGATCTTCCGCTGCTTTTTTGTGGATCTGAGCATTGTCTAGCATAATTCTGTTGTTTTTGTGGACCACTTCCTCAAGTTGATTGATTTTCATCTCCAGTGTTGACACTTTCGTGGGCTTTGCTTTATTTTTCTTCAGTTCGGCCCTGCACCCGCAGCATAACCATGCGAGTGTGTCATGTCTTTCCAGTGCCTTAAGGGCCATTTTGGGGATTGCCTGGCAAGCGGCGTGGAACCACTCGTGGCAGCAGTCACAAAGAACCCCGGCCTCACCTTCTTTGACTGGGTTTCCACACAGTTTTTTTCCAGGGCCTCCATTGCAGATGGCCTCGACACTGCTCGTGTCGCTAGATGAGCGTGAGAGGGAGCTGGCCGAGTCCTGCTCAAATACTTTATATACACTTTCATCAAGCTTTCCTACCTGGCCTCTTTTAGGTAGCATATTTATATCTTTTGCCATACCTTTATTTCCGCAGCTGCCGTCCTCCTCACCGTCCGCCGCGACGACCACGTTCGTGTTGTCTCCTTTTACGGCCGCGGCAGTATCGCCGCTTTTAGAGGCGGCGTCCCTGGCGGCGCCTTCCGGTGACGCTAAGGGCATGTTCACACCGAATTTCTTGCTATTTTCTCCAGTACAAGCGCTGGTGGTCGCATCCTCCTCGTTGCGTTGGTCTGAGCGGGTGTCAGCTGGTCGACGAGGTGCCATCCCATGACGGCGAGATAACACCGGCGATCTCTCCATCGGCATGTTTTCCTCGAAGATTTTTGACAGTTACCGTTTTTGTATACTCCTGCGTGTTTGTCCGTGTAAATTTGTTATAAACACGCGACAGGATTTCTAAGGATGTTTGAGTTGGATAAAGACGCTGGAGTTTCGCGCCAATAATCAGCTGATCACAGCTGCTTCACAAAGGCGAGGCGGGAGCTCGATGAGGCACGTCCGATCCCCGTGAACACCCGACACCGACACCGATTCCAATTCTTTTGCTACTGAAAGTGGCACACCAAGTGATAGTGAAATGTTTCTCATTTCACTATCACTATCTCAAATAGGCAGCGAGGCCCAAAAAACGTGCCAGCTGCTTAGCAGTTTTAGGCACGGGCCACTGTCGAACTTTCTCGACTTTGACGGGATCGGCCCTCAGACCGTCCTCTGACACCACATGACCTAGGAAGGTCACACTGGGCTGGAACCAGAGACACTTTTTCAAATTCAGTGTCAGACCTGCGTCATTCAGTCGACCCAGAACGGTATCTAGATTGGTCAATAGCTCATCGAATGAACGACCATGTAGAATGACGTCATCAAAATAGCTCAGAACAACTTTGGGTGAGAGATCAGCCAACACAATGTCCAACAATCGGGCGCACGTGGCTGGCGACCCGGACAGACCCATGGGCATACGCCGGTGGCGGTACGACCCGAATGGCGTCACAATAGTAGTCTTGTCACGATCTTTGGAATCGACAGACACCTGATAGAACGCCGAATTAAAGTCGAGGACTATGAAAAGAGAGCTCCCCGCTAAAGCCTCTAACGTGTCGTCTATCCTGGGGATATGGTACGCTGGAACAGTAGTCTCAGCATTCAACCGTCGGAAATCAGCACAGATGCGTAATTTCCCGTTCCGACGCCTCACTAGACAGATGGGAGACGCCCATGTCCCTTCCGATTCCTCTAGGACTCCCTGGGTTACCAGTTCATCGAGAGCACCTTTAACTTCCTCCCTGAGATGTGGAGGAATGCGACGTGGAGCCTGACGAATGGGAGCGCAGGAACCGGTGTCGATAGAGTGGGTTACCAGTTCAGAATGTCCCAAATGACCGTCAAACATCGACTCGTACCGCCCCAATACGTCCCAAAATCGCTCTTTTTGCTCCCGAGATATATTACTGCCCTCTAGAGTTACTTTCTCCTTGAAATCGGGCGGTTTGTCCTGTGGTCCTGTGGCTAGCTGACACCGCTGTTCCACATCGGACTCCTCGACAAACCCAACTTCCAACTGAGCCAACTCAGAGCGTCTCGGAACTGAAATCGGCTCAGAACTGATATTTCGGACGGCAACTGGAACCGAATCGCTTGAAACATTCACTAAAGCACTAACAATTTCTAAATTCTCGATTTCCAGGATTGGCTCTACCATTGCGGGTCCCCTGTAATCACAGTTGGGCAAAAATCCACGTACAATGAGCTCAGCACCCGGCGGTACTGAAATGTCTTTTGCGTTCACGACTTTCCCTACTGAGACTGCTTCAACCGAAATCGATCTCACCGACTCAGCGGGCGCCAAGATAAGACAGCGCCGTTTCATGTCAATGACACACGGACACACGCGCAAAAATTCTAGACCCAGCAGAACGGGAACATCAATCTTATCAGAAACATAGCACGGTATTGTGTACTGCAAGTTTGCTATTTCAAAGCACAAAACTACACGTCCTAGCAGTGGAAGAGCTTCTTGCGATGCTGTGCGGGCTACGGTCGCCGTGGGCTGAATGCGTGGTGCGCGGGGCAACATATCTAAGGCAGCTTTAGATATAACATTTAAACTCGACCCCGTATCAAGCAAACACGAACATTCTGCCCCTGCGACACGAGCCGTAAAGGTCATAGACGGACTTAGGGGAACATGTTTGCTGGCTGTGGCTCCGGAATCTCCCGGAGCCTCTGCTAGTTTCCCTGACCGCGCTCCCGGCACATCGACTGCCGATGTCCCTTTTTACCGCACAGTGAGCAGCTATCGTTCCGATTGGGACATGTCCGTTTTACATGGCCTGACTCACCGCAAGTCCAACAGACTCTGGGGCTGTCTGCCCGACGATCAGATGGCGGGCGAGGATCTGACCTGGCTCGAGCTGACCTTTGACCCGGAGCCGATGTCACCGTGCCGGCCGACATCCCGAGAGATGACGCAGCCAGCTGACTCTCCAGTTCGCTCACCCTCCGTTGGAGCTGCTGGATCAAATCAGAGTCAGAGCGATCGAGCTGTCGCACGGAGGCGCCAATATCACCAGCTGCCGAAGCGGCACTCCTGATATTGCGTACTTTTCCTACCGCATCCTCAAAGCTAGTGATCCCCGCAGCAATGACAGCGCTACGATAGACGGCGGGAAGGGCTGACAAAAAGTAATTCAGCAAGATCGTGTCAGAGACCTGGCCTGGGTAAGCACCAGCCATCTGTTTCTTGAAACGAATGACAAAGTTGTCAAGTGATTCGCTAGGATCATAAGTTAGCTTTTGAAGCGTGAGATGCTTTTCTAGCGAGCTGGGGACACCAAAACTTTTCCTGAGCCCCGATACGACATCATCAAACGTTTCCTTGCGGCCCTCTGGAATAGCGTCATATGCGTCTCTGGCAATGCCGATTAAACACAGGGGTACAATCGTTCGCTTTTTCGCGTCATCCCATCCCTGAAGGGAAGCATAAATCGTGAAATCCTCAACGAACCTATTTAGCGAACCATCCCCATCAAATTTAGGCAAACCTAGCGCCAATGAAGACATTGTTATATCATTAACACACAAATCGTTCACATTAGAGCCCTCAGCATTTCCCTGCTGCGAAAGAGTCCACTCCCGTCTCTGCGACCGAGTCCGAGCCGCCATTCGCTTACCGGAACAGGCTGCTGCAGCTCCATTTACCCGGATACCTCGCAGAAACACTTCTGGGGCAGCGTCCCAGTCTTCTAGATCATGTTATGTCCCACTTGGACGCCCCTGGCTTTTCTTTACCGGAGAAATTATCTCGGAGAGCATGTTACTGAACACAAACCGTAAAAGTCATTGAAAACATTGCATATTCTGACTGGTTTCTGTCTTGAAATAGGTGTCTTGCAAAAGCTCGATGTATCTTCCAGCAGAACGATTTACCACCGACATTTTCATCACGAAAGTAAACATAAGACCATGCTTTGACTGTTCCTCGAGGTCTTAGGGCTTGGTAGCTTGCCTGGCATCATTCGTGCATAACAGACCATTGGATCACCGGCAACGTGCCTGACATGACCTTTTGCCGCTCATCTGTCGTGCGACAAAATCACCCAAATAAAGCCTTGAATGAGTCACGCACTAGCATCGTCCACACTGCAGCGTAGCATTGCAGTTTGCATATTGCCGTCTTCAAAATCAAATCAGTGCTCCAACCTGATTCAGCCAAATCCAGCCTGATTGGATGACAGTATTGCAGCCGTTACAGATCAGTGACATTCGAGAGCTCATAAAATGAGAAGGAAGTTTTCCGCTGCCACCATTGTAAGCTTTTCATGCTTCGCGGTTTACGTTCCTGACCGAATGTGACCCGAAGTTATTCAAGGGCGTCTTAGTCATCTTGGCTCTCATTCATGTTCGTGTTCGTCCGTTCATTTTATATTGTACGTTGCTGCAATAACAAAAACACATCCCATCACTCTGTCCTAAGCTCTCTCTAGCTCTCCCTCCGACTCCCTACTCTGAGTCGTTGCCAAGCAACCGTTGGCATGACAACCAATCTGGGCACTCCGATTGGCTAAGGTTTCCCGCCATACCGGGATCACGGATTGTGAAGGATGCTCAGTTGCAATTGCATGCAACTGGCCTCGGGGCACCTCTCCCGAGGTGGATCCACAATCCACCTACATAAAGGCCTATAATGAAATGAAAAAGTACAATCATGAATGAAGAGCATAGTGGGATCAATGAGTGGAAGATAAGCGTATGTTGATTGAACCGTAGAAGAGATGTCCTTGAAATACTTTTATTTTTGGTACCTATACTTTTCATATTTCGGCCATTCAACATACGGCTAACCTTCACTCAAATGTAAATCTAATGAAGACAGTTAACCCTGAAAAGAGGCATGTTTAACCATGTGCATATGTTGTCTCACCTTCGCACTCAGTGTGCATCTGCACAGCGGTGAGGAAGTCGCACAATCGCTTCCGGTATTCCTGAAGACGGGAACCCTGTCCGCCGCTGATCCTCTCCAGCTCGTACCAGATCTGGAAACATTGTGGAATAATTTAACATGTGCGTGCGCGCCGTGTATCTGAGAGAGCGAGGGCGAGAGAGTGTGTGAGAGTGTGTGAGAGCAAGAGAGAGCGAAAGAGCGAGAGCGAGAGAGAGCGAGAGAGCGAGAGAGCGAGAGAGCGAGAGAGCGAGAGAGCGAGAGAGCGAGAGAGCGAGAGAGAGAGAGAGAGAGACAGACAGACAGACAGACAGACAGACAGACAGACAGACAGACAGACAGACAGACAGACAGACAGACAGACAGACAGACAGACAGACAGACAGACAGACAGACAGACAGACAGACAGACAGACAGACAGACAGACAGACAGACAGACAGACAGACAGACAGACAGACAGACAGACAGACAGACAGACAGACAGACAGACAGACAGACAGACAGACAGACAGACAGACAGACAGACAGACAGACAGACAGACAGACAGACAGACAGACAGACAGACAGACAGACAGACAGACAGACAGACAGACAGACAGACAGACAGACAGACAGACAGACAGACAGACAGACAGACAGACAGACAGACAGACAGACAGACAGACAGACAGACAGACAGACAGACAGACAGACAGACAGACAGACAGACAGACAGACAGACAGACAGACAGACAGACAGACAGACAGACAGACAGACAGACAGACAGACAGACAGACAGACAGACAGACAGACAGACAGACAGACAGACAGACAGACAGACAGACAGACAGACAGACAGACAGACAGACAGACAGACAGACAGACAGACAGACAGACAGACAGACAGACAGACAGACAGACAGACAGACAGACAGACAGACAGACAGACAGACAGACAGACAGACAGACAGACAGACAGACAGACAGACAGACAGACAGACAGACAGACAGACAGACAGACAGACAGACAGACAGACAGACAGACAGACAGACAGACAGACAGACAGACAGACAGACAGACAGACAGACAGACAGACAGACAGACAGACAGACAGACAGACAGACAGACAGACAGACAGACAGACAGACAGACAGACAGACAGACAGACAGACAGACAGACAGACAGAGAGATCATGCAAAAGCCAAGATTAAAACTTAACCCCTGCCTCATCTCAGCATCGGAACAATTTCGGGATAGTATTATTGCAGGTATTATTGCAAATTCAATCGAGTCAGGTACCGATGAAGGTTCCCCGGCGAAATATTACTCTACAAGACTGCCTCCTTGACTCCTTCTTACAAGACTCCTTCTTGCCTCCTATAACTTACCTCTTGGTGATTCTTCATCATGGGGTACATGTGCAGGAACTTCTTCATTGGCGTCGAGAGAGCCACGGCGTGTCGACGGCGGTCCGCGAATGTCAAGTCTCGCAGCGCTTCCCGCTCTTCCTCGGTTAGTCCCTCTTGCCTTAGCCGATTCCTGTGAACTTGCATGTCCTCCTCTGGTTCCGGCGGGAGGTAGTCTGTAAAAATGGCAGCTTTTGAGTGTTTTATTTTTGAAGCAAGAAACGGCCTTTAACACGCGGCCCGCTGGGGAGAGGGGGGGGGCGAAACGCCCCCATGTTTTCCTGGAATAACTCCGAAATGTGAAGAGCTACCGACTTGTAATTTGGCATACCCCACCAGACATCAATTTTACATCTTTAAAACAAAATTTAAGATCCTAGCTTCGGGTCGCCAGGGGAGTACAGTGACGTCATCTTTCGCTAATTTTGACCAAAAATAACCCATTGAGCCATCCCGAATGGGACCCATATGGGCTGTAAGTTGGCGAACTGGGCATAGGTGAGCATGGACCACAGGTTGCCGTGTCATGGGCGTCCAGGGTATTTTTTAAACGGGAGAGCCCTTGGCAACGCACGTGCTGCACAACACCCCTGACACGCACCCCATTCGCTAGCTCGATCGGGCAGCGTTTGCCGCATGCCGATCGGCCGTCGGGGCGCCGAGCTACGGGCCCGGGAAGCGACCCCTGCCGGCCTCATTTTGGCGTTTTGACGACGCGTTGCCTTCATTTTCCCATGTTGAGGCAATGGGAGAAAATGCATTTTTTCCAGCGCGTGCCACGCACCTCCCCGGGCCCGCATCGACTCGAAACGACCACGGTGCACCGGTTCGCAGCGTCACCTCGGCGCCGTGCAAATTTCAGGCTCCTACCCCCAGCCGTTTAGCCTCGGCGCGTGAGCAAATGCACCCACTGCACAGCGTGATGGGGCCGGGTCGGGTCGGGTCGGGCCGGGCCGGGTCGCGAATACTCAGATTTTCCCATTAATCTCAAAAGAACTCGCTCGTTCGCTGCGCTCACTCGCTCGTAATCATACCTTGATATCCCTCGAAGTTTTCGTAGCGTCTGGACTTCTTCGCCTTCTTCGCCGCTGTCGCCTGGGCCGGCCGCTTGAATGATCCCATGACACAAGATTTACCCAGTGAATGACTCTATAGGTCATTTATATTCATAAAACCTGTGCACAAATATGTTGTGGTGCTCTGCCTAGAGTGGGCTACAGCCTCACACACAGCAGTCAGGCAAACTGCAGGGGAAAAAATCTAAAATGGATTGATCTTAACTTAGATTATTACATCACAATTTGTGCCCATATTTGGGCATGCTTGCAGACCCTCACTGGAATGGTTAAATCACGGCTCTGGAAAACGACAAGCTTACCACAGCTTCAGATACTAGAGAAAATAATTCAGGCTACATCTCATAAGCAAAAAAGAACCTTTGAAGATATTTTAATTCCACCTACAAGATAAATTAAATAATCAAAATTTAGATTATCTGCACCTGATTCCAGGACAGAAACAAGTGGGTAACCTGCTTTAGATGACGTTGTCAGGTGGCTAATATTAAAATAGATTATGCTGAATTTTAATTTAGATTATTTTGACAGTTGAAATCCAATTTTCAGAGATGTCCTCTCCTATCTTCAGAAATAGCATGCAAAAGCCACAACACATCATCATCAGATGCATCATTTAGATAGAGCTGTTCACTCCTTTTAACCACAGTGAATATCTCACCATCATGGGGACTTTGACTGGTGACGAGGGGTTTGAAAGGGAGCAAGTCAGAATTGTAATATTAATATAAATTACATCTCCTTATATGGGCATTGCTCCACCCATTTTTGTGATGTCATATCTTAATTTTGATCAATCCATGTTTGGACTGCTTCCCTGCAGTTTGCCCAACTGACAGGCTTCGGTGTCACCCATGGGTGGAGTTTCTCAAACAAGTTGGTGGGATGAAAATCTTAGGTAAAACCAAAATTGAACCAATGCTGATTTCCAACTAGAATATCAGGGGTACCAACAACCAAACTGATATTCTGGGTGGAGAGAAATTCCACAAAAATACTAAGTTAGAAGCAACCAACATCATAGTTAATATGAAACAAAAATTACAAGCTCCAGAGGCCTTGCTCCAGATACCAAACCAGTTGAGCACACTGTGGTTATTCCGTGCCATATACTATATGTAGAAACGTTTCAGTATATAGAAACAATGTTCCATAGATAGAAACGCTGAGGTGATCATTGTTCCAAATATGGAATAGGGTTTCTGTATGTGGAAACGGAAGGTGCGTGCTCGCCTGTTATTTTAAGTTTTGGAAAAATTGACACCGCATTTCCATCTGCAGTGCTTCCTTGATGCCAATATAAATAGATGGCAGTCCACCATCTAGACAGTTATAACACATCTTGCTTTGAAATAAATCACCCAGAAAGATTGGCGTTTCTGAGCATTTCCAGTTTTGGAACAGTACCTACCTAGTGTTTCTATATTTAGGAATGTTTCAAATAAAGGAACGTTTCTATAAAACCAGAAGGCCAGTCCCATTCCTAGCTGAGTGGTCTAAAGCGCCAGAGTTCAACGCTGGAACTGGTGGTGAGAGCCCGGTTCAAGCCCCAGTGCAGGTGTGAGCGGTAACATTTGGCCCCTACGTGTAATGGCGTGCATGTATGTGGCAGGGGCCGCACGAAGACCAGAGAGCATGAGTGGGCGGAGGGGACCGTGTCCAGTCTACCGGGCACGTTAAACTTTCAGACGAAATTCTGCCATAGCACTGGAATTGCGTGATCGGGTGGTGGGTTCACTGTTCAGAGACAGGCACAACAAGCTATGCTTAGTGTGGACTCGGATCCCTCAAGCCACCCAATCAAACATTTGGACTAAATTTATAAAAAAAAAAAATATGGAACGGAATTATCACAGTGTGCCCGACTGAAACCACACACATAAATTATAACTTCTCACGTGTCAATTGCTTGGCAAATGTGGCGCACACTAGACTTCCTTGCAAAACACTAGGTAGGCTCCAAGGACGCCCAGCATTACTAGCATATACACTCTAGCTATAGCCTCTAAGTAAGCTTTGAAACCATAAAATTGACTATTATTAATCAATATCTTCAAATTATGCACACACTGCCTAGCTTCATAGACCTTCGGAATCAGCCAAGGTAAACACTGAATCCGCGTGGCCAGCGTTACCCCTGTTTTTTTTTGTTTCCCCAGATTCCCACACAAATTTCCCTATTTCTGGCCCTCATTTCCCTAGTGCACAAGTCCAAATGTCAATGTCCCTGATTTAGCAGAGCAAGGGCCGGCGCCACAGGGGGGGGGGGCAGGGGGAGGCCGCCCATCCACCAGTTGCCAGCCGGGCCCTTTAAAAAATTGCAGGAACATGCATTTTTGCATAATTTGGACCCCTCTCGAAAAAATATTGAGCCAAATCCGAGAGGAGTTTTCAGATTTTGTGTATAGGTTACCTTGGGCCTTTCCGCATGGGCCCTTTGTCGGGACAAGCTGCCCCCGCAGTCCGAAATCTGTGGCGCCGGCCCTGCGGCAGCTTGCTTGATTTTACCCCATGGAGCAAGCATATCCCGAAGAATCGGCCAGCGGGTGAATTACTACCCAAGATGAGGGCTGCTCAGGATTTTCTTGTAGTAAAATCCTTCGGGATGTCCGCTCTGGGGTCAAATCAAGCAAGGCCTTCTAAATCAGGGACATTTGGACTAAATTTTATATGCAAATGAGCATCTAGGGAAATGAGTGCCCGAAATAGGGAAATTTGTGTGGAAATCTGGGGAAACCAGCAAAATACCAGCGGTAACGGTGTAATGGCAAGGCCATATAACTCCGACCTTGATTTCATATTTTCACGTGAATTTCAGCATTTATCCATTTATGAAGTGGATTGCTTTGTATTTTAAGTGTGGGTCATGGAGCATGATCACATGTGATTACTTTTCCCCTAAATAAGCTGTGCGTGGTTCTAACAATTTTTTATGTTAGATTGAGATTGGTTGCAGGTCAGTCAGGCTGAGGCACATTGTGGTAGGTAGTTTCGTTCCATCTATGGAAATGCTTCTATTCTTGGAAACATTTCTAAATATGAAAAGTTTTTGATCCATAAATGGAGACTTGCATCGTGCATTGTCATAAGTGGAAACTCTGAACTTCCAGGTGATTTATTTCCAAGCAAAATGTGTAATGTAACTGGATGGCTGATTGCCATCTATATTCTATTGGCATCAGAAAATAAAGAGGGTTAAAATGTGGAGTGAATTTTGTCAAAGTTAAAAATATTTGTGAAGCCCAAGTCAATTAAGTATCAGCCCAAACCAGGTTTGGGCTATCATATTTGAAAGGAAACATTTATGGAAGTGTTCCGTCATTCATCCCAGTTTCGCTCCATCTGCAATCACAACCTAAAATTTTATATCACAGGCTGGCATGGAAAAATCTAACCATGGATTTTGACCCACCAACCATGGTACCTACCCAAGGGCGTCGCCACAGGGGTGTGACGGAGGGGATCTCATCCCCTCCACTTTTTAAAACTTTAACATTACGCCTATGGCGTTGCATGGAAGACTTGAAATGGTCAATGTCCCCTCCAGTCGTCACACCGTGGAGTGGCCCCTGTACCTACCTATCTGTCGTAGATTCAAATGTTAGCTTTTCATTTTTAGAAACAGTGTTGTGCATAGTTTTGCAAGAACTTGCGTAGCTCGTCAAGGAGGTGAGCGTGCACCTTCCGTTTCCAAATATAAAAATGCAGCATGTCCATATTTGGTACAATGCTCGCCTCAGCTCTTTATGCCCATCAACTTGTTTTGAAAACTATAAGGTACCTCTGACACTAAACTATACCCATTGTTATTGCTCACCTCAGTCTAAAATGGTTGTTCTATCATGAGTAGCCAGTCTGCAAAACATGGCAGGATTTGACGAGATCTCATCGGAGCAGTCATCATGGATCAGGGCAAAAACTGGGGCAGGTTTTAGGAATGTTGGGGCAGAAGTTGAAAAATTGGGACAGAAATACTTTGCTCAGCTCCTCACCACCTTCCACATCATTATAGCGTTAAATCATTTGCATTATTAGGGGCAGGAATTGTGCTGCCCTGAGTCTCAGCATTCTGAGTATTTTGTCTGCCCTGAAAATCTTGTCAAGCTCCCTGCCACATTTTGCAGACTGGAATTGAGTAGGAGGAAATAAATATTTTACCTGTGACTGGAGAACATAACCAATTTATCATCTATATGTGCAATTAACCCGCGCCCCGTTGGGCTCTGCCGAGCAACGCGCCCGGTTGGGGGGGGGGCCATTTTGGCCCCCCCCCTAAGATCTCGAGAACCACGCAACATAGCGACAAGCGGTAAACGGCGTTGGATAGCCCCAACGGGGAACTACCTTGTGACCCAATTTTATTGACCTAGGTCAAACCGATGACGTCACAGGTCAGGTCAAAGGTCCAATTTTCACCATTTACAGGCACTTCAAGAAATGCGTTGTAAAATCGAGTAAAATGCATTTCATTGAAAATCATCGATGGGGAAATGTTCTTCAAACACATATTTTGCTATTTGAGGTCACTGATACCAGGTCAGGTCACAGAGGTCAGGTCACGGGGGGGTCACAATATGAAAGTGTCGTGTGATACATGTTTTATGGTCCATTTTACATGACAAATGCGATTATATGGGTCAGGCAGCCTTTGGGGCCAGCTTAGATCACGTTTTGGTCAAGGTCAGGTCAAGGTCAGGTCAAGGTCAGGTCAAATTAGGTCAAAATTTAAAGTTAATATTTTTGCATAAAATGGGTATCGAATCGATGCAGCTCGTCACGGGGAGTTCAATGGTGGTCTTTGTTTTGCCGTACGAGGTCTAGAATTGCTAAAAATTGAGTTCAAAAATTTGACGTCATCATTTTTGAACAGTTTTTTTCGCTATAACTTGGCCAAAAAACGAGATATCGATCTGAAATTTGGTATGTATATAGAAGAGCGCTGGGACTATCACATATATTCCGTTTTTTTTTCGAAATTCGGAAAATTTTTGGATTTTTTCAAAGTTTTTCTAAAAAAATCAATTTTTTTGATTTTTTTGGGTCAAAAACCAAAAATTTTGAAAATCCGAGATAGCAGTTTTGTAGCGCCGCCTTTTGTCTACTAGACCATATAAAGAACTTTGAAATTGCTTGATAACTGTAGATTTGGTGAGCGTTTCAAGATTGCATGTTTTTTGCTCATTTTTGCTCGAACATGACCTCAGTTTGACCTCAATAACTCCTGACCTAAGGTGACCTAAGACTTGAAATTTGGTGTGAAGGTGTCAAATTGATGCCCGGGAAGGTACTGAAAATTTGGCGGCGCTGCGCGCCGCCGTTTTCTTGCTATTCAGGAAAAACCACAGGGGGGGGGCCAAAATGGCCCCCCCCCCAACGGGGCGAGGGTTAATGTGCTGTACATGGCAAATTGTCTATTGACACTGCCATTCACATGCATGCCTTCCTTGACCGTTGATATGTTTCATAGTTATATAATCGTAATGCACAATGAATACAAATACATGTAATGCATGTGAAAATCACACAGTTTCATTAGACAATAGGTATTTTATCATATTTCTTCACTTACCATTTGAGACACCACTTCGCAAACAGGTCTCAGATGAATGCGGCGGAGTCGCGCGCGCGATCCGCACAAAATGGCGACATTGTTGCAGTAACTTAGCTGCGTGTAATGGTTTACTAGCATAATACGTGTAATGTTACTGATCGGCACGCTGAAGGCAAGTTTGATAACACGTCTCTCGATTTTTGAGCCGGGGTTGTCTTAAACACGCGTATGTGTTTAATAACTCACATCGCAGCACACACTTTATCTTTGTTTTGAAGCACATCAACGAGTTAATCAAATGTATCCGTGTGGTGATTGCAACACCCCGTGTTTCAGAACTCGTTAAATCATTTTCTTCCTGCAGGTTACACTCTTATAACACATATATGTGTTATGACACTAGCGTTATGTTGAATAAATAACTAATGTGTTAGTAAACATTTTTTACAGTGTGCAGGAAAGGCCTAGTGTTTGTCTAATTTCCAAACAGCCTGCGTGTGTCTGTCGGCAGCTGACGGACACTGCAAGAAGGGACAGCTGTTGTTGCAGCTCAGCAGGCCATGGGACGCTAAAGACGCGTTCAGAGCGGCCATTGAGCTGGACAAAAACAGCAAGGTGAGCGTGCCTAAAGCAGTGGTCACAATGGGCATTAGGTGGGCTGAATGCAGTGATGTGGGCAATGGAGTCTCGCAGCGATAACAGCGAGAAATTATTCAGCTAGTGAATAGGAAAGTTATGCCGAAGGATGGCACGAAAATAATCGGCTATTAAAACCGAAACTATTGGCGATGTTTTGGTGTCACGTTACATTTGCAAAGATATAATTGCTAGGTTGTACCTCCAGGATAACATTTATTGCATGACGTCAGCCCCGTTAAACCGTCTGGTGTATGATGTCATACCCGTCAACCTGCCCTCCACTGATGACGTTCAGGCTGGCTGTATGACGTCACGATCAAGATAAATCTGTCATCTGTGATGTCAAACCTATTGCATGTCTGTGCTGCAGGTATACCGTAATAATAGGTGATCTGGTTATGATATATGACGTCACACTGTCGGCATGTCCTGTGTCGTCATGTCGTATGTGAAGTGACACCTGATGGCCTATCCGCCGTGCATGTGAGTGTGACGTCATTCCCAATTGCCTCCCTGTGCTGCATGACGTCACACACTCGGTAACCGGTCTGTGCTATGTGACGTCACACACCCAACTAACCTTCCCCCGTCTGTATATGACGTCCCCCTGTCTGTGTGACGCCCCCCTGTATGTGTGACGCCCCCTGTCTGTATGTCTGTATGACGCCCCCTGTCTGTATGACGTCCCCCCGTCTGTATGACGTCACCCAGGAGGCGGCCGCCGGGTACCAGCGCTGTCTGACGGTCCTGGACCAGGACGTCCACCAGGCCCGGGTCAGGATTAGCCAACAGCCAGGGGTACAGCGCTGTCTGCAGGATCACAGGATGAAGGAGGCGCTCAAACTGATGCAGGAGGACCCCATGCAGGCGCGCAGGTGAAAATGAGGGGGGCTAAGTGATAACGGTGCTGACGATGATGATGATAATGATGATGATAATGATAATCAGGTACACAGATGATGAGGATAATATGTCTCCGTCTAACTAATGTTCAATCCTAATTCTTAGCCGATTATCTATCTTTTCTACCGTGCTTTTTTACAGGCTTGAATACTTTTTACAGGCTTGATCAATATGCCTTTTCACAAGCAAGCCATGACCTATTATTCCGTACATATTATTGGTGGTTAAACACAGGCTTCATAGTCATGCTTCGCTACAGGCTGCCTATGGCTGCCTTCCGGCCCCCTTGGGTTCCTTGTTTGGTGAGATAAATCAGGGAGGGTCTATGGCTCCTCACGTACTAACATAGGGCTCCTTTTCCAGGCTGATGAGGGACAGTGTGGTGGTCAGGGAAGGTCTATCGCTCCTCACGTACTAACATAGGGCTCCTTTCCCAGGCTGATGAGGGACAGTGTGGTGGTCAGGGAAGGTCTATGGCTCCTCACGTACTAACATGGGCTCCTGTTCCAGGCTGATGAGGGACAGTGTGGTGGTCAGGGAAGGTCTATGGCTCCTCACGTACTAACATAGGGCTCCTTTTCCAGGCTGATGAGGGACAGTGTGGTGGTCAGGGAAGGTCTATGGCTCCTCACGTACTAACATAGGGCTCCTTTTCCAGGCTGATGAGGGACAGTGTGGTGGTCAGGGAAGGTCTATCGCTCCTCACGTACTAACATAGGGCTCCTGTTCCAGGCTGATGAGGGACAGTGTGGTGGTCAGGGAAGGTCTATGGCTCCTTACGTACTATCATAGGGCTCCTGTTCCAGGCTGATGAGGGACAGTATGGTGGTCAGGGAAGGTCTGTGGCTCCTCACGTACTAACATAGGGCTCCTGTTCCAGGCTGATGAGGGACAGTGTGGTGGTCAGGGAAGGTCTGTGGCTCCTCACGTACTAACATAGGGCTCCTGTTCCAGGCTGATGAGGGACAGTGTGGTGGTCAGGGAAGGTCTATCGCTCCTCACGTACTAACATAGGGCTCCTTTTCCAGGCTGATGAGGGACAGTGTGGTGGTCAGGGAAGGTCTATCGCTCCTCACGTACTAACATAGGGCTCCTGTTCCAGGCTGATGAGGGACAGTGTGGTGGTCAGGGAAGGTCTATGGCTCCTTACGTACTATCATAGGGCTCCTGTTCCAGGCTGATGAGGGACAGTTTGGTGGTCAGGGAAGGTCTATGGCTCCTCACGTACTAACATAGGGCTCCTTTCCCAAGCTGATGAGGGACAGTGTGGTGGTCAGGGAAGGTCTATGGCTCCTTACGTACTAACATAGGGCTCCTTTTCCAGGCTGATGAGGGACAGTGTGGTGGTCAGGGAAGGTCTATGGTTCCTCACGTACTAACATAGGGCTCCTGTTCCAGGCTGATGAGGGACAGTGTGGTGGTCAGGGAAGGTCTATGGCTCCTCACGTACTTTTTTTTCGTTCATGTATAGACATGCGCAATAAATACATACAACTTATTCATGTACCATCCTGTCATTCATGTAATAGGCATGCGTATTACATACACATAATGCACTGATGTGTCTTCTTGTCACTCATGTACTGTGCTAGTGTAGGCATTGCGCATTACACACACATAATTCATTCATGTATCATCTTGTCACTCATGTACAGTGCTAGCGCAACAAAGGTTCAAACATCTGGTGGGAGCACCGAGGGATCCCGTCCCGCCCCGCATCGCCCCGCGAATTACACGCCTATCCGACGCCGATGGGGCGATGCCCCAGGCCGCCGGCCGGGCCCGCGACCCGTCACCGTGATAGGGTGGCGAGCCGCGCGCCCGGCCGGCCGGCCGACCCTTTATAGAGCCGGCCTCCGGTTAGCCGGGTTGGGTTAGGGGCGGGCGGGCTCGCCATACAAGACAGGCGTTTCTCATTGAGTGAACGTGTGAGAGTATGTGTATGGGTGTGATTGTAGGTGTGTGGGTGTGTGTGAGTGTGTGTGGGTGTATGTGGGTGTGGGTGGGGGTGTGTCTGTGTGTGTGTAGGTGTGTGGGTGTGAGTGTGCGTGCTTGCTTGCCAAGAATATATGTATTGCGCAGTTCCATCCATGTGCAGGGCTTATTTGCGGCTGTGTGTATCGTGGTCTGACACCCGGAGCGGCGCAGGCCCACCCACCACCCTCCGTGACAAATATCACCATTGTCTTCAAGTATTTACTCAAGTATTTTTGCAAGCTCGCCCCATTTCCGTTTAAAAGCATCAATTTTCCTATGTGACTTCGCAATATTGTATTCTTTTATCGCTTCAAATTTAAGTGTTTGCAGCATTACCTCCACCGATGGCTTAGCTAATTTAAGACGTGCTTTGTGTATACAAGATTTACTGAGCGTTACTATGACCACTTCTATGTTAGTGAGATCTGATAGCATGAACCAATTTATACAGTTGATATTTATGCTGGTGTGATATTGTGTTCTTATATGTGACAGTATTTCCTTAATGAATATTTGTGTTGTAGGACACTGCCAGAACAGGTGGAAGATCGTTTCTGTTGCACTTTCACAGAAGGTACAGGTACTGCTTTGACGTACATGAATATTCGCCAAGTATTTATTTGTAGCATAAATTCTATTGATAACCCGAAAATGGAGATAAAGAAGAAACGTGGACATTGTTGCTTCTTTAACTCTCTGAACGGTTCCCTTCGTATATTCGCCAATATCGATTATCCATTTCGTCTGAAGACGTGCATTTGAGCTACTATTTGTGTCCGCTTTATTTTCAACGAATGTGTTGTACGCGATTTTTGAAAAGTTTTTACGGCTTTGTACCATTTCAATCTTATACGGGATAATTGGCTTACTAAGGAGGGACTTGTCGACCTGTTTTTGCAGTTTTTGCGGAATGCTGCGTACTAAGGTTGCGTAGCATAAAAACGTCATTTGTATCCTGTAGACTGTTTCCAGTTCTTCCTTTGTGTAAATTTTCCCAGTATCTGCATTGTATAAGTCGCATATATGCCTTAGTCCCTTGTCATTCCAACTCTTAACAATTGTCGTTCTGTATTTAGTCCAGTCAGAAAACCATATGTTTTCTGTGAGTATTTCACTAACGGAGGGTTTGTATTCTTGATTAAATTGTGTCAGAGCGTCTACGACGTCAACATAAAATGCGTTGGTTGTTTTGCTTTTTACTATGCGTAACTTTTTCATACCGTATGTTAATATCCGCCACGTGTCTGGAAGCTCTTGTGCTGTAAGTTCAGTCCAGACTGTTGTAGAGGTGTAAATACGTTTTAACCATGACAGCTTCATACTTTTAATGAAGGAGTCTACTTGTACCATATTTAAACCGTCTTTTCCGTATCGTTGTACAAGTTTCGTTCGTTTAACTTTTTTGTTACCCCACACGAAACTGAATAGGAGTCTTTCGATCTCTTTCGTGCAAGGAACTGATGGGTTTGGGAGTGACATAAATATATGTACAAATTTGGAAAGGAGCAGAGCTTTAACGACGCTTATTCTACCGATGGGTGTAAGACTGCGACGGTTCCATTGCGCGAGCTCATTTTTTATCATGTGTATTTTTAGTTGTATGTTTTTATCTGTTATATTGGTCAAATCCCGGTCTATCTGAATTCCTAGAATAGTAAGTTGACTTACAAAATTGATATTTAATTCTGTTCTTATTTCCTCATCTATTGAACTCCCTATTGCCATACAGGATGTTTTTTCAATGTTTATTTTAAGACCCGATCGTATACCAAAATTCCAAGTTCTTCGATCGCCCCTGTAACAGATCTTTTAGAGCCGTCCAGAAACATAATTGTGTCGTCAGCATACTGACTTATTCTTATTTCGTTTTTATTATTTACTCTTATTCCCGTCAGTTTACTTGACTTGTTGATTTGTTCGGTCAGAATTGAAACTGCCAAATTGAATAGATACCCTGATGCCGGGTCCCCTTGCCTGATTCCCCTCTCCAAATTATTTTTTTTGCCTAAATGTCCATTTAAAAGAATCCGAGAGTGGTTTTTGTTATTTAAATATAGATGGTCGATCATATTCCTCATATTAGGACCGAATTTGAATTCTTTAATGACTAGTCTTAAATAGTTCCAGGCAACTGATTCAAATGCTCCTTCAAAATCAGCTGCTAATATGATTCCCATTTTTTTTGTTTTTCTTAGTCCAGTGTATAAGGTCGTAAACAAGCCTAGTATTTTCACCGATGTAGCGACCAGAGGTGTAGGCAGTCTGCGCGGGATTGATGAGTTTACTCATTACTTTCTTTAATCTGTTTGAAATAGCGGTAGATAAAATCTTGTAATCAGCGTTTAGTAAAGTAATCGGCCTCCAACCTTTATATGAATGTGGGGACTTCCCTTTCTTGGGAATTAGCGTGATAATGCCTTCTCGATGTGAGGGCAGTCCATCGCCCTCCCGGAATGATTCTTTGGCTGCACGGTAAAGAAAAGGGCCTATGTCTAGCCAGAAGCGACGAAAAAATTCAACAGAAAATCCATTGGATCCTGGGGTTTTTCCTTTTTTCATGGAATTTAGCGCACATGTCAGTTCAGGCAAATTAATGTCCGCATCAAGTTCAAGCCGTTCTTGTTCGCTGAGTTTGTTCGTTATATAAGCTGATATGAATGGTTGATCTGGCACTATATTTCTGTTTTCGCAATATTTGTTCTGATATAAAGTTGAAAAGTTTTGGAGTATGTCATTATTGTTTAAAACGACGTTGTCGCCGTCCTGAATGTATTGGATACTTTTCCTGTCTGAGTTCCTTTTTTCTAAGGACAAAAAGTATTTGGAGTTTCGTTCTCCTTTTTCGTGCCACGATACTCGAGATCGAACTATCAGCCCGTCTATCATAGGCCGTCTCAGTTCTTCCAGCTCGTTCTTTAACCTATCTAATTGATTGGCATCACTTTGTTCGCCCGATCTCACAAGTTTCGTTTCTGCTTTTGCAATTTCCTTTTCTAAATTAGACTCAGTCATCCGTGTGTTTCTTGCCTTACGCTTAGAAAATTTAACTGTTTCGCCTCTTATCATCATTATCAAGGTTTCGTAAAATAGACTGTCACTTATTGTTAACTGTATATATTCGTAGTACTTCATCTCATTGTACACCCGATCAGTATATACGGGCACGGCATATTGTTTCAGTGTGTCAATGATGCATGTTTTGATTATGTTTACATATTCGTCATCGTTTAAATGTGAGGTGTTAAATTTCCACAAACCGTTACCTCTTTGCTGCTTACTTTTTATCGACAAAGTGATTGCGTTGTGGTCAGTGCGATACCCTGATACGATTTCAGCGTTTATTACGGAATTTAGAAGTTCGTCACTGACGAAAAACATGTCTAGGCGTCCTGCTTTTAACGGGGTTTTCCGTAACCACGTATATTTCCGTTCTTCCTGGTGTAAATGTCGCCAGATGTCTATTAAATTATATTTGTTTGATATTTCTATAAAAGTTTGTTTTGCACGAACGTTATTTTCTCCTACGTAATTCAGTGAATCTGCATCTGGTATCATGACGAAATTCAAATCACCGGCAATGATTGTTGTGCTCTACGTCAAATGTTTCAATGATACTATCCAAGTTCTTATAAAATGTTGGGTTATCTCGATTAGGTCCATAGATATTGACGAGTAGATATGTTTCATTATATAATTTGCACTCTAAAATGTGGAAGTTTCCACACTCCGATTTAAGCTCTGATATTAACGTGTATGACATGTTATTATTAATTAAAATACTTGTTCCTCGGCTTCGCGAGGACGACCACGAATGGTACGCTTTTCCATGCCATAATGTATCAAAGTATGGTGCTGTCTTAGCTGTTAAATGTGTATCTTGCAAAAATACTGTATTGAAACGCTTACTTCTAATGTAGTGCATCACGTCTCTTCGCTTTTTTGTGTCGCCAAGCCCTCGGCAGTTCATGGACATAATTGTTATTGTGTCTATTTTGCTAAGTAGTATGAAAGGTACCGATTACTTCTAAACAGAAAGGGGAAACTCAACACTATAGTTGTCAAACACAGCTGACTGATCAAGAGGGAGGGCCCGCGCCGCTCCAGAGAGACGTGACAGATACTGTGTGTATCTGCAAGCGTGCGTAAGTGTATATGTGCGTGTGCGTGTGCGTGTGTGCGTACATGTGCGAGTGAGCGTTTGTGTCGCTCGTGTCGATCCCGATTGGCTACACAACTTGCATACACAGCTATTGTCCAGAGTGAACTCGCGACCATTTGGGGGGCGAACTGACCCGGGTCGCCAGCAGGTACAAGGCGAAACTTAACTGCTAGTTCAGCAACAACATTATCTCTGACTAAACCTATCGTGGGACTGTCCTGCGCCGAGCCCGAGCCGCCGCCGCCGGACGAGCCACTCGGCCGAGGTAGGCCGGGTCCACCGGCGCGCCCACTACACCGTCAGGCGCCGACGGCAAGCCGTCCACCACCACCAAGCCGATGGGCGGCCATGCAACCCAGGCCCGGCCGCAGGTCTGGCACGTGTCGTTGACAAACGAAAAAAAAACTGAGACACATCTCAACAATATTCGTAAAATATCTGTATGGGATCTCACTAGACATGTGCACTAACATCAAGTGCTGTCGCCAATCAACGAATTTCACCTTCCTTATATCTAGAAAAAAAGGAAAACACTTGCAGGTTCAGTTCTACTGTTCTCACGAGATGCTTATAACTTACGCGAGCCGTAAGCCGTGACCGATCCGAAGGCACTCACATGGGTGAGGAGAGCCGCCCCTCCGACGATCGCGGGGACTGCGCTAGGCCGCGCTTCCCCGTGACCCGGGAGCCGCAAAAGCTGCCAGCTTGATCGCTGCGGCAGAGGGCGCTCCAGCGGTCACTACAGGGAGCGGCCCAGCAGAAGTCTCATGGGGCGCCTCAGCGGCCGCCGCGGGTGGCGGCTCAGCAGAAGGCGTCCCAACAGCCACCACCGTGGGCAGCCGAGCGTCCGCCGCGGAAGGTTGGTCAGCCGGGTGAGGGGGCAGCACCGTCTCGGCTGCTGTCGACGTCTCGGCAGAATCCGGCAGTCCCTCAGTCGTTGAAGCAGGCGGGTCCGAAGTCCTGCCCTCCGGGGGCGCAGCCGGATCAGCAACACGGGGGCCATCATCCAGAGCGCCCGACACGCCGCCGCCGCCGGCCGCCCGAGACCCCGCAGGTCCGACGGGCGGGGGCGGGGGGGGCGCCGGGCCGCCGTGGGTCCCGGGGCCCGGCAGGCGACGGGCCGCCTGCCTCAAGAGGTCCCCCGCCGGCACCACCGATGATTCGACGCAGAGTGGCTTCGTCCGGAACGCGGATATTGGGTCCGCCCCTGACGGTGCGGCAGTACACCAGTCCCCGCCGACTGAAGACGGATGCGATCTTGGAGCCGCCACTCGTCTTCCGAGCATGCAGCAGCTGATTGTAGAGGGACTGGTTGTACGCTGTAAGTGACTCGGAGATGTAGAGCGGCGACCTCCGTCGGCCGCCGCGCCCGCCGCCAGCACCGGGCCAGACTCCGGATCCGTCCGCCCTCGGTCCATATGACGTTAGGCTGAACCGCGCGTCGTAGATTTTGTCTCTCAGGCTCCGTTTCGCGAACTTGACGATTACCTTGTCGTCTCGCTGAAGTCTGTGCGCGGCGTGAATATCTGCGGTGGTAAGGTCTAGACCCGGAATCCTCTCGTTGAGAATACGCACCACTATCTGCTCGATATTCTCATTCAACGCTCTCTTCCCGAAGTCGACACAGGTCAAGATGAGCGATGCCAGCCTCCTGTTGAGATCTATGCTCTCCACCTGTGCTTGGAGATCAGTGTTGATACGAATCTGGTGCGCCAGCTCGTCTCCGAGACGTTGAATCTCGATTTCTTTGTCCATTGATTCAGATTCGAGCACACTCAGGCGTCTTTCCATGCGCTCGAATTTGGCTTCAAAAGCATTGATCACTGCTGCAGTGCGGACGTCCAACAGTTTACTGATCGCGGCGAGTGCACCCGCACTGAGCTCCACGCCCGGCGGCTCGTCCGGCTCAGCGAGCGGACGCTTAGCCGCGGGCAGTGCGGGGTCATGCGGCGATTTGGAACCACGGTCCGGCGCCGGACGTTTCGATTTGCGGTTCTCAGCTCGCCGCACCATCTCAGGCACCGATAGTCGCCGCTGGCGACCGATCGGCGTGTCGACGCGCAGTTCTGCTCCGGACGCCGCACAGTCAGTGAACGGCGACTCGCCGCCACTCTCGTCCGACGACATCACTGGTTCGTCAACACGATACGCGTCGATCAAAATCTGTCCGTCACTTGACGCCACTTCTTACTATAAAGTCACGTCATGCAATCACTGCATTTCACCTGTGGTCACTGGTCTGTGATTACTGGCGACCCGGGCACACTGGCTGGCGCTCACTCGGCTCGCATGCCAGGAGCTCGCGCCGCGCGTCCGACCCCAACCAAGGTCGCGCGCCAACTGCTCTCCTCACGTACTAACATAGGGCTCCTTTCCCAGGCTGATGAGGGACAGTGTGGTGGTGAGGGAAGGTCTATGGCTCCTCACGTACTAACATAGGGCTCCTTTCCCAGGCTGATGAGGGACAGTGTGGTGGTAAGGGAAGGTCTATCGCTCCTCACGTACTAACATAGGGCTCCTTTTCCAGGCTGATGAGGGACAGTGTGGTGGTGAGGGAAGGTCTATGGCTCCTCACGTACTAACATAGGGCTCCTTTCCCAGGCTGATGAGGGACAGTGTGGTGGTCAGGGAAGGTCTATGGCTCTTTACGTACTAACATAGGGCTCCTGTTACAGGCTGATGAGGGACAGTGTGGTGGTCAGGGAAGGTCTATGGCTCCTCACGTACTAACATAGGGCTCCTTTCCCAGGCTGATGAGGGACAGTGTGGTGGTCAGGGAAGGTCTTTGGCTCCTCACGTACTAACATAGGGCTCCTTTTCCAGGCTGATGAGGGACAGTGTGATGGTGAGGGAAGGTCTATGGCTCCTCACGTACTAACATAGGGCTCCTTTTCCAGGCTGATGAGGGACAGTGTGGTGGTGAGGGAAGGTCTATGGCTCCTCACGTACTAACATAGGGCTCCTTTTCCAGGCTGATGAGGGACAGTGTTGAGGACGGCTCGAGCATCATTCATTCTCATTGATTCATTCATTCAATCATGTTTCATTTAGATGCGCACGTCCATCAGAGGACTGCAATGCCAGATTCATGCGCCTCTGCGCGAGGATCAATAAAATCAAGATCAGTGTGACAAAGTGATCAATATCATGTAAAAGAAGAGAGAGAAAATTATTGTTCATGGTGGATTTTAGTGTTTTGTAAGATGTCGATTTTTACAATAAACTAATATGATATCGCCAGAGACCTAACTCTCCCTGTACAGTACGTACACTGTTGCAGTACGCAACATTGATGAACAATAATTTTGCGTAATTTGCATTATAACCCTCGCATGTGTAGGGGGGGGGGGTCGGATGGACCCCCCCATGGTTTTTCGGAATAACTCGCGTAAAAAGCGGCCGATCGCGACGAAACTTTCAGTACCCTCGCATTGATCAATTTTACACCTTCCCTGAAAATTTCATGACCCTGACCCAAATGACCTTTGACCTGTGACCTCTTTTCCGAGACCATGTTTGGCCGGAATCGCGATTTCGCGTATGTCGGCTCGCACTAGCCGCGTGTTTGCAAGCTTTTCGTGGTTTCAAACGTTCAAACATGTGATTTGATGTTACCCCCGTGTATGTCAAGGTCACCTGAAGGTCAGGTCAGGTCATTGACCTTTGGTGACCTCGGGTGACCTCGGGTCACTTTTTCGAGTTTTACATGTTTCTAGGCTAGTTTTTGGAGCTGAATTCGAATTTAGCAACCATTTGAACATTTACGAAGTAGTTTTGGTGACTTCGTAACATGTTACGAAGCTGTCAGAGGCGGTTGACACGTACTACGAATACCCGTCACGACGCCTACTGGTTGACCTGACCTGACCTGACCCGACCTGGTCTAAATGCTTCAAGACATCATCTGTGATCAAAACTAACACGATATTCGTGATCAGCACCCCGAAAAAACCCTTAGCAGCCACACTTTACGACTTTCTAACAGGTCCCGATTTTCCCGACTTTGGGTCATTGACCTGACCTGGAAGGTCAACCAATGACCTAGGACCTTAAAATTGGGTATCATCGGCTTCCTCTCGTCACGGGCAACACGCTCGTTTTTTCCGCGAAGCTCTAGCTCAATCAGGGGCCAAACGGCAAGGGGGGGGGGGTCCAACCGACCCCCCCCTACGCATTAGATGCTGGCAAACGCCGCACACATGCGAGGGATAATTTGGCGATAATCTTTGCCTTGCTACGGTGTTGCAGTTCGCAATGCCTTCAATAGAGGTAAGATTTTAATTGAGTATTAGCTGAACCAACGGAAACAGTTTTAATTAACGTAAAGTTGATGTAGTAAAAGTGAGTTGCATCATCCGATTGACATGGATACTTCAAGGAGGCCGGTTCCGGCACCAAGACGATCGTTGAGCGCAAGACCGACGCCGACGCCTATGCCGAGATCTAGCAGCTGGCTCACGGTGTCAGCTGCAGATTCGTCATCGTCTCTTCGTAGAAGCTATGAAGAAGAGGAGAAACGACTCGAGCTCCTAGTACAGGAAAGTCAGCTCTCTCTTAAGCGACTACGGGAGAAGAAGGCCGCGGAATTTGTACATGACATCAATGACAATCATGATTTGTCGATCGCTGGTCCTGATCTATCCCAAATAGAGGACGATGCAAGAAGTTCTCGCCATACACCGTATGAACGAATGGAATATGGTGACAATGCAAGTTTGCGAATGGGCTCCGGCACCCAGTGCATCTTTCTCAAGGAGACGCCGAAACTCGCATTTACTGTGTTCTGGGGACAGCCGGAAAGGTATCCCTTTTTCCAGCGCCAAGTTGAAGAGGCGAGGAGCAGTGGAAACTTCACGGATCTTCAGATTCTACAGCATCTCCAGGACAAGCTGAAAGGCCCTGCCTTCGATGCCGTTCATGGCACACTCCTCTCAGGCGGCTCGCTGAATGACGTTCTCGAAACGCTGGAGGTCAGATTTGGTAACCGGTTCATCATAACCCAGTCAGTGACGGAGAAGCTCCTGAGCGGGCCGAAAATTCGGAACGGAGACGTGGAAAGTCTGAGTGTGTTTTGCAGGGTGGTGCATTATGGTGTTCTGTTGCTCGAGGCCAGAAATACAGCGAGGACCGCATCCAGAGCCATGTGTGTACTGAAGTAGTACAGAACAGAGGAAGAACAGAACAAATTGGCGACGAGGATTATTTTGGAAGAATTGCAAGGAACCACGCCAGACGAGAGCCGTCGCCGCCACCGCCTCCGGCATTGGACGAGTCCACTCTCAAATGAAAAGGGGAGGAACGTAGGGGTCAAGGTGAACAGCTGATCAGCTGATCAGAGAAAAAGTAAACAAAGATGGCTGCGGCCTATTTGCCCAGTGTCAGACAGTTCAGAAAGGGTGAAGATTTTGAAGTTTGGATGAAATCACTTGAGTACTATTGTTTAGCGATAGGAGCCGTTGAGCCTGAACGGAAAAAGGGACTGCTGCTGCATCTTTTGGGCCCAGAAATGCAAGAAATATATGAAACTCTGCCAACAGTGGAAGAGGAAGAGTTGGATGTGTTCCAAGTGACAGTTGAACAGCTGAAACGCTATTTCAAGCCAAAGTCAAACCAAGTGTTTGAAGAAGTTCAATTCCAGATGCTGAAAAGGGAACAAGGAGAATCAGTGGAGACTTTCGTGGCTCGTCTACACTCACAAGTAAGAAAATGTTCATTTCAAGATAAGGACATTCATGTGAGAAACAGACTTGTAGCTGGATGTGGTTATCCAAGGCTGCAGGAGAAGCTTTTGGGCATGCCTGACCTAACGCTTGAGAAAGCAGTCAACATTGCACGACTTCATGAAAAAGCACAAGAAGAAGTGGAACATCTCAGTCTGGAGCGAGTGCAAGAGAAGCCAGAGATGATTCATCGAATCAACAAGGGTCCGCACAACCAACAGAAGAAAACTCACAGCCCAGGTGAGGCAGAAAGCTGCTACAGGTGTGGACGTTCAAATCACAAGAGTGAAAACTGCTTCTACAAAACAAGAGAGTGCTACAAGTGTGGGAAGAAAGGTCACACAAAAGCCGTGTGCAGGAACCCAGGGAAGAAGACGAAGATGGAAGAGAGGAAGGTGAATACCGTGAATGAATCACCAGAGGTGTATGACATGTATCACATGGCAGAAAAGGCACAATCCTCATATCAAGTGGCTGTAACTCTGGAAAATGAACCAGTCACCATGGATGTGGATACGGGAGCAGCCCGTTCTATCATGAGCTACCTCAGCTTCAAGAAGATGAAGATGAGTAAGAAGATGGAACCCACCAGTGTAATCCTCAGATCATATGGAGGACAGCGGTTGAAAGTGAAGGGTAAAGTGAACGTCACAGTGGAGATCAATGGACAGAGAAAAGACCTGGATCTACTGCTGGTGGAAGGAGATGGTCCTGCTCTGCTGGGAAGAGATTGGATCTCTGCTCTCCAACTGGATCTGACAGGACTCATCAGTGTGGTTCAGTCAGAGGAAGGAGGGAGCTGGCAAGTTCAAGAGCTCATGAACAAGTATGCAGACTTGTTTTCAGACAAACCAAGTACCTGCACCTTTGAAGCAAGACTGCAAGTGGATGAAACAATGCCAGCCAAGTTCTACAAAGCAAGACCAGTTCCTCTGGCAATGAAGCAACTGGTGGAAGATGAGATCAACCGACAAGTACAGAAGGGAGTGCTGGAGCCTGTCTCACACTCAGAGTGGGCAGCCCCAGTAGTGACAATCGTCAAACCAGACAAGAAGTCAGTCCTTCTTCTTCTTCTTGTCTGGTCAAGAGAAGTCAAGAAGTCAGTCCACCACCCTTGTGGCGCAGTTGGCAAGTGCGTTCACGTTTGGTGTGGGAGGTCCTTGGATCAAAGCTGACCTCTGGCAGCGTTTTCCTCGGCCGGCTCCTACCCAGGAGATGGCAGTAACTGGGGAGTGTTCGCTCGGTCGTGGGGATTACCGCTGTGCCAGCCAGCGCCCCCGGCCGCAGGTACACGGGCCTGATCCGCCTTTAAACAGATCCTTCGGTCCGGTGACATGTCCCGAGGGCACGGCCTCGCTTCATGTCCCGGAGCAGCCCTCTGACCTGCCGGGCCCGAGAAATCGGGATAGCCCCAGCGTGCGCACCAGTGCGGTGCCACCTGGGGTGCGTGACAGGAAGCGTGCGGTCAAGGCTGTCCCGCGTAGCGGGTGCCGAAAACGATTCGTACCACTGCCGTGTATATAGTGTACTAACCCAGTATGAATGTGTGCTACTAACGACAAAAGCCCGGGTCGGGCAACAAAAATATTAAAAAAAAAAGACAAGAAGTCAGTCCGACTCTGTGGAAGCTATGATTTGACAGTGAATCAGGCAAGCAGGCTGGAACGGTATCCAATGCCTCGCACTGAGGAGCTGCTGACCCAGTTGTCGGGTGGTCAACGATTCACAAAGTTGGACCTGAAGGAGGCCTACCTCCAGCTTCCACTTCAGGAAGAGAGTCGCAAGTACATGGTAATCAATACTCACAAAGGCCTCTTCATGCCCAAGAAGCTGCAGTATGGGGTCTCCTCAGCCCCAGCTATCTGCCAGAGGTACATGGAGAGTCTGCTGGCAGGGATACCACACACAGTAGTCTTTCTCGACGATGTGTGTATCACAGGGAAAAACCAAGAGGAGCATCTCAGCAACCTGGAAGAGGTGTTGAGGAGGCTGCATGATGCAGGTCTGCGCCTGAACCCAAAGAAGTGTTCATGGTTCCAGTCAGAGGTGCAGTACCTCGGGTTCAAAGTGGACAGCCAAGGGATCCATGCTACAGAGGAGAAATTGAAGGCGATCAAAGAAGCTCCTGCACCAACGAATGTTCACCAACTGAAAAGCTACCTGGGCTTAATCATGTACTACAACAAGTTCATGAAGAACCTATCAACGGTGGCAGAACCACTCTACAGACTCCTGAAAAAGGGTCAAGTGTGGGAGTGGGGAAAACAGCAACAAGCCAGCTTCAACAAGACGAAGGAGCTACTCTGCTCTGCTCCATGCCTCACTCACTACCGAGCCTCCGCTCCGCTGGTGGTGTCAGCTGACGCCAGTCCGGTAGGAGTCGGGGCAGTTCTCTCCATAGTGGATGAAGCAGGCGAAGAACGTCCGGTGGCGTACGCGTCACGCTCGCTGAACAGCACAGAGCGGAACTGGAGTCAGCTGGACCGAGAGGGATTGGCCATCGTCTTCGCAGTGAAGAAATGGCACAGTTTCCTGCTGGGCCGAGCGGGCGTCACCATCAAGACAGATCACCGTCCGCTACTGGCTCTGCTCGGACCAGACAAGCAGCTACCGCTGATGACGTCACCTAGGATTCTTCGTTGGAGAACGATCCTGTCAGCATATCAGTACACTCTGGTGTACTCGCCTGCTCACAAACAGCGGAACAGCGACGGACTCAGTCGTAATCCGCTGCCTCTGGAGGATGATGCCACGCCACCAGTACCAGCAGAAACAGTCATGATGCTGGAGACACTGGAGAAGACGCTGCTGAAGTCTGAGCAGATCCGCAAGTACACGGCTACAGATCCGGTGTTGAGCAAAGTCATGACGCATGTTGCTCAAGGATGGCCAGACAAAGTGGAGGACCAGCTGAAATCCTTCCAGAACCGGAAGACAGAACTCAGCCTCGAGATGGGTTGTCTTCTCTGGGGGAACCGTGTGGTGGTTCCAGAGAAGCTGCAAGGCAGGCTTCTTCGGCTGCTACACGATGGTCATCCTGGAATCGGTGCGATGAAGGCGACTGCACGCTCGACAGTCTGGTGGCCAGCAATGAACAACGCCATCGAGAACACTGTCAAGTGCTGTGAGCGCTGTCAACAGCATCGCAGCTCAGCACCGCCGGTAGAAATGCGACCATGGGGATTTGAAGATCGGCCATGGACCCGACTTCATCTCGACTACGCTGGACCAATAGAAGGAAAATGGCTGCTGATTGTTGTAGATAGCACCAGCAAGTGGATCGACGCTCATGTGACGTCAACACCATCTGCAACAGCAACCATCAGCAAGCTGAGAGTAACATTTGCAACGCACGGACTGCCGTCAGTGGTGGTAACTGACAATGGCACCGCATTCACCAGTGGCGAGTTCGCGGCGTTCCTGCAAGCAAATGGAGTTCGACATCTGAGAACCCCAGCGTACCATCCGTCATCAAACGGACAGGCGGAAGCCGCAGTAAAAGTGGTGAAAGAAGGACTGAAGAAGTATGTGGAAGGCACACTCGAAGTTCGGCTGACGCGCGTTCTGTTCAAGTACCGAACGACGCCGCATTCAACAACCAGGCAGACGCCAGCTGAAGTGCTGATGGGCCGGAAACTCCGAACGCACCTCGATCTGGTTTTCCCAGACCTCCGAAGCACAGTCGAGTTTCAGCAAGACCAGCAAATCCTGAGGAAGAAGGCACAGTCTCGTCAATTCAAGATTGGTGACTCTGTGTACGTCTCGGAAGTGGGAAGAGGAGAGCCGAGGTGGCATGCTGCAGTCGTAACGTCCGTCCGCAGTCAGCTGTGCGAACTGAAGCTGGATGATGGTCGGGTGTTCACTCGACATATCGATCACATACGAGGTCGTGAAAGCAAGAATGAAGCTGAAAGCCAGGAAGACAGAAGACCGAGACAGCTGAACGAAGAAGAAGAAAGACTATGCCAAACGAAACAACCGAGAGAGGAGGAAGAAAGAAACTACGAAGGAAGAAGAGAAGACGAAACCGATCAAAAAGAACAGTGGTCAAAGAAGACAGATCGAGCAGAGAAGGTGGACGAACAAACGAAACAGAAGAAGGACGAAAGGAATATGGAAACAGAAGAAAGGAAGAAAGACGCCAGCAGTAACGTATCCGAGCCTACTTCAGAGCTGAACAAGCCGGTGGGAGGTCATCATACGGAGGAAGGAAACCGTGGCGACGCGGTTATTCCGAGCTCCGCGGCTACAGCTGGTGACTCCGGGGGACAGTCGGTTTCTGGTGCACACCGGTATGCGCTCCGTGACCGATCTCGACTCCGACCTCCGGACCGGTATGGATCTACGTGAACCTGTCAAGTGAATGGCGAGTGTTGGATTGTTCATGGATTGTTTTTTGTTAGTTTTGTTCCGCGTATCAGTTTTGGGTCTGAAAGATACTGTCGCTGTGCCAACGGGGTATGTTGTGTCGCAAATGCATTAGTATCGTATGAACAGTGCGGATTATGTAGGGGGTAGAACTTAAAAAGCTAAGGGAAGAGGAATTGTTATGTTCTTGACACAGCGGAGTATGTAGACGGCGGGGAGCTGGCCTGTACGGTGGCGACATCTAGCTCCGGTAGATCGGCCGCCGTCCGCCAGGGTCCGCTGTCTCCGTCCATTAGAGCGATCAGCTGATCGTGCAGCGGGACCGGGAGTCTGGTGCTCGGGAGTCCGCCGAGTGCGTGCGTGGAGGCCGGTGGTATCGTGACGGAGGGTGGTGCATTATGGTGTTCTGTTGCTCGAGGCCAGAAATACAGCGAGGACCGCATCCAGAGCCATGTGTGTACTGAAGTAGTACAGAACACCATAATGCACCACCCTCCGTCACGATACCACCGGCCTCCACGCACGCACTCGGCGGACTCCCGAGCACCAGACTCCCGGTCCCGCTGCACGATCAGCTGATCGCTCTAATGGACGGAGACAGCGGACCCTGGCGGACGGCGGCCGATCTACCGGAGCTAGATGTCGCCACCGTACAGGCCAGCTCCCCGCCGTCTACATACTCCGCTGTGTCAAGAACATAACAGCAGCGAAGTGCATAACACTATGTCTGTGCTGCAGGCCATTGGATACCAGGCAGAACTGGATAATTATCGGGCCATATCGTCACTGGCCGAGAAGCTCCCACCGGAGAGTCAGCTCGCCTGGGGTGGCTATGCCAGGGCAAGAATGGAATCCGGGAGCCAGCTGACCTGCCAAATCTTCTATGATTTCCTCTGCAGTCACGTGAGGGACCGGCAGTTCAGTGTTCCCAGAACCAGCAGTGGCGCTACAAAAACCAAACGTCATCCGATATTCGCCACGTCTGATTCCGTAGAGAAGGTGCGCCGGGAAGCCGGTCGGGGAAAACCAAAGGCGCGGAAGGTAGAATGCTACTTCTGCTCTGAAGACCACTGGATCGCAAGTTGTGACCAGTTTAAGCAACTCTCTGTAGCTGACAGGCGTGCCTGGGTGAAAAGGACGAAAGCTTGCGTTTGGTGCCTCAGTACGGGTCACCAGACATCAGCGTGCCGTCGCCAGCGGCCATGCGGCAAGGCTGGTTGCTCAGAGGAGCACCATGTCCTCCTTCATGATGACGTCACAAGACCGGACACCAGCGGAGTTATGTCAGCAGCCTCGCAGCCGTGCCTCGTGCTGATGAAAACTGTGCCGGTCGAACTGAGCGGGCCGGCTGGTAAGAAGCTCTGTCTCGCTTACTTGGACGAAGGGAGCTCTCTTACACTGATCTCCCAGAAGGTGGCTGAAGAACTTGGACTGCACCAGCGTCCACGCAATCTCACGATGAAGACTTTGACGGGCGTCACGAAGCTCAAGTCGTCACTCATTGACGTGAATATCTCGAACGTAACGACGGGAGATACCTACTCGCTGACAGACGTCTACACGATGACGTCGTTACCTCTCGAAAAGGAAGCGCTCGGAACGACAAAACTTCGAGAGAGGTACGCTGAAGTGAAGGATCTTCCACACGTTGGCGAAGAACCACAGCTCCTAATCGGGATCGACCACGCGGAGCTGATTGCTTCACAGTCACTTCGGCGTCCTTCCAAGAACGGTCCTATTCTGCAGAAGATTAGGCTGGGATGGACACTCACAGGGCGCGTGCTAGACACCGAAGACTCCAGAGCCGCGTGGCAGGTTCATCGGATCGCTCAGGAGAGTCCTTCCCTGGAGAGCTTGGTCAAAGCTAACTGGGTGACGGAAGCATTCGGCTGCAAGTATCAGTACGATACCCCTCGCAGCCCAGAGGATCGAAAATCTGAAGAGATTCTCAAATCCCAAGTCTACCACAACGGGGAGCGTTGGGTAGCACCCCTGCTGAGAAGGGATCGAGGTGAAAAGTTTCCTCCGAGCCGTCAAATGGCTGAAAAGAGAGCGTTGGCATTCGAGAGACGCCTGGACAGAGACAAGCTCTCTGGAGACAACCCCACCGGCTTGGCAGATCTGACAGAGGCGAAACTGCAGAAGATGCTGCGTAACGGTCACTTCCGTAAACTGACTGTGGAGCAGGCGTCACGAGAGCCAGACAACACCTGGTACTTACCTCTCATGGCCGTTAGGAACCAGAACAAGCCGAAAAAAGTGCGTCTGGTTCTAGACGCCGCAGCAAAAAGCCACGGAATGAGCTTAAACGATGCATTGATGCAAGGACCTGACCTGATGAACTCGCTGAGTGGCATCCTGCAGCGTTGGCGGGAGAAGGCAGTCGCTGTCACATCGGACGTGGTGGCTATGTTTAGCCAGGTCAGCATGGACGTAAAAGACCGCCCGAGCCTACGTTTCCTATGGCGTGGCTCACGACGCACCGGCGAGTTTGATGTTTATGAGTCACCAGTGCTCATATTCGGTGCAACATGTTCACCCAGCGTGGCCAACTACTGCTTCAGGCGAACAGTAGAAGACTTTGGAGATGGCGACTCTGTGGTGGCAAGAGCAGTAATGGAAGACACGTATGTTGACGACGTGATCACTGGGACGGACAATGAAGATGAAGCAGCTACGCTCATCAACAAGCTGACAACAGTCCTCAGTCGGGGAGCATTTGAGCTGGGTCCTTGGGCTTCCAATTCACACGCAGTTCTCAGCCAACTCCAGCCTGAGCAACGGAATGATGAGAACATCACGCTCAATGATGAAGAATGTCACCGAGCTCTAGGCGTCGTCTGGAAACCTGGACAGGACATTCTCACATATCGAGCTCATGAGCCGCCAGAATCCCCAACGAAGCGCCTCATTCTGAAGACCGTCATGTCTGTGTATGACCCGATCGGTTTCTTGACTGGCTGGCATCTTCGAGGCCGGCTGGTGCTTCAACAACTCTGGGATTACAAGCTCGACTGGGATGATGGTATCCCATCTGACATCAACACAGAGTGGCAGAGGTGGACCCAAGAGCTGCGAAGAATCTGTGATGTACAGCTACCCAGGCATGTCTTTCAGGGGCATCTGATCAAGGAGGTGGACTTGCACGGATTTTGCGACGCTAGTGAGAGAGGATTCGCCGCAGTCCTCTTCTACCGGTGGGAAGTAGATGGCGAAGTCCACGTCAGCTTTGTGGGAGCTCGAGCAAAGCTAGCCCCCACCAAAAGACTTTCTATCCCCAGATTGGAGCTTCAAGCTGCGGTGCTGCTCACTAGAATGATCTCCTGCGTGAAGAAAGAGGCACGAGTGGTGATCAAATCTACTCTGTGCTGGTCAGACTCAAAGAATGTTCTTGCGTGGATTCAGTCCAGCAGGCGAGATATCACGTATTTGTCAGCAACCGGATAGCTGAGATCCATGACGTCACGAGGCCGGAGGACTGGCGATACGTTCCCACTGCGCTAAACCCAGCGGACGCCGCATCGCGCGGTCAGAGTCTTCATGACCTGAGGCCGGAAAGTAGCTGGGCGCGCGGCCCTGACTTCTTGTGGCTTCCAGAGACCGAGTGGCCTTGTAGCGATCATGTCGAACCTGATGTGATCCTAAAAGATGATCCAGAGACCAAAACAGTACTGGCGACAGTGCCGTCACTCGCCGCCACCACTGCCTCAGTTCTACCCGATCCAGACCGGTTCTCTCGGTGGACAGTGGCTGTGCGCGCTGTAGCGACAATGAGACGCTGGTTGACAAGCCGGCGAGACGGAGAATCGGGCGAATTCTCGGTAGAAGAGCTGACTGAAGCAGAACACTTATGGATGAAGTCAGTTCAGGAAGAACACTACTCGCAAGAGCTGAAGGACTTACGAGACGGGCTGCCAGCTGATCCGAAGAGCACGATCGCGGGTTTGTCACCGATCCTGGTCAACGGTCTGCTCTGTGTGGACACAAGGATGAAGCATGCTCAATCACTGAGCCCCAGCGCAAAGCAGCCTCCAATACTGGATCGTCGTCACCGGTACGTTCAGCTGCAGCCTGATACAACATCTACATGAGCGGATGGGTCATCGGGCTAATGAAGCTGTTCTCGCAGAGCTGAGGCAGCGCTGCTGGATACCGCACGCGCGGTCAGCAATCCGCTCTGTGGTGAAACACTGCCAAGTCTGTAAAAACCGAAAGGCTCAGCCTCAGTCAGCACAGATGGGACAACTGCCGAGGTCACGCGTGACTATGCTGGATGGTCCATTCGCCTCTACTGCGGTAGATTATTTCGATCCAATCCTTTCAACAAGGGGCAGGTCCACGGTGAAGTTGTGGGGCATTTTCTTCAGATGCATGGCGACAAAGGCGACCCATCTGGAGCTGACAGACAGCCTCGACACAGAGGCGACTCTTACGGCGATCTCAAGATTTCAGGCCAGGCGTGGAAACGTGAGAGAGCTGTGGTCCGATAATGGAACGAATCTTCGAGCCGCAGAAAAGGAACTCAGAAAATGCATTGAAAGCCTAGACCAGAACAGGATGAGAGAAAAGCTAGCAGTGAGCAAGATCACTTGGCACTTTTCTCCCCCCGCTGATCCGGAGGCCGGCGGTGTCTGGGAGAGAGGAATCCGCACGGTGAAGGAAACCCTAAGACTCATCCTAAAGGAGCAGAGGCCGAGATATGAAGTGCTGATGACACTCCTCTGCGAAGTGGAAAAGATCATGAACTCAACGCCCTTGACTCACGTTTCAGTGGACCCAGCAGATGATGACGTTCTGACACCGTTCCATTTTCTCATCGGAAGAGCGACAGCGTCATACCCTGTTGGAACGGAAGAGCAGGACGGCGACTTGAGGAAGAGGTGGCGGTACGCACAAACACTGGCGGACCACTTCTGGCGTCGCTGGATGCGCGAATACTTACCAGCTATAAGCAGGCGATCGAAGCGGCTGAACAGCACGCGGAATGTGGAAATCGGTGACGTGGTCATCGTGGCAGATGAACGCCATCCACGAGGGCTATGGCCGAAAGGCATAGTTGAAGAAGTGATGACGGGTCAAGATGGGGCGGTCCGATCGGCACGGGTACGGACCATGCACGGACATCTCCATCGACCGGTGCGGAAACTCGTCGTCCTCCCAATTATCTCGAGACAAGGCTCGAGGAGGCCGGGATGTTGAGGACGGCTCGAGCATCATTCATTCTCATTGATTCATTCATTCAATCATGTTTCATTTAGATGCGCACGTCCATCAGAGGACTGCAATGCCAGATTCATGCGCCTCTGCGCGAGGATCAATAAAATCAAGATCAGTGTGACAAAGTGGTCATGTAAAAGAAGAGAGAGAAAATTATTGTTCATGGTGGATTTTAGTGTTTTGTAAGATGTCGATTTTTACAATAAACTAATATGATATCGCCATAGAACTAACTCTCCCTGTACAGTACGTACACTGTTGCAGTACGCAACAGACAGTGTGGTGGTGAGGGAAGGTCTATGGCTCTTCACGTACTAACATAGGGCTCCTTTTCCAGGTTGATGAGGGACAGTGTGGTGGTAAGGGAAGGCCTATGGCTCCTCACGTACTAACATAGGGCTCCTTTTCCAGGCTGATGAGGGAGAGTGTGGTGGTCAGCATGGGTGAAACTTTGACATCACCATTGGGGTCCCAAACGTCCAAGGGGGCCTCCATTTAGTGGGGGCCTCCAAGCAATTAGGGGCCTCCAATTGCGGAAGCGGTAATTTACGAACCACGTCAGGGCCTCCTCTAAGAAATTTTCACTGGGGGACCAGAGGCTCAGAAGCCAAACCTAGGGTACCCCCAAATCCAGTTTTCTCATTGGATTTAGGCCACTTATTTTTCGTCACAGCCCGGATGCCATGATTTTTTTTTTTAATATTACCTAATAAAGAAATGGTAGGTCAGCTGACCTTACTCATGGATCCAGGCCAGCAGGATGACATTGTATGTAAATATCCCCCGCGTCGACCGAAATCGACGAAAATTTCTGGCTTTTTCACTTTCGTCTTTCGACAATAAAACAAAAAGTCTTTATTATAAAAAAAATTAACGGCACAGCATTGCGCAAGGAATCTAACCGACCCCAGAAAGTGTGAGGGTTAACCCTAGCCCGCACCTGGGGGAGGGTTGCCACCCCCAAGTTAGTTTTTCTGCTCTACACTGAACATTTTTTAAGCTAGAAATCTGATTTTTGGATAGCTGCTTTTCTATCTTTTCTCAGCGTCCACTGAAAATTTCCAGTTTCTTTGGCTTTTGGGTTTGGAGATATGATCTTGTTCTTCAGGTCATGCCATGACCTAAATGACGGATACCCAATATCTTGCGTTGGCTATGGGCCTTGTGAGCTTTTGAGGCACCTTGATGTCGTTTTTTTGCCAATCTTACCTCCCACCTATCATTGAACATGTTGTTCTGCCGTCTGCGATGTACAGATGTCAGGGTCAGGGTACATCAGTACATACACAGACATACCTACACAGACATACAAACACATATCATTGACCTTGACCTAACTTGACGTGAAATGACCTCAGCCAGCAAATTAGTCGGATAGTGTGACAAAGAGCTGTTCTAGCTGGCTTGGCACCAATACGGCAGCGTCATCGGTATATGATGGGTTGGCCCGCTGCTTGTGTAGGCATTTTATTCGACATCACCACAATTTATTCAAACAAAATTTTAAGCTTCGCAGTCAAGAGCAACATATTCTTTAGGAAGAGACGAATCCAATGATACCAAATTTTACCTCATCAGGCAGTCATTGACCTTCCAGGTCAGGTCAAACTAAAGAACGTTGCTGTTTGAGGTCACCGTTGCCCGTTGGAATATCACGTGCGCTGCTCATCATATACCGATGACGCTGCCGTATTGTGGTGCCAAGCCAGCTAGAACCTCTTTGTCACACTATCCGACTAGGTTTTTGCTGGCTGTGGTCATTTCAGGTCAAGTAAGGTCAAGGTCAATGATGTGTGTTTGTATGTCTGTGTGTGTCTGTGTGTATACTGATTAGAGATGTCAATCGGATACCAACTTTTTGGTATACGGATACCAAACCGGTACCAACTCGGTATTTGATATTTCAATCCTAATGTGTTTGGTATTTTGTTGGTATCATGAACCCTCGCTAATGTTTAAAAGGCTAAGAAATCGGTAAAAAGTTGGTATTTTCCTCATGTTCCCAAGTTGGTTTGGTTTCGGTATTTCTCCACGGTTTTGGTTGGTATTTGGTTTGGTATCGGTATTCCGATTTTCCGTAATTGACATCACTAATACTGATGTGTGTACCGATTATGAATGTGTCCCTATAGCATGAGATCATGAACTGAGAAGCTTTTACCAAATATACAGTCAAAGAAACTTCACGAAAGTAAATTCAGCTCGTATAAAACGCAAAATTTTTAGATGACCTAGGCTGACCTTGACCTTGACCCTAGCGTCTCTACATCATCGAACAACATGTTCCATGATAGGTGGGAGGTAAGACTGGCAAAAAGGCCGAAATCAAGGTGTCAAAAGCTCATAAGACCCATAGCCAACGCAAGATAGGTATGGGCATTTGTCACTTGGGTTATGACATCACTTGAAGAATAAGGTCATATCTCCGAAACCAAAACCACAGAAACTTGGAATTTTCAATGGACGCTAAGAAAGGATAGAGAAGCAGCTATAGCTATACGACACATCCGGCTTCTAGCAATAAAAATGTTGAGTGTAGAACAGATAAAACCTGGGGGGGGGGGGGGTGGCAACCACTGCCCCCCATGTGCGGGCGAGGATTAAATAATTTGAATATCAGGAAAACAATTTATTCAAACAGGTATTCCAACCAGGCACGTACCCAGGATTTCGCCCAGGAGGGGGTCACCTGCTTTCGAAGGGGCCCCCCACAGTGTATAGGGCCCCCCAGGTTCCCCGGGGGCCCCCGGGAGTCATGAAGAACCTTTCGATGGGGGGGGGGGCATAGTGGGTCCGGTCTCTCCTGCAGACGTAGGTGAGAAAACGCCACGTGTGTGGGAAAACGCAATTCAGTTCTTTACAACCTAATGTAGCATTTGGATGTGATTTCTCGCGTTCAACTTCATCAAAGTCAATTAAAACGGTCTTTGTAACGGTCTAAGCCTTGAGAAAATGTGGAAAATTGAAAAGTAAAAATATTTTTGCTTCAGGAGTGTGCATGAAACGCACGGCATTTTATGAGCGAGCGCCTCAATTACTGAACATCCTCCAATTCCGAATATGTAGGTATATAATATAATACTGGGGAATAAATGTCTCGTTATCGGAATTCCACTATCTGGCAACTAGCCCTATGTAAACGCGGTTATTATATGTTTCACTAGGAAACGAGCACAATTGTACTTTTAGCCAGAAAATAAATGCTTGGGTAATTCTGGGACACTCTGTATTAATTGGAGGAATAGGACTTAGGAGGAAATGCGATTGCAAATCGACCCACATCCCTGTGTTAGCCAATGACGCCTTTGGGGCAAAGGTTGGGGGGTATTCAGTTTAGCCTTTTTGTTTTTCTGTGATATCTCCGGCACTGTGAAAGATATTGGCTCCTTCAGATGAGTGCCTACTCCAGTCACTACTTATATCCAGTAGCCAGTAGCCACTCAGATGATTTGGGATCAATCAGGTGATAAGCGTACTTTCAGACGACCAGGGGCCCCCAGTCGACCAGGGGTTCCCAGGCGACCAGGTCCTCCAGATGACTAGGGGCCCCACTGCCCCAGGCGACCAGGGCCCTCCAGGCGACCAAGGGCCAATGCGATCAGGTCCCCAAAGCGATCAGGGGCCCCCAGGCGATCAGGGGGCCCCCATGCGACCAGGGGGCCCCATGCGACCAGGCCCCCGGCTACCAGGGGCCCACAGGCGACCAGGGGCCCTCTAGGTGACCAGCGGCCCTCAGGCGATCAGGGGCCCCCAGGCGACCAGGGGATCCCAGGCTACCAGGGGCCCAAGGCGACCAGGGTCCCCCAGGCGACTAGGGGCGACCGGGGGCCCCAGGCAACCAGGGGCCCCATGCGACCAGGCCCCCGGCTACTAGGGGCCCCCTGGGCGACTAGGTACCCCCAGGCGATCAGGGGCCTCAATATCATGCAACCAGAGGCCCCCCATGCGACTAGGGCCCCCTAGGCGACTAGGGGCCACAGACTATCAGGGGCCCATACGACCAGGCCCCCGGCTATCAGGGCCCCCTAGGCAACTAGGGGCCCCCAGTCGATCAGGGGCCTCATGCGACCAGAGGCCCCCCATGCGACCAGGGCCCCCTAGGCGACTAGGGGCCACAGGCTATCAGGGGCCCCATGAGACCAGGCCCCCGGCTACCAGAGGCCCCCTAGGCGACCAGGGGCCCAGGAAACTGGGGGCCCTTGGATGACTGCAGGGGCCCCTCGGGTACCCAGGGCACATAAATGAAACTTAAATATAAATTTTTCTTCCGAGTAAAAGACGTTTTATCCAGTGTTTAAAAAATATCCTGGGGCCTGAGGGACCCCCTGAGCGCCGAAGGCGCTCAGGGGGGGCCTTGGCCCCCGTGCCCCCCCCTTGGGTACGTCACTGATTCCAACAGAGTCCCGCTTTTTATAGGTGACCTCCGATTTGTGTACCTAGCCTCTAAGTTGCCCAGGGGGCCTCTGATTTGTAGGTACATACAATACCAAGAGCCTCCTACTTCGGCTACTTGCACAGAGAGCCTCCTTTTTGTACATACAGCTAAGCTTCTACAGGTCGAGCGCCAGCCTCCTATTTGTACGTACAGAGAGCCTCCTTCTGTTACAGAGGGCCTCCTATTTGTCTAGGGGGCCTCCTATAGGTTAATGGCGCCTCCTATTTGTCCAAGTGGCCTCCTATTCGTCTAGGGGGGCCTCATATTTGTTCAGGAGGCCTCCTGTTTGTCCAGAGGGTCCCCTATTTATCCAGGGGGCTTCTATTTTCCAGGGGGCCTCCTCTTTATCCAGGGGGCTTCCTACGTGTTCAGGGGCCTCCTATTTATCCAGGGGTCTTCTTTTCGACCAGGGGTCTCATAATTGTGCAGGGGCCTCTTATTTGTCCAGGGGTCTCCTACTTGGGCCTCCTTTTTTGAAGGGCCTCCTTTTTGTTAAGGGAGCCTTCTAATTGTTCAGGGGCCTCCTATTCGTACAGAGGGCCTCTAGCTCCTACTTGTCCATGGGGGCTCCTATTTGTTCAAGAGGCCCCCTATTTGTACAGGGGGCCTCCTATTTGTCCAGGGGGCCTCCTATTTGTCCAAGCGGCTGTTATTTTCCTAGGGGGCCTCCTATTTGCCCAAGAGCCCTCCTATTTGTCCAGCGGGCCTCCTCCTTGTTCAGGGGGCCTCCTATTTGTCCAGGGGGCCTCCTATTGGTTAAAGTAGCCTCCTATTTATCCAGAGGGCTCCTATTTTTAGGGGGCCTCCTCTTTATCCAGGGGGCCTCCTTCTTGTTCAGAGGGCCTCCTATTTATCCAGGGGCCTTCTATTCGTCCAGGGGGCCTCCTATTTGTCCAGGGGCCTCCTATTTATCCAGGGGTCTTCTATTTGACCAGGGGTCTCATAATTGTGCAGGGGCCTCTTATTTGTCCAGGGGTCTCCTACTTGGGCCTCCTTTTTTGAAGGGCCTCCTTTTTGTTAAGGGAGCCTTCTAATTGTTCAGGGGCCTCCTATTCGTACAGAGGGCCTCTAGCTCCTACTTGTCCATGGGGGCTCCTATTTGTTCAAGAGGCCCTCTATTTGTACAGGGGGCCTCCTATTTGTCCAGGGGGCCTCCTATTTGTCCAAGCGGCTATTATTTTCCTAGGGGGCCTCCTATTTGCCCAAGAGCCCTCCTATTTGTCCAGCGGGCCTCCTCCTTGTTCAGGGGCCTCCTATTTGTCCAGGGGGCCTCCTATTGGTTAAAGTAGCCTCCTATTTATCCAGAGGGCTCCTATTTTTAGGGGGCCTCCTCTTTATCCAGGGGGCCTCCTTCTTGTTCAGAGAGCCTCCTATTTATCCAGGAGCCTTCTATTCGTCCAGGGGGCCTCCTATTTGTCCAGGGGGCCTCCTAATTGTCCAGGGGGTCTCCTTTTGTGAAAGGGGCCTCCTATTTGTCGAGGGGGCTCCTAATTGTCCAGGGGGCCTCCTGTTTGTCTAGGTCTAGGGCCTCCTATTTGTCCAGGCCCAGGGGGCCTCCTATTCGTACAGAGGGGGCCTCCTATGTCCAATACTTGTTCATGGGGCCTCCTACTTGTTTAGGGGGCCTCCTACTTGCTCAGGGGGCCTCCTATTTGTCCAGGGAGCCTCCCATTTGTCCAACAGGGCCTCCGATTTGTCCAAGGGGCCTCCTATTTATACAGAAAACCTTCTATATGAATATCGGATCTCCGTTTGTAAAGTAGCTGGTGAGTCTCGGGGGCCTCCACTATTGGGGTCCCAAAATGACAATTGGGGTCCCAAATGTTCGCACTGGGGTCCCAATGGGACCTCGAAAGTATACAAAGTTACACCCATGGTGGTCAGGGAAGGTCTATGGCTCCTCACGTACTAACATAGGGCTCCTGTTCCAGGCTGATGAGGGACAGTGTGGTGGTCAGGGAAGGTCTATGGCTCCTCACGTACTAATATAGGGCTCCTTTTCCAGGCTGATGAGGGACAGTGTGGTGGTGAGGGAAGGTCTATGGGTCCTCACGTACTAACATAGGGCTCCTGTTCCAGGCTGATGAGGGACAGTGTGGTGGTCAGGGAAGGTCTATGGCTCCTCACGTACTAACAACATAGGGCTCCTTTTCCAGGCTGATGAGGGACAGTGTGGTGGTGAGCAGGGCTGCGGAGTCGGAGTCGGAGTCGGAGTCGGAGTCGGTCGGAGTCGACAGTTGTGACCGGAGTCGGAGTCGGAGTCGGAGTCGATTTTAGAAACCCGAGCCGGAGTCGGAGTCGGAGTCACCGAAAATCTGTCGACTCCGCAGCCCTGCTAGGTCTGCGGAGTCGGAGTCGGGAGTTGGAGTCGGTCGGAGTCGACAATTCTGCCCGGAGTCGGAGTCGGAGTCGGAGCTGGTTTTTGAAAGCCGGAGTCGGAGTCGGAGTCGGAGTCGCCGAAAATCCATCGACTCCGCAGCCCTGGTGGTGAGGGAAGGTTTATGGCTCCTCACGTACTAACATAGGGCTCCTTTTCCAGGCTGATGAGGGACAGTGTGGTGGTCAGGGAAGGTCTATGGCTCCTCACGTACTAACATAGGGTTCCTTTCCCAGACTGATGAGGGACAGTGTGGTGGTGAGGGAAGGTCTATGGCTACTCACGTACTAACATAGGGCTCCTTTTCCAGGCTGATGAGGGACAGTGTGGTGGTCAGGGAAGGTCTATGGCTCCTCACGTACTAACATAGGGCTCCTGTTCCAGGCTGATGAGGGACAGTGTGGTGGTCAGGGAAGGTCTATGGCTCCTCACGTACTAACATAGGGCTCCGTTTCCAGGCTGATGAGGGACAGTGCGGTGGTGAGGGAAGGTCTATGGCTCCTCACGTACTAACATAGGGCTCCTTTCCCAGGCTGATGAGGGACAGTGTGGTGGTGAGGGAAGGTCTATGGCTCCTCACGTACTAACATAGGGCTCCTTTTCCAGGCTGATGAGGGACAGTGTGGTGGTCAGGGAAGGTCTATGGCTCCTCACGTACTAACATAGGGCTCCTGTTCCAGGCTGATGAGGGACAGTGTGGTGGTCAGGGAAGGTCTATGGCTCCTCACGTACTAACATAGGGCTCCTGTTCCAGGCTGATGAGGGACAGTGTGGTGGTCAGGGAAGGTCTATGGCTCCTCACGTACTAACATAGGGCTCCGTTTCCAGGCTGATGAGGGACAGTGCGGTGGTGAGGGAAGGTCTATGGCTCCTCACGTACTAACATAGGGCTCCTGTTCCAGGCTGATGAGGGACAGTGTGGTGGTGAGGGAAGGTCTATGGCTCCTCACGTACTAACATAGGGCTCCTGTTCCAGGCTGATGAGGGACAGTGTTGTGGTGAGGGAAGGTCTATGGCTCCTCACGTACTAACATAGGGCTCCTTTTCCAGGCTGATGAGGGACAGTGTGGTGGTGAAGGAAGGTCTATGGCTCCTCACGTACTAACATAGGGGCTATAGGGCTCCTGTTCCAGGCTGATGAAGGACAGTGTGGTGGTGAGGGAAGGTTTATGGCTCCTCACGTACTAACATAGGGCTCCTTTTCCAGGCTGATGAGGGACAGTGTGGTGGTAAGGGAAGGTCTATGGCTCCTCACGTACTAACATAGAGCTCCTTTTCCAGGCTGATGAGGGACAGTGTGGTGGTGAAGGAAGGTCTATGGCTCCTCACGTACTAACATAGGGGCTATAGGGCTCCTGTTCCAGGCTGATGAGGGACAGTGTGGTGGTAAGGGAAGGTCTATGGCTCCTCACGTACTAACATAGGGCTCCTTTTCCAGGCTGATGAGGGACAGTGTGGTGGTAAGGGAAGGTCTATGGCTCCTCACGTACTAACATAGGGCTCCTTTTCCAGGCTGATGAGGGACAGTGTGGTGGTGAGGGAAGGTCTATGGCTCCTCACGTACTAACATAGGGCTCCTTTTCCAGGCTGATGAGGGACAGTGTGGTGGTCAGGGAAGGTCTATGGCTCCTCACGTACTAACATAGGGCTCCTGTTCCAGGCTGATGAGGGACAGTGTTGTGGTGAGGGAAGGTCTATGGCTCCTCACGTACTAACATAGGGCTCCTTTTCCAGGCTGATGAGGGACAGTGTGGTGGTGAAGGAAGGTCTATGGCTCCTCACGTACTAACATAGGGGCTATAGGGCTCCTGTTCCAGGCTGATGAAGGACAGTGTGGTGGTGAGGGAAGGTCTATGGCTCCTCACGTACTAACATAGGGCTCCTGTTCCAGGCTGATGAGGGACAGTGTGGTGGTGAGGGAAGGTCTATGGCTCCTCACGTACTAACATAGGGCTCCTGTTCCAGGCTGATGAGGGACAGTGTGGTGGTGAGGGAAGGTCTTCATCTGCTGGTTCAGAGTGGAGCCATCATGCTCCGGTAACCACCTACCGCGCTGCAGAACAGGAGAACCACGCCTGGTTCCTGACGCTGCAGAGCAGGAGAACCGTGCCTGGTTTCTGGCGCTGCAGAACGGGAGAACCATGCCTGGTTTCTGGCGCTGCAGAACGGGAGAATCACGCCTGGTTCCTGGCGCTGCAGAACAGTGGGAAGCTGGTCCAGCATACCAGGGTCCTGCAAGTTTTGCAGCTTTGGCTCAATTCAACAGCGAGAAGGAATAACCAATGGTTTCTGAGGGGTCCTCAAAGCGCACCACGATAGGCGGCACGGGCGGACATCGACAGCAGCGCCTCTATCGGTCACTAGGGAAAGCTGGGCTGTTTTTGTTTTGTTTATTTGTTTATTTGTAATTATCACCAACAGAGAAATTCTCCACTAACAGGTGAAGTCAGGAAAATAAAATGCATCAACACACACAACGGTATGAGGGAACCGCACGAGTATGAACATTCATTCAGACTGAAAACAAAATCCACAGTTCGAAGTATAAATATGAGAATGAAGGTAAGAGGCGACTGTAGGTAGGCGACGAAATACCGGCTGAGTTGTCACACGTTGAATAGGTTTATAGACATCAGTCTTGTGAAAAAGTTGAACTTTTGCCATCAATATTTCTACAGGCAATTTTAGAAGTGTCTCCACATAGATAACAAAACCGTTTAGATTATTGTATTCACTTCAAGCATTCCCTATCGTTCTTGACGATGATGCGGGAACTATTTCTAATTAATGTTTCTAGCTTAGCAAAAGAACATATTGTGCAAACGATGAAAAAAAGCATAAATGGAAATTTTTAATTGCAATTTTCTCTAACAATTAATGGTAAATTATCTACACATCAAGGAAAAGGTGCATGGTAACTGATAATTTAAAGTTCTTGGGGCCAGTTGTTTTCTTCTTTTCTTACGTCGCCCCAATGGCCGCGAATACACTTGTGATAACGCCTATCGAGATACAAAGAACCGGTTATAATATATCATATTGGCCGTTTTCACGACGGAACTTTCGCAGAGGAACTTATTTGATACCTAAAAAGTACCTACCCTTAGAGGCCTTAACATCCCTCAAACTGAAATATTTTATGTTCAAAATAATTTTAGAAGTTTAAATCCGGGCATTTTTTTGCCCTCAAATCACTTATTTATTTACAAACACAGCAATTTTTGGTTCTAGTAGCCCACCTTTCGACTATGAGGTATTAAATCAGCGTGGCAACTTGCTCCCTCTTTGCTCCCTCGGGTATCTAATTCCGGAATTCTTAAAAACAAGGAAAGTATATGTTACGGGCCAAGTGCGAAGGCTAGTCCGTTTGCGAACGGACTAGTCCATTCGCGAATGGACTAGGCCGTTTGCGAATGGCGGTCCGTTTGCAAACGGACTAGTCCGTTTGCGAATGGCCGGCCATTCGCGAATGGCCTAGGCCGTTTGCGAACGGACGGGTTTGTGGCGTTGCACTTAGCCGCCGGAAGCATGGATCCTCGGATTGGGGTACGATTCCGAATGAATGGGGGACCGCTGGTCGATGCAGGGGCATCGCCGACGGGGGGGGGGGGGGGGTCGGAGGGGTCCGGACCCCCCCCCCCCACACACACACACTCTTGAAAATATGCCGGTCCGACGCCCCCCCTCCCCCCACACTTTTGGCCACGAAAATCGATCAAGAATAAAATAAAATATTTTAAGAACGATTTTGGTGCATTCTCAAAATATAATTGTCTAAATCCGAGGAGTTTTCAGTATTTGGTGGGGATTACTTTGACTGACCGTCCGACCAGCTCCCCTAGTCGAAAATCCGTGGCGACGCCACTGCGTCTATATGTTTAGTTTGTTCTCCGGAGCAGATCTGCGAGCTGGCGCAACTCTGGGTTAAGGTCTCCACACACCTGGTCCATTCGGGATGCGACTTTCCGCTGAACCCTGCACAACGCGGAAATTATAGCAACGTGTTGCCGCTGGCCAGGCTTCGGCCACCGATCTGGATCTGGGGAGGTCAAATATCCCCGTGACCTTCGAACAGCGGAGAGTCGCGTGGTGTGCGGAGACCATTAGTACCGTGCTCCGGGCTCCCCGCTGATGACCCGACCTGACCTTGGTCGAGTTTGTGGCGCTCGATTCATTCTGCTCTGGTGTGGTGTACCGGGACGGTGCGGCTTGTGTGTGGTGAGTGCGGTGCGATGAGTGTTCGAAAAACTGTTGTGTTGCATTGCATTTAACAATACGCGCACTGCAGGGGGGGTTGCTTTCAACCCCCCTGTGGTTTTTCACAGATCACGAGAAAACGGCGGCGCGCAGCAAAGCCAAATTTTGTATACTTTTTCTCCCATATTCTGCGCACATTGTGTGAAAATGCTGACTCCAGATGACCTAAGGTCAGGTCACCAGGCCAGGTTAAGTGACGTCACCTCCGAAAAAGTTTGCACTTGCACTAAAGCTACAGCTGTTGAGCAATCGATATGAAACTTTCAGGATGTAGTAAGGGTGACACTGACCCGGTTTCCATGGGCACTTTGAAACATAGCGGATTACGGGAGGATTAGGGTTGTAATTCCGACCCGTACTCACGGAACCCATGTTTTTAAGTGGATTAGGGTTCGAATGCCTCCGTTTTATCGGCTGAGAATAAAAAAGAATCGGAAATTACGGAAAGCAGGCTGTAATCGCACTAATCCTTTATTTCACTGATCCGATCAGTGAAATAAAGGATTAGTGAAGGTTGAAATAAAGGTTAAAGGTTAAAGGAAATAAAGAAATATAAAGGTTGAGTTACCAAAACTTTGCACGCATCATTTCACACGGGACTTTGCACATGCCAAGTTGACTTGCCAAGTTGACGTCACTTTGCTGGATATTTCGCACTTGGCCTGACTTCGCACTTGGACTGGGAGCATAAACGCCCGTCCATTCGCAAACGGCCTAGGCCAACTGCAATAACGCACATGGACTAGTCCATTCGCAAACGACCTAGTCCAAGTGCGTTATCGCACTTGGACTAGGCCATTCGCGAATGGACTAGCCTTCGCACTTGGCCCGCAACATATATATCGAGTTCTCTTTTATACCTATTCAGTTATGTTTTAATGGTGATTAAAATATGACAATTTTTTTTAATTACATTTCATATAAGAAAACACGCAAAACAATGAAACAACAATAACTACGGCAGATAATTACCTTCAGGTATCTAATTCCGACCAATCAGCACCTCAGTAGGATATGACGTCATACAAGAATGGTGGTGAAGGCCGTTTGCAGTCCCGGCCGGTAGGTCACGTGACCGCCGGGCGCCTCGGGTCACGCGGCGGTCGGGAGTCGGACGCGGGGCGTGGTCGCGGGCGGACGCGCGGGGCATCATGCTTTGCTTTGCTTTCTTGCTTTGTCAACTTCATATAACTTACTATCGCATTCGTGTGAAAGCCAAACACTGCTCAGTGCCTTTAGAAATTGAGTTTTGGAAAGCTCAAGTCCCTATAGCTCCTCAGGTCGGCAACAGTTGAAGCCTCATCTGAACCCATGTGAAAAAAACGAGGGTAAGGAACCTTGTGTTGCTTTTTCTTTTACCGTCATAATTATCTCAAACCATCACAATTTTGAGTTGCCACATTGTCTGCTTCACTACATTCGTGTAAAACTTGGGTGAAGGCTGGTGGCTCAAAGAAAGGTGAAGATATTTCTTTAAGTGCCTAATCCGTGAAATTGAAATATCCCGGCTTTACAAATCTACACTTTTCATTTTCTCCACGATACATTTTTTAAAATTGTTTAAATTTTATCTACATTTGTTAAAATCGGGGCTTTGGTTTTGTGTAAACTAGATCATAAAGTTTACTATAGTTTTGTGTAACCTGATGGCTGAAGAAAATAGTAATTTTGCTAAAATGATGTGCGGAAATTTGTTGCTTTCCAAATCAAATTACTCATACCTATATTTCATTCAAAATTAGGAGGCATTATTACTGTTTTTTCTTGTAACATGAACTGAGTTTGGGTACGGTGCTCCGGAAACGTTGTGGAACTTTAAGCTAGCTAGAGCAGTTTCCATAAAAATTGTTTAGATAGTTGACATGGCTTGTTGACAACTCTTTTGCTGTTTCTAAAAAAGTGAAAAAATATTTTCCTGCATTAAGCACACAAGGCATGTTATTCTCATAAGCTATCGAATGTGTGTGTGTGTTTTTAAGCTGTTTTTTTAAGCTTTTAAGCTGTAACTTCAGTTACTTCACTTTAGAACATATTGCCCAGAATGCGTCACTGATCATGAGCTGGTATATCATATCATATGTAACAAATACATAAATGAGAATAGTGTGTCATGAATTTTTGTGCATGCTTCTGGATCATCTGTAATTAAATCAAAGGCTCGGCTCAAGAGTGTCCTGCCGACCAGCTTATGCCCAACCCTTTCTGTCCGCAGAACGTCGCCTGCGACTCCCGCACGCCGTTTGCCCCGGCCGTCCGTACTGGTCTTCGCGCTGCGAGCCGCGCTGGAGTTCGCGGCGGCGTCGTGGAGCTCCCATCGGGACGGCGTGTGATGCCCGCGTCGAGCTTATAAGCCGTGAGCTTCGATTGGCGGCTCACGCGGTCACCAGCTGTAGCCTCGGCCCCGACGACCCCGCTAATGGCCGAGACAGGCATACCCCCGGCATGGGTCCGCTGTCCGGCGCAGCGCTGGCCGCCCGCATGCTATGCTACTTTTGGCTGTATCGCTGCCCAGCGGGAGCGCGCTCCACGCTGCGGAAGAGGTACACGTTGCGACCCGACTGAGGACTGCAACCGGATGGTGACACGTCGGTCTCTGCGCCCTGGCCGGGGCAGGCGTGACCGACGTCACAGTGGAGGAACGCCCAAACAAGACCAGCCAACCGTCGGAGCAGCATGGAAATATCATGTTCTGCCTGGACGTCGGACCCGGCGGCCGCAGTGCACCTGCACACGTGCGGAGAGGGGCGCTGGAGGCTACTCTGGAGCTTCTGCCATTCCGCGGCGCGACTGCTGGCAAAACGGCGGCGATTGAGGCGGTTGGGAACAGCTGCAGCAATGGTGATGGCGGTGATGGCGACATGGCGGTTTGGGACTTCATCTCAGCGCGGCCGCCGCCCAGGCGCCGCTGCGCCCGGCTGCTCAGCCACCTACCGGATGGCGGGGTGGCCCTTACGGCCCTCACGCCCGTTCGGTCTGCGGCCACGTTGTGGGGTGGCGGTCGCGGGGTTAGCGGCGTTGGACTTCGTCCTTTATCCAGACTGCACCGTACCATCTGAACGGATGGATCTGCCAAGAAAGATGACATCCAAGGCGGCTATGAGGCGATCACAAAGCTTCACCAAGAGCTTCTCCTTCATGGGGCCGGCCGGCCGTTAACCCTATTCCTGGCGGGCTCCGCGGGGACAAGAAACTGGCGGGGGGGCCGATTCGGCCCCCCCCCCCCCTGAGATCTCGAGAACGAAGCAAGATAGCGACAAGCGGTAAACGGCATCGGATACGCATGGACAAGGTCTACAATTTTTACAAAGGTCATTTTCAGGTCAGGTCAAAGATGACGTCACAGGGGTCGAAAAAGTCAAAATGGCGGCGCTAGATATGGAGAGAGTTTTTCTCGAATAACTTTCGAATTAGTCAAGATAGGAACAAATTAAGGGCATCATCGTGATCCTCTCGTCAATCCGCATCGAATGATATATATGTTGACCTCGAAAGGTCAAGGTCAAAGGTTGACCTCAGGTCACGTGACCTCGAGGTCATCATGTATATCATTCGATGCGCCTTGACGAGCTGAACACAATGAGACCATCCACGCGTCTGTATCTTGTTCCTGTACGGAGTTATTGGCCAAAAACCTTTGGTGACCTTTGATGACGTCACATGACCTCACAGCTGCCCAACAGCAAAACAGACCTCAAGGTAGTGAAGGTTGATCGTATATGAAGTCATGTATGGTATATGGGGCCATTCCGACCCGTTTTAGTGGTAAAAACAGGGAGTTCATTTTTCCCCCATTGACTTATAATGGGGAGGTCGCGAAACTGACCTGACCTTAGGTCACCGATATCAAAATTCCGAGATATACAAATTGCACATACTGGTCCCCTTACTAAAGCCTGAAGAGAAGAAATTGATCGGTCAAAAACTCTAGCTCTGGCGTGATTGCAAACTTTTCTGAGGTAGGGTCACCAAACCGCCTCTGGTGACCTGACCTGAGGTCAGATCAACTCAAAATTTTCAGACATGTTGCGTAGAAGCCTTTTAGGAAAAGTCAGAAAATTTGAGCTTCCTAGCTCAACGCGTTTGGGAGAAATAACCAAAAAACCTCAGGGGGGGGGGGGCTCCTGAGGCCCCCCCGCCAGGAATAGGGCGGCCGGCCGTTAAGTCGCAACACCGGCTGCCGAGTGCCAACAGCTGCGTGCGCTGGCGCCGACGCGTTGTGGGCCGCGCTGCTGACGCCCAAGCTGCGATATCAACCATCTATGAATAAGTGGCAGCGGTGGCGGCTTGTCAGTTGTTAACGTGCCTTAACCCTCGCCGGCCGAGGGGGGGGGGGGGGCGGGTGCCGCCCCCCCATAGGGTTTTTTCGCGATAGCTCCGAACACGCTGGCGATAGAGAGCTGAAACTTGGCATACCTGACCTTTGATCCAAGCCGCATCTTTTGACACCAACCGCATTTTTGGGTCAGGTCAGGTCACTGACCTATGACGTCATAAGTGAACCTCTGCACGGTCTTCAGATGTCGCAACTTCGCAACGCCCTCACTGCCAGAGGAGATGTCCCAGGGAAATGAAACTTGCAGGAGCTAGTATCCATTATGAGTCTCACAACTTGTATATCTCGGATTTTTCCTAAAGGTCATATGAGGTCAGGTCATTTTCGTGACCTCACCATTATAAGTCAATGGGGAAAAATTCAAACTGCTATTCTGGCGCCGGGAACGATCTCCAACTATCTCAAGCACACAGAATCGTGATTTGATGCACTCCTTGCAAGGTTAGATGCGTCACTTTTGCAATGTTGACCTTCCGTGACGTCATTTATGACGTCATCAAGGTCATTTTAGTTTTTCGTCAATAACTTCCGATCAAATTGAGCTAGCGAGTCGGGAAAGCCACCAATGGACTCAGGAAGACCTGCCGAATCGAATGATATGCGACATGACCTCTTTCGACCAACTTCGTGACCTGGGGGTGCTGACCTGACCTTGACCTGAGGTCAACGCCCCAAGTTGACCTGACCCGGACAAAAAGTATATCATTCGACGCGCCTGATCAAGGCGAACACGATGCTGCCAAAATCGCGGCTCTGCGGCCGTTTTTTGCGAAGTTATTCACCAAAAACTGAACCGTACCCTGGGGCACTTGACCTGACCTCAGAGGTCATCGGTTGACCAAGGACCTTAAAATCGGGTACCAATCTCTGCGTCTCGTAACGGCGCACACGCTCGTTTTTTTCCGCGACGCGCTAGCTCCACCAGGGGCGAAACGGCGAGGGGGGGTCGTACCCGCCCCCCCCCCTCGGCCGGCGCGTATGTAGAAAACCAATAGGTCCGGCGAGGGTTAACCCGCGCCCCGCTGGGCTATTCAGCCATACGCGCCCTGCTGGGGGGGGGGGCAGATTCTGCCCCCCCTGTCTAACTTCCAAACCGATGGTCGTAGAAAGACGGGGAAAACGGCAATCGAAAGCTCTCAACAAGACGGATCTTAAGAGCCCAAAATTTTTTTGCTTAAGTAGGTCAGAGGTCAGGTCAAGGTCAGGTCAAGGGTACAAAATGCAAGTTTCTACAGTATCGGCCTTGCACCGTAGTTGCCGAAGAATGGACTGAGCCTGATTGCCCAAAACGTGTCCTTAGACTACCAAAACAATATTCGTTGCATAAGATGTCATTCAAAGGTCAAGGTCAAGGTCAGGTCAGGTCAGGTCAGGTCACCAAAAACAAAATATAGAAAAGGACATGTGCGACACATGTTTTATGGGTCATTTTACTCATAGAATTCAATAGGCACACTCAATTGGTGATATGGACCACCTCTGGATGAATTTCAAGTCGAGGTCAGGTCAAGGTCAGGTCAAGTGAGGTCAAAAAAATTTGAAGTTGGTTGTTAAGGCCTAAAAAGGTGTCTATCTGATGCAGTTTTTCACGGCGAATCGAATGGTGCTATTTTTGTTTCCGTAGGAGGTCTAGAACTTCCAAAAAAATCATTTTTCAAAAATTTTCTGTGTCGTCACGTCATAAAATTTTGAATAACTCCCACATTTTTGAACCGATTTTTCTAAAAATTGGTATGTAGGTGCACATGACCACTTCTCTGACATATTTTCCGGTTTTTTCGATACTCAAAATTTTGGATTTTATAATTATTTTCACAAAAAAGTCAGTTTTTTGAAAAAATTTGGGCCAAAATCCAAAAGTTTCAAAAAACCGAGATAGCCATTTGATAGACAAAGTAGATTCACGTATAACCTTTTTCGTTACGTCTTGATTCCTTTAAAAATGAAGATGTTAGCGGCGTTTGAAATTTTGCCGTTTTTGAGGCGAAAATGGCGAACATGACGTCACTAAAACGTCAATTTCTCAAAAATTTTCCGACGGATTTCGCTCAAATTTTCAGGGAACGTGTCAAATTGATGTATGATAAGGTACTGAAAGTTTGACGTCGCTGGCGTAACGCGTTTAGAAGTTATTGGCGAAAAACGGGAGGGGGGGCAGATTCTGCCCCCCCCCCAGCGGGGCGCGGGTTAACAGACGTTGCGAATAGCCCGCGTTGGAATCGCATGGTTGGGAACACAACGCAAGTAAAAATGGGCTTCCTTGATGAACCTACTTTTTTAGCATTGTAGCCTTTGTAATTTTGGATGTTTTGCTGTAGATATTATTTTCTACATATATACTATATAGGCACTCACGTGCTTAAATCGCGCAATGCAATTGAACCATGGTAAAGACAATGATAAATGAACTGAGAGCTGACATGCCCCATGCTTTGTGTGTGTATGTGTGTGTGTGTGTTTTTTTTTTTGGCGAGTCGATAAAAGTGGTTTTGGACACTGGATGAGTTTTTAGGGGTGTGGTGAGGGGGGATGTAATTCCACAGACCTTCTGTCAGATTCACTAATGCAGTAGGTCTGTGCGGTGTTTAGTTATCGGAGCATTCTTTGAAAGTCGTGAATAGGGCCACCGAGTACCTAAAGCCGTGATATTCCCCCACAAAAACTTCTTTTGAATAACCGGGGATAGGTACATGAGCAGAGTAAATGCTATTACGAACGCCTATCACAATGCTGAGCGAATAGGAAAATCCATAGATGGAGAATTGTGCCGCGTTACGGGTGCTCGGGCGCAGCCAATCCACCGTTACCCCAGCGGTGACCTTGACCCGCATCGTCTGTCTCGGCTCCAAAGCCAAACCGGCGTGGAATTGGGAGCGTTCGAGCACTCATGGTCCAGCGCAATTCTCCACCTAAATCCATTCCTGATACACATTTGCTTGCTCATAGTCATGTAACCCCGGTAAATTCACCCAACTTTCATATTGGTCGCTCCATAGACAGATGGCCACAGAGATCAACTTAAAAGGCCATTGTTGCATTCATTTAGTGGAGATCATTAAAGAGCCGTGACAGGCCACAAGTCGCGTGACATCATACGTGTAACGACCAATGACGTCGGCCTGCAAAACCCAATGGAAGCGGCTAGCAGCGTGCAATAAAACAGGGCGCTGCTTTCTAAATGTCTGTCGTGCGCCATAAATGAATATATTCTTTGTAGCCTGGCAACTCAGTATCTTTTTTTAACTATTGTACTAGTATTTAATAATTTCATAATTTTATAATTGCGCTTACGCTTTATGTTGATATTAGTGATAAATCCTTAGAAAAAGTAAATCGATGTGATATTTAATAGAAAAATAGCAAACTAACGCACCATTCATTCGAAAGCTGGGGAACCTACTAAAAAGAACTACTAAAATTCCTGAGGAACCAAAGGATCAAATGGGGATTAAATAGATGCTTGCTATTCTGTCGTGAAAACGGCCAGTATGTACCATATTAAAATATTATGTTTTACACCATTTTTATGTAAAATAACAGAGAGAATGTAAATGAGCCTCCTATGATTCTCACAGCTTTATAAAGGCTCTAATTATAGCTCTATTGGAACTCTATAGTCTATACTACTTTGAAATGTCCGTGGTAATTGTGCGGACGCGACGAAATGAGAGAGTATGAAATCACAACTTTGTACCTAAATACATTTGCAAGTACTGTGGTAGCATTCCTGTGGCTGTCCTATATTGCATTTGCATCATTGTGTGAATAAGAGACGTGCATATAGTGGCAGAGTGACCATGGTGATCGGATAGCGGCAGTCGTAAGGAAGGCCGCACACAGTGAAGGGCCAATGAAGTTGCAACCTTTATATGTGTAAAACCTAAGTTCCCAACAATGTCAATAACCCGGTTTACATAGCATATTTGACGAGGCTCTAGCTCGTTAATTTGGCGATAATTTCGTTGCAGTGGTCTTCAATTATTTAGAGGGGATCATTTTGTAAATTGTTTAGCACCATTGGCATCCTTTGCAACATCACGGACGGAGATATAAGCTTGCAACAAACCCTATGTAAACGCGTCTATTATGATTCGGATAAGGTGGTTTGCCTCCAGTGTCTTGTGGAAAAGTACAAAGATATACGCAAATATATGCTTCAGAGAAATCCCGAAAAAAAAAACATTTTTGCCCAAACAAATAATTTTAACGACTTATGTTTTCTATAATCTTCCTCCCTCTCCGTCAAATTGCGTTGGCTTTGGTAGCAGCTGATTTTTAGCGGACATATATTTTTAGGTATTCCCTTTACAGCAACTGATCGATATATTTCCCGCTGTTAGTCTCTGAATGCTGAAGTCAAACCAACTGTGTACTATGCTGGCTGTAGCCTGTATATTGTATAAGTGACATAAATATCGGACACTTTCCTCTGCCAAAGCATACGCCTGACTAACTGACAACAAAGATGAGCATCGCACAGCAAACGCCAAAATATTTTAGCACTAGCAGCACAGAGTCTATCAAACCGCCTGGCTCCGGCCCCTTCCGCTGCAAACTGCAGGCTATCTCGTCCACCCCCCCCCCCCTCTCCCACTCCCGCTCCTCTGCCCCGACCCCTCTCTCCTCCCTCCCTCTGCCCCAAGTCTCCCTCTCCGTCCCTCCTACCGTGCAAACGTCCATTCCCGTCCCCCACGCACCCCTCCCCACAGTGCACCGCTGCACCCCTCCCCCCCAAGTCACATGCTATCGCTGCAAACCCGGTCACGTGACATCACTGCAGGTCCGCCGGGCGTCTGTGCGAATCTGCAACTTTGCAATTTCGGCCGGCCGGTCAGTAGCTGCACATAACCCGGCCCTTTGTTGCAGCGCCGTTGCAGAGTTGTTGCAGAGGGCGTTGCAGTGTGGGGCGGCCGGCGCGGGTCGCTGGGCGACTGCCAAGGTCATTTGACTGGGACGCTCGGGGCCGGCTGGCCGTGGAGGCACAGTTCAGAGCCGGTGGGTCGATCGCCGGCGGTGTGGTTCAGTTGAAACTAGGTCAACGGCAGAGGAGGGGAGGGGGAGAGAGAGGGAGGGAGAGGGTGGCTTTGTTTGTGGAACTGGGTGATTGTTGATACAGCAACAGGTATTGGTGATTGGGAACGCTAGGTCAGCTAAAAAGCAACCAACCAACTTTAACCCTATTCCTGGCGGGCTCCGCCGGGACAAGAAACTGGCGGGGGGGGGGGCCGATTCGGCCCCCCCCCCCCTGAGATCTCGAGAACGAAGCAAGATAGCGACAAGCGGTAAACGGCATCGGATACGCATGGACAAGGTCTACAATTTTTACTAAGGTCATTTTCAGGTCAGGTCAAAGATGACGTCACAGGGGTCGAAAAAGTCAAAATGTCGGCGCTAGATATGGAGAGAGTTTTTCTCGAATAACTTTCGAATCAGTCAAGATAGGAACAAACTAAGGGCATCATCGTGATCCTCTCGTCAATCCGCATCGAATGACATATACGTTGACCTCGAAAGGTCAAGGTCAAAGGTTGACCTCAGGTCACGTGACCTCGAGGTCATCATGTATATCATTCGATGCGTCTTGACGAGCTGAACACAATGAGACCATCCACGCGTCTGTATCTTGTTCCTGTACGGAGTTATTGGCCAAAAACCTTTGGTGACCTTTGATGACGTCACATGACCTCACAGCTGCCCAACAGCAAAACAGACCTCAAGGTAGTGAAGGTTGATCGTATATGAAGTCATGTATGGTATATGGGGCCATTCCGACCCGTTTTAGTGGTAAAAACAGGGAGTTGATTTTTCCCCCATTGACTTATAATGGGGAGGTCGCGAAACTGACCTGACCTTAGGTCACCGATATCAAAATTCCGAGATATACAAATTGCACATACTGGTACCCTAACTAAAGCCTGAAGAGAAGAAATTGATCGGTCAAAAACTCTAGCTCTGGCGTGATTGCAAACTTTTCTGAGGTAGGGTCACCAAACCACCTCTGGTGACCTGACCTGAGGTCAGATCAACTCAAAATTTTCAGACATGTTGCGTAGAAGCCTTATAGGAAAAGTCAGAAAATTTGAGCTTCCTAGCTCAACGCGTTTGGGAGAAATAACCAAAAAACCTCAGGGGGGGGCTCCTGAGGCCCCCCCCCCCGCCAGGAATAGGGTTAATACTTATGGCTGATCCAGACATCGAAAGGCATAATATGCTCCACGCAGAAAGCAAGAGCTTGAACTGAGTCACGTTTTTGTCAAACAAAGATGCAACATATCTGGTCCAAAAAGCACAGGAACTGCAAAAAAAGCTACACAGCTAATTGCTACCCGGATATTGTTTAACCCGCGCACCGACGGGGGTCTGCGCCAACTTAGTACCGACGGGGGGGGGCGGATGACCGCCCCCCCCTGAGATCTCGAGAACGAAGCAAGATAGCGACAAGCGGTAAACGGCATCGGATACGCACGGACAAGGTCTACAATTTTTACTAAGGTCATTTTCAGGTCAGGTCAAAGATGACGTCACAGGGGTCGAAAAAGTCAAAATGGCGGCGCTAGATATGGAGAGGGTTTTTCTCGAATAACTTTCGAAGTAGTCAAGATAGGAACAAACTAAGGGCATCATCGTGATCCTCTCGTCAATCCGCATCGAATGATATATATGTTGACCTCGAAAGGTCAAGGTCAAAGGTTGACCTCAGGTCACGTGACCTCGAGGTCATCATGTATATCATTCGATGCGTCTTGACGAGCTGAACACAATGAGACCATCCGCGCGGCTGTATCTTGTTCCTGTAAGGAGTTATTGGCAAAAAACCTTTGGTGACCTTTGATGACGTCACATGACCTTACAGCTGCCCAACAGCAAAACAGACCTCAAGGTAGTGAAGGTTGATCGTATGTGAAGTCATGTATGGTATATGGGGCCATTCCGACCCGTTTTAATGGTAAAAACAGGGAGTTGATTTTTCCCCCATTGACTTATAATGGGGAGGTCGCGAAATTGACCTGACCTTAGGTCACCGACATCAAAATTCCGAGATATACAAATTGTAGCTACTAATGACCTAATAACATCCTGCGACTTTCAAAGGCCTCCGACATCTACTGTAGCTCTGGCACGGTGACAAAGTTGCAAAAAAGTGACTTGAGGTTGGGTCATTCAAAGTGACCTGGTGACCTGACCTTAAAAGTTAGGAGGTTCAAACTTGCACACCATGTGTAAAATTGATGAGGTTATAGTCATACCAAATTTCGCGGCGCTACGCGCCGCGGTTTTCCCGCTATCCGCGAAAAACATCAGGGGGGGGCGGATATCCGCCCCCCCCCCGTCGGTGCGCGGGTTAAAAAGTTCACAAAAATAGAGCATGTCCTGAGGACTTCGAATAATATACCTACCTTGCCGACGCCATGATGACTCAAATACCTAAGCCAGAAGTTTGAAAAAGCTTTCTACGGGGCAACATCTTGATTTTTAGTTTATATTTCCATAAAACCCTTACAATGCCTGGTAGAACACCAAACACATCATGCATCGAGCTATGCCAATTACAAGTCCATAAAATAAAGGTTTGTTTTCAACCTGTTGCAACAGTAATATGCAAGGTGTTGCCATCGCAGCCAACAATCCAATTTAACATGTTTGCAACATCAAACTTATTACTTGAAATCCACAGCATAACCAAGCATCAGCTCACAATTTGTAATTCTCTCACTCCATTATTTAGCGGTAAAAGTATTAAATTATTAGTGCGAATTTGCACTCACTCAGTAGCTGCCCATACCACACTGTGCACGGACGGCTGTGCACAGTCATTGCAGCAGTGCAGAGTGCAGGTCGGGCGCATACACTGCGGTCCCGGCGGTCGCCGCGGGAGGGTAGGCGAGGGGAGGGAGGGGAGGGGGAGGTGCAGCAGTGGCGGCAGCGGCAGGGGATGGGAGCATAATGACAGTGATAACTACCTTGGAATATGATTTCGACGGGGGGGGGTTAGGCTATGTTGCATGAAATAACTGTGTGCAAATATATATTACATTGTTGGCTAGCAATGGCCTAGCGAGAGGGCTGTCTGAGCCGATTGCCGAATGGAAAGTCGCGCGGGATAACTCGATACGTAACTGAGCTAGGTGGGATGCGTTGAATAACAGCGAGAGATAGGTTTTGCGTTTTGTGCATCTCAACAAAGGCAAATCGATGCAGCAAACCGATAAAAAATATGTCAATGATCATGTGTATACAATGACGATAAAGGATCATTATGCCGCAGCCATAGCATGGCGTCATTTGATATGTTTTCATCTGATTACCTAACCCTTGTTTTGTCCAGGCACACAAATGCTTTACATTTGATAACTATTGTGATGTAATTGTTGAAACGGATCCTCAAAATATACTTTAACGTCACAACACCGCGAAATGCACATCAACACTACTTCCAAAAACACAAAGATCAAATTACTGCATTAGGTATCGCATTGCTGAGGCCTCTTGCACCAAACTACCTAGCTAGGTAAAATCGAAAAACCGGTTTCAGAATAAGGTAATCTGACGGTGGTAAATTTGTTTGCAATAGCCCAATACATAATCCTACAGGTGCATGGTAAATTTTACACGCAAATTGTCACACTTGATTCTTGGATTGGGTACACGATGCAAAATAATCCAAGCATTGGTGCAAGAGGATTTTGGTGCAAGAGGCCTCTGGACTCAAAACAGTACACTGCAAAATCGGAGCACTACTGCACGTGGCAGCAATGCACTATGAACTAATCAGAACACCAGCACAGCACTGCAAAACGTGCGATGTTCAACACCGGTGTGCTGGCGACTGTATAAAGCATGTAGGACACGCATCCCTTGAAATTCGGAGGTGTCTTTCAGACATTACAACAATTGACAGACATTACGACAATTGCACTACCCGAAACTTGGTTGTTGTGTTGAATGCAATTTAACCCTCGCCCTGGCAGGGCATTTTTCATAACACGGCCTGGCAGGGGGGGGGGGTCGATGCGACCCCCCCTCGCGATTGGCTCCTATGGCACCTAGAAACACCAAATTTGGTAGGTAGGTGGGCCCCCTGGATTTCTCGCCCCTGTGCAAATTTGGTTGCTCTAGGTCAATATTTAAGGGGGTTTTGGGGGGTATAAATGTAAAAATTTCGCTAAAAACAGGTCAAAAGTTTTTCGCTTATAACTTTTGATCTAATTAAGGTAGAGCAAAAAGAAAAGCACCAGTGAACTCAGCACGTCAAGGCGCGTCGAATGATACACTTTTTCGCTGCTTAAGTGAACTTAAAGTTTTTTTCTTAAATTTTAAGCAAACTTAAATTAATAAATTAAGTTCAAGTTACCCAAATTGCATCATATCACATATCATTCGATTCGGCTGATCACCAGGAACACAATGATACCATTTTTTAAGCTCTAGCGTCATTATGTGCCAAGTTATTGGCAAAAACGTCATTTGACCTCAGTTGACCTCATTTGATCTGACCCATGGATAAGTACACCAAACAAAGAAGCACCAAGTGACCTGCTGTTAAGTACTGTGGTTTTCAAAGCACAAAGGTGATAGAACGAAGCGGATATCTCCAGTATTTTCCGAATTTAGTATTTTCCCATAGGCTTAACATTACGACGTAATGACCTCTAACTGACCTCAGGTCAGTGACCTAAAAAAAACGAACTATATGTTATACAACTCGGTGAACTTAGCTAATCCTGAAAGTTTGAAGGAAATCAGTCCAAAACTGTGAGTTGGACAGGTGCAAAAAGAAAATTGAAATTTGACCATGACCTTGTACCGGTTTTTCTGACCTGGTGACCTGACCCAAGGTCACTGGGACCTGAAATTTTCAGGTCATATGTAAAAAGGTTGCCCCATAGGCTGTGCCAAATTTGGCGGCGCTGCGCGCCGCCGTTTTTGCGCTATCTTTGAAAAACCTTAGGGGGGTCGCATCGACCCCCCCCCTGCCAGGGCGAGGGTTAAACCGACACGGTGTCCGGACAAATTGCCGAAAGGCGATTAACCGAATGTCATTTTGCCGAATGCATTTTGCCGAATGTCATTTTGCCGATGTGCTTTTTGCCGACGTGTCAAAAAGTCGAAATGCTAAAAGTCAAAATGCCATTTGCCGACATGCCTTTTTGCCGAAATGCCAATTTGCCGAAATGCTTATTAGTCGAAATGTAAATTTGCCGAAATGCGATTTGCCGAAATGTCGATTAGTCGAAATGTCAATTTGCCGAAATGTCAATTTGCCGAAATGTCAATTTGCCGAAATGTCAATTTGCCGAAATGTCAATTTGCCGAAATGTCAATTTGCCGAAATGTCAAGTTGCCGAAATGTAAATTTGCCGAAATGTCAATCTACCGAATTGGCAGTTTGCCGAAATGTCAATTAGGTGAAATATAACTTCGCCGAAATGTCAATCTGCTAACCTAGGCTAGGGTTAGGTTAGGTTAGGTGGTGTTTATTTACTTAGGACCGATCACCAATTTACTTTTGGTGCAATCCCCAAGTAAGAAGCAAATCACATGATAGGGGTCCTTTGACCTCCTGATTTCATAACTAATAATTATTCATGGCACAAGCAAGTTTAAAAGCACCAATACCATGTGCAAATAAACATCAAATTGCTCGTGGCGAAGCAGTGCAGTGCCGAAAGCAATGCCTTAGGAGAGATTACCAGCATCTGCGATGCCGGGCTCCGCATCGCGGGACCGCAGGTTGTTTGAGCAAGCACCTCTGTACCGCCCGCCGCAAAACGCAAAACCGCAAAACTCGCAAAACGCACGCTCAAAACGCAACGCAAAAGCCGTAAAAAAACAATCGCCCGCAGGCACAAAACCGCAGAAAAAAAACGCAAAAAACCGCAAAAACGCCCGTCCGCCGCAAAACGCAAACACCGCAAAAAACGCAAATACCACCGCCACAAAAAAATCGCCCGCATCGCCCGCCGCCAAAGACAAAACGCCGCGAAACGCGGCCGCCCGCCTAAAACCGCAACACCGCCAATAACGCCCGGCCGCCGGCGACCGCAAAACCCCGCAAAAAACGGCCGCCCGCCGCAAACTACAAAACGCCGCAAAAAACGGCCGCCCGCCGCAAACCGCCGCTAAAACAGCCGCCCGCCACCAAACGCAAACACCGCAAAACACCCGCATCGCCCGCCCGCCCGCCGCCAAACACAAAAAAAAACGCAAAAAACGCAAACACCGCCGCAAAAAACGCCCGCAACGCACGCCCGCCCGCCGCCAACCGCAAAACGCCGCAAAAAACGGCCGCCCGCCGCCAAACAAAAACACCGCAAAAAAACGCAATAACGGCCGCCCGCCGCCAAACGCAAATACCGAAAAAAACACAAACACCGCCGCAAAAACGCCCGCCGTAGGCAAAACGCAAACACTGACGCATTAAGACAAATATGGCGCCCTGCGGCAAATGCGGTGCATTCATATCTACCGTTTAAGCAGCCATCGCTTAATTACAGCGCATCCTAATCGTCCAATTTTCGACAAAATAACGCACATTCTGCACTTTGTGGCAAAAATGGCGCTTTGAGACAAACGTGGCGCACTGCAACAAACGTGCCGCATTCGTTCATGTCGCTTAACAATTCATCAACCCACCAAATTCTAGTCCAATCGGACTTAAACTGACAAAGTTATGTACATTTGAATATTTCACTATAAAATATATCCGCAACGGAGGTGCCCAAATTTGCACGTGTGCCACGTGATCGCCGGTGGTGTAAGCAGGACTTGTCTCCTCACTGATTGCACCATTTCAGTATTCCTGGCTTGTGCTGTTTTCGGTCTCTAGCGGTGTACCAAATTTGAACTAAATCGGCCCGGCCGGTCACGAAATCTGGAAGCGTCACCCTGCACGTGCGCACGTGCAGCGGCACCCCTACCGTGGCACATGAAAATGGATCGCCTAGTAGGTGACTACCTCCATGCCAAGTTTCAGCGCAATCGGCCCAGTAATTACCGAGTTATTGCACTTATTACAAAACTGACACCTCTCCGTTTTACACGTGTCACGTGCAGTAGGGGTCACCCGCATGCATCGTCCATAGTAAATACTTCTAAGAAGGGTATACGCTACCCAACACAAAAAACCGCAAGTGTATCGGTCCAGTGGCTGCGGAGATATAAGTCATGCAAAAACGTCCCCACGGCGGCCGGCCGCTAATATTTAGCATTAAATCGCATCCTTCTATGGGAGGTATCCCCGTCACCTGTTCGTATACTGTCTGAGCAAAGGCCATATATAGGTCTGAGCTCAAATCTCGGTAATGTCGTGTTTTTTTACTAAATTTCTCAAAAATGGCACAACGTGCAATAACGTTCTATATAACATTGGAAAGAGCATCAAAAGTTGTATAATCTATCAACTTTTCACTTAAATATATCTCAAATGTAAAAAGTTATTAAGCAACAAAGACGCTCCCATTGACTTTCCATGTTAAAATTTTTCATTTTTAAACGAGGTTAAAAAGAAGAAACGAATTTGCACAGCTTAAAGAAGGATAACAACATGTTCTATGGTCGTTTCTTAACAGGTCCTGAAAGTTTAAACAAAATCGTATCATATAATTTTGTACAATGAGCAAATGAAAATGTCTCTGCAAAAACGCCCATTGACTTAACATGGGGAGCGAAAAAAGTTCAACTTCAAACTCGTGCAACTCACGTTAACGAATTCTGACGGGTATACGGCGCACACGGGCGTGTACCTGAACGTGTCGGTCATAAAATGGTGTGCAGCAAACCATACCTTGTTCCGCGATTTTTTCCGCTATTCCCGATCGCGCAAAAAGTGTCCAAAACCCCATTGACTTAACATGGGGAAAATGGAATGGCACGTGCCACGTGCCACGAGGTTTTAAGCGAGTAGCGACCGGTGCCATCAGGTAGATCGCCTGCGGGAGCCCATACCCTGAAATTTTTACGAAAATCGAGCCACAAGTTTAGGCCCCAATCAAGATGTCTCGATTCGCTGCCAGACTTGTAAAACATAGCCCGGAGACGGACCGCTCCGGTTGTTTTTCAATAGAAAAACACAATTCTAACGAATAGTGTTTGTCTTTTCAAACAACCTGCGGTTACCAGCATCTGCGATGCCGGGCTCCGCATCGCGGGACCGCAGGTTGTTTGAGCAAGCACCTCTGTACCGCCCGCCGCAAAACGCTAAACCGCAAAACTCGCAAAACGCACGCTCAAAACGCAACGCAAAAGCCGCCAAAAAACAATCGCCCGCAGGCACAAAACCGCAGAAAAAAAACGCAAAAAAGCCGCAAAAACGCCCGTCCGCCGCAAAACGCAAACACCGCAAAAAACGCAAATACCACCGCCACAAAAAATCGCCCGCATCGCCCGCCGCCAAAGGCAAAACGCCGCGAAACGCGGCCGCCCGCCTAAAACCGCAACACCGCCAATAACGCCCGGCCGCCGGCGACCGCAAAACCCCGCAAAAAACGGCCGCCCGCCGCAAACTACAAAACGCCGCAAAAAAACGGCCGCCCGCCGCAAACCGCCGCTAAAACGGCCGCCCGCCGCCAAACGCAAACACCGCAAAACACCCGCATCGCCCGCTCGCCGTCAAACACAAAAAAAAACGCAAAAAAACGCAAACACCGCCGCAAAAACGCCCGCAACGCACGCCGGCCCGCCGCAAACCGCAAAACGCCGCAAAAAAACGGCCGCCCGCCGCCAAACAAAAACACCGCAAAAAACGCAAAAACGGCCGCCCGCCGCCAAACGCAAACACCGAAAAAACACAAACACCACCGCAAAAACGCCCGCCGTAGGCAAAACGCAAACACTGACACGTTAAGACAAATATGGCGCCCTGCGGCAAATGTGGTGCATTCATATCTACCGTTTAAGCAGCCATCGCTTAATTACAGCGCATCCTAATCGTCCAATTTTCGACAAAATAACGCACATTCTGCACTTTGTGGCAAAAATGGCGCTTTGAGACAAACGTGGCGCACTGCAACAAACGTGCCGCATTCGCTAATGTCGCTTAACAATTCATCAACCCACCAAATTCTAGTCCAATCGGACTTAAACTGACAAAGTTATGTACATTTGAATATTTCACTATAAAATATATCCGCAACGGAGGTGCCCAAATTTGCACGTGTGCCACGTGATCGCCGGTGGTGTAAGCAGGACTTGTCTCCTCACTGATTGCACCATTTCAGTATTCCTGGCTTGTGCTGTTTTCGGTCTCTAGCGGTGTACCATGTTTAGTATTAAATCGCATCCTTCAATGGGAGGTATCCCTGTCACCTGTTCGTATACTGTCTGAGCCAAGACCATATATAGGTCTGAGCTCAAATCTCGGTAAAGTCGTGCTTTTTTACCAAATTCCTCAAAAACGGCACAACGTGCAATAACGTTCTATATATCATTGGAAAGAGCATCAAAAGTTGTATAACCTATCAACTTTTCACTTAAATATATCTCAACGGTAAAAAGTTATTAAGCAACAAAGACGCTCCCATTGACTTTCCATGTTAAAATTTTTCATTTTTAAACGAGCTTACAAAGAACAAACGAATTTGCACAGCTTAAAGAAGTATAACAACATGTTCTTTGGTCTTTTCTCAACAAGTCCTGCAAGTTTAAACAAAATCGTATCATATAATTTTGTATAATGAGCGAATGAAATTGTCTCTGCAAAAACGCCCATTGCCTTAACATGGGGAGCGAAAAAAGTTCAACTTCAAACTCGTGCAACTCACGTTAACGAATTCTGACGGGTATACGGCGCACACGGGCGTGTACCTGAATGTGTGGGCCATAGAATGGTGGGCAGCAAACCATACCTTGTTCCGCGATTTTTTCCGCTATTCGCGATCGCGCAAAAAGTGTCCAAAACCCCATTGACTTAACATGGGGAAAATGGAATCGCACGTGCCACGTGCCACGAGGTTTTAAGCGAGTAGCGACCGATGCCATCAGGTAGATCGCCTCCGGAAGCCCATACCCTGAACTTTTTACGGAAATCGCAATGCACGTTTAGGCCCCGGTCAAGTTGCCCCAATTCGCGGCCAGACTTGCAAAACATAGCCCGGAGACGGACCGCTCCGGTTGTTTTTCAATAGAAAAACACAATTCTAACGAATAGTGTTTGTCTACTTCAAACAACCTGCGGTTACCAGCATCTGCGATGCCGGGCTCCGCATCGCGGGACCGCAGGTTGTTTGAGCAAGCACCTCTGTACCGCCCGCCGCAAAACGCTAAACCGCAAAACTCGCAAAACGCACGCTCAAAACGCAACGCAAAAGCCGCCAAAAAACAATCGCCCGCAGGCACAAAACCGCAGAAAAAAAACGCAAAAAAGCCGCAAAAACGCCCGTCCGCCGCAAAACGCAAACACCGCAAAAAACGCAAATACCACCGCCACAAAAAATCGCCCGCATCGCCCGCCGCCAAAGGCAAAACGCCGCGAAACGCGGCCGCCCGCCTAAAACCGCAACACCGCCAATAACGCCCGGCCGCCGGCGACCGCAAAACCCCGCAAAAAACGGCCGCCCGCCGCAAACTACAAAACGCCGCAAAAAACGGCCGCCCGCCGCAAACCGCCGCTAAAACGGCCGCCCGCCGCCAAACGCAAACACCGCAAAACACCCGCATCGCCCGCTCGCCGTCAAACACAAAAAAAAAACGCAAAAAACGCAAACACCGCCGCAAAAACGCCCGCAACGCACGCCGGCCCGCCGCAAACCGCAAAACGCCGCAAAAAACGGCCGCCCGCCGCCAAACAAAAACACCGCAAAAAACGCAAAAACGGCCGCCCGCCGCCAAACGCAAACACCGAAAAAACACAAACACCACCGCAAAAACGCCCGCCGTAGGCAAAACGCAAACACTGACACGTTAAGACAAATATGGCGCCCTGCGGCAAATGTGGTGCATTCATATCTACCGTTTAAGCAGCCATCGCTTAATTACAGCGCATCCTAATCGTCCAATTTTCGACAAAATAACGCACATTCTGCACTTTGTGGCAAAAATGGCGCTTTGAGACAAACGTGGCGCACTGCAACAAACGTGCCGCATTCGCTAATGTCGCTTAACAATTCATCAACCCACCAAATTCTAGTCCAATCGGACTTAAACTGACAAAGTTATGTACATTTGAATATTTCACTATAAAATATATCCGCAACGGAGGTGCCCAAATTTGCACGTGTGCCACGTGATCGCCGGTGGTGTAAGCAGGACTTGTCTCCTCACTGATTGCACCATTTCAGTATTCCTGGCTTGTGCTGTTTTCGGTCTCTAGCGGTGTACCATGTTTAGTATTAAATCGCATCCTTCAATGGGAGGTATCCCTGTCACCTGTTCGTATACTGTCTGAGCCAAGACCATATATAGGTCTGAGCTCAAATCTCGGTAAAGTCGTGCTTTTTTACCAAATTCCTCAAAAACGGCACAACTTGCAATAACGTTCTATATATCATTGGAAAGAGCATCAAAAGTTGTATAACCTATCAACTTTTCACTTAAATATATCTCAACGGTAAAAAGTTATTAAGCAACAAAGACGCTCCCATTGACTTTCCATGTTAAAATTTTTCATTTTTAAACGAGCTTACAAAGAACAAACGAATTTGCACAGCTTAAAGAAGTATAACAACATGTTCTTTGGTCTTTTCTCAACAAGTCCTGCAAGTTTAAACAAAATCGTATCATATAATTTTGTATAATGAGCGAATGAAATTGTCTCTGCAAAAACGCCCATTGCCTTAACATGGGGAGCGAAAAAAGTTCAACTTCAAACTCGTGCAACTCACGTTAACGAATTCTGACGGGTATACGGCGCACACGGGCGTGTACCTGAATGTGTGGGCCATAGAATGGTGGGCAGCAAACCATACCTTGTTCCGCGATTTTTTCCGCTATTCGCGATCGCGCAAAAAGTGTCCAAAACCCCATTGACTTAACATGGGGAAAATGGAATCGCACGTGCCACGTGCCACGAGGTTTTAAGCGAGTAGCGACCGATGCCATCAGGTAGATCGCCTCCGGAAGCCCATACCCTGAACTTTTTACGGAAATCGCAATGCACGTTTAGGCCCCGGTCAAGTTGCCCCAATTCGCGGCCAGACTTGCAAAACATAGCCCGGAGACGGACCGCTCCGGTTGTTTTTCAATAGAAAAACACAATTCTAACGAATAGTGTTTGTCTACTTCAAACAACCTGCGGTTACCGTACTGCACATAGGAAGCACGAATTGCGGATTCTCATACACTCTGGGCGATTTTCCCCTAGCCAGTGCAAGAGTGGAGAAAGACCTTGGTGTCCACGTGGACGACGCTCTTAAGTTTCGTGAACACGCAGCGTCAGCAGTGGCGAAGGCTACGCAGCTCCTCGCCGTAATCAAGAAATCGTTTTCCCTCATCAACGAAGTCACGCTGCCCATTCTTTTCAAAACCCTGGTTCGCCCACACTTAGAATACGGGAACCTTGTATGGGGTCCATTTTACAGAGCGAATCAGCGACAGGTCGAAAGAGTTCAGCGCAGGGCAACCCGGCTGGTAGAGAGCATCCGCCACAAACCCTACACGGAGCGACTCAAAGAACTGAAGATGCCATCACTGCATTATAGACGACTGAGAGGTGATATGATCTTCACATACCAACTATTTCACAGAGGGGTCGATGCCGACCGACCCCAGGTCATTCTTCGCTCTGGCTGCAGGAGTTACTCGGGGACATCAGTTTAAAATCCAGAAGTTTCCAGCAGCCTCGAGGGTGAGGCCTTTGCCGCCCGAGTCGTGAACGACTGGAATGGACTCCCCTCCGAGGTGGTTGGTGCACCCTCGCTGAACTGCTTCAAGGCAAGACTGGACGCACACTGGTCCCACATCATATACTCCGTACCTGATCCTGATTGATCTCGTAAAGCCATAATCCCAGGAGCTCGATAAGATCGGGTACCACAGGCCATTATGGCTAAAAATCCCGAAACCTTAAAGTAAAACCACAATGCTTGAGGGTGTTTTCGGTTAAAAGAATAGCATTTCAATTATCTCCTACTGCGTGCCATGGTTTTTGTTACACATAAGAAGAAAACAACTGACATTTGTGGCCAAAAACATCCCCCTTCCCTGCCGGCTCGAATTAATGTACCTATTGCATACACATTAAACAATATAAAGCCCTCTTGTCATTGCGTGGCAAGTATTCTTTTTTCTACAAAATCGAGAATAACTCGAAGACTGTCATGGGTCACCACCTACATTTTTCTGTTTTCACCCAGTTTTGAAAGTTCGTTCAGGTACACTGCAGCACCATAAGCTGTAATTTTGATTTATGTAAATTTGATTGCGGTTTTATTCACCTGCAATAAAAGACTAGCAGGTGTGGCCAACAACGCCCAAGGTTGAAGGTAAAAAACGTCCGACAAGATTTTTGGCCCACTTTTGAATGTCACTCTATGTAGCTTACCGCTTAACTAATTAAAACAAGGATTGCAGAGCTCTATTCATACATTTCAGCATCCTCTTCAACAAATCAACAATATTATCAGTCGGGCACACTGTAGTATTTCCGATCCACTTATGGAAACGCTTCCATTTTTGGAACAATGTTCCAAAAATGGATACGCCGTTTCCAAAAATAGAAACGGTCTGTTCCATTAATGGAGACGCTGCGTGCATCGCTACCTTGAAAGCAAACTGGGCATTGATTGCTGCAATTTGGCATGCGCAGGATGCCACCAATCGACAGCCAGCATTCTAGTTTATATTCCTCTTCTCCGAATTTCCGATCAGAAACCGAAAGTCGACAAACGAGGCGATGCTTATAACATGTTGACGTGATAAAAAAATTCACAAGTTTTCTAATCAAATAAGGTCTGCACCGTCGTCACACCAAATACCGTCGTATTCTGACGATGAATTTATTCATTCTAGCTCATGTGTAACATTGATATCAATTTTATATATTGAAATGATATCTACACTTTATGTACTGCCCACTTTGGACCACATTTGTCCAGTAGTTTCTAGGAAATCTTAGTTTTAGTTGACTTTTGAATGTGCTAAGTTGCGGCGCATAATATATTAGTATCAAACCCGACGTCCAAGGTAACTGCCGAGAGCCGAGATGCTAAACCAGTCCCAAAACATCAATTTTTAGTTGCATGTGAATTTTAAAAAACACATTTAAAGGGACTATCCCACCTTTAACATGGGGTTTGAGTTGAGATAGCCAAGTTTGCGGCGAGGTTCAGAAACCACTATCTATCTAGGTTGCAACCCCCGCGGCCTCTTGGTGTTGAAGAAATTTGTTCCCTTCATTTGAAAATGGGCCTTGCGCCAGGCCCTATCTTCAACATGGAGCGACCGTTAGTGTGACGTCACCTCGTTTAGTCATTCTGATTTAAATGGGTTTGTTAGTTAAAAAATCACTTAAAACTTGGTCTGAACTTTGTTGTAGTGCCTACAGAGTAAAAAGAATCAGCTTTATGACAGTAATGTGACCTGGGGAAGGAGGTAATTTTGGGCTGTGACGTCACATATCATCCAATCTATAAAGTCGACCACAATTTAACTGGTTTTAACAACATTTTAGAAGGTGGGATAGTTCCTTTAAGCTAAATTTGCACACATTTGAACTTCAGCGTTTCTATTTTTGGAACGTCAGCGTTCCCATTTTTGGAAACTAAGTCTCCATAAATGGATACGATTCAGGAGCATTTTTAGGTGGTGACTTTGAATGCATACGACAGCTTTCCATGCAAGAAGACAAGTGCTTTTGGTGTATCCGTGCTTGTTTTACGCAAAACAGTGGTTATACCTACATCAAATCCAGCCACCCTTGGCAAGAAAATTTGTGCGGAAATGTTAGCGTTTCTATTTATGGAGCAAGCGTTTTCATTTTTGGAACAGAAGAGTAGTCAAAATTGGAAACGTTTCCAATAAAAGAAATGTCTCCATAAATGAATCGGAGATACCACAGTGCGCCGGACTGTTATCAGCATTAATTGAGCTATTAGGGGTGGCATATGTCGATATCACATAAGACACCAAAATGCAAATTACTCTGCAAGGAAGTATCCATAGCTCCATAGCAACCACCTAGCAACGTGAATCAAAGCTGTAAACAACTCGCGTTTGTCTCAGATGCGCATTTTTCGGAGCATATAACCAGAATCTGTTATCCTCGGAGTCATTTGTTGCAAAACAGAGTGACCATTTGACTATCAATAAGGACGATTTTTGCGAAATTCATGTTTCTTGCCTAACTACCTTTCGAAAAAGTTAACAGACGCTAAACAAGTTAGTCGAGCCGACGAAGATGGTCGAGCGTGGCAGTGCAGCGTCAAACTCACCGTGTCTGTTCTTTCCCGAGTCTTCAAGTCTCTTCTAGCAAACCATTAGACAGCAACAATTTATGACGAATTTTTCGAAATAATATCTGATCACTTCTATCACAACTGACACCTCAATCAACAGCCGGATCCGTCAAGGGTCCCGACGTCCCGACAAGATTCCTATAGATTCCCATAGATTCCTACGATTCCTAAAGATAAGGTTGGGCCAGGCAGTCACGTGACAGTTTCTGCTTGGTGTTTGAGTTGTGCCCAAGGCTATAGAACTCCGTTGTGCCGCCATCGTGGTTTATTGATATCTTTAAACAATTTTGACAAAATGTAGCTGAATATGTTAACATATATTTTTGTAAAAAATTGATTTTATTTAATAAACAGAAATAAGCAAAAAACAAAAGTTTTGGCCTAAGCGTAAAACTCTTATTTATGTAATACTCTTGACATTGCTTTGCATTGAAGATTCAGGCTAGAAAATTTTTCATACCCATTATAGGTATAATACAATTTATACAATACTCATTTCTATGCTAAGATTGCTCTAGCGTATGCGGCAAATAAAATGAGCATAGGTATGAATACGCATAAAAAATAAGTTAACATAGACTTGGGTATAACCACAGATCACATACTGCCCGGGCCTATAAGGTGTCACATAAGGTGATCCGTGGTATAACTAATGGTCAGAAGAGGGCAAGCAGCGCGCTTGGGATGAGGCGTTCTCTAAGACGTCTCAGCAGTGTCTGCTGGATGGGGCAAACCAGGTGGTCCGGGTGCGTCTTCTTGCTGCCGCAGAGCCCCACACCGCCGCCTGGGTGCAAGCCCTCCCAGTCACCAGTCTGGGACTCCACCTGGAGGACGAAACCGTCCGGGTAGCCCCGGCCGCTACTCAGGTCCACCACTCGCCGTTGTCAATGCACGGTTTTTCTAGCAAGCTCCAGCCTAGTATTGATCTTATTCAGTATTTACGGTACGAAGATTTGATAACGGAATGTGACGTTTCCACATCATGCTTGATGGTTGAAGTTTGCAACGTTAACAACTACCAAGTCAAGTCGCAGCCCCAGTCATCTGGCACGTCTCTGTCATCGAATAAAGCCAATGAACAAGAAAATTATTATTTTCCAGCATAAATGAAAATATATAACACTGCTACAGGCGGTACGCGGATGTCATGCACATTACACACAACGATTCAATCGAATAAAAACTGGATTAACCATAAATCAGCACTGGATTAACCATAAATAATAACAGTACAGCACCAAACACTTGAGATACACATTATAGTACTTTAGAATTTAGATGCACAGAGGAGTAATGAGACTAAAAGTTTATGCACGCCCTATCTTAAAAAATATTGAACGAGATATTTCCACAGTGCAAAAACAAAACCGAAATCCGACAAAAACCGATTCCAGGTTCAATGTCCACAGATTTAAAAACAAAACTTTCAAGTGCCCCCATGGTAAAAAAAATGACCAAAGACGGAATTGTAACAAAGAATAAATAAAGATATGTGCGGCAAACGAAGAGCGGCACTGGACGAGCGTCTGCCCAAAGTAGGCGCCCAGAGTTACTCCTTAGCCCAGCGGGCAGCAGCAAATGAATTACAGCCAAAGGAAGAATATGCATTAGTCTATTAAGGCTCATCGCACCATGACGAGGCACAGCTCGGATAACGCGATTCGCCTGCGTCCTCCAGGCGAGAAGCACCTCGAGTACGCTGCCGTGTCTTGACCAACTGCCGCATCCGTCGTCCGCGCCGCAGGCCTCCCAGCGGCCATGTTCCAACGGAGCCGTGAGCTTCACCGTCTCCCGCTCCGCCTCTACAAGGTGGATGGAGGCCTGGCCGGACGGGTGGCACAAGGACATCTGGAGCTCCTGCTGCCGGCCCCGGTGGAAGGAGTAGATCGCCGCTCCGCGGTCGACATCCACCAGCTCCGAGCCGGCCACCAGTCCAGCTCGGAGTAGTGCCTCCATCGCATCGGCCGTCGACCGGCGTGGGGCCCGGATGTGACTAGTGCAGCTCCGTGGGGTGCCCTGCCGCGCTCTGCCGAGTGTGCAGAGAGCAGGTAGACTGGTGGCGGTGAAGAAAACAAGCTGTTATCTTCTTTCGGGATCTGTAAAGAAGCATTCCACTAAAAAATACATCCGAAACGTTTTCCATATTTTTTTACAGAACACAATGCAGTAGCCAAAATAGATATGAAGTATGTGAAGACAACAGTCTACTGCCATTAGATAACTGATCCTGATGGACAAATACTTTAGATACTAGTATATCATAAGGTGGTTCAAAGGCACACTTTGCAGCTCCAGTAAAAAATCACTGTTATTCATACTTCATACTGTAAGGGGAAAGGGTGGGGTGGGGATGCAGCCAAGAGTGCATCATATAGGGTTGTAGTGGTCGGACCATCTGGAGCAATAGCCTGTTTTTGCCGTTTTTAATGTTAACCCTATGGCGCACATGAGCACGCGCCACGGGCGCACCCCCGGCCGAATCGTGCCCAAAATCTAATACGACCTGTTGAATTACGTGACCCACGAGTCGTGAGAATTTCACCCTCGTGCGTCAATCGACGGCGCCGCAATATCCGTTTTTGGGCGTCACGCCGCCGCAGCCTGTTTTTGCCGATTCTAATGCTAACCCTATGGCGCACATGAGCACGCGCCACGGGCGCACCCCCGGCCGCATCGTGCCCAAGATTTAATACGACCTGTTGAATGACGCGACCCACGAGCCGTGAAAATTTCACCCTCGTGCGTCAATCGACGGCGCCGCATAAAGCCTTTTTAAGCGTAACCCCGACGGCGGCGGACTTTTTAATATTTATAGATGAATAGTAGACCACTACAACCGCTGGGTCGTGTCCCAGCGGTTGATGGTCCCACCAGATGGTCCGCGGAGGGGAGACCCATACCAGAACGTAGATTGTGAAACAATGTAAGTATCTGCCAATATTACCTTTTCCAGAAGAGTTGAAAAACAGCAATGGGTCAGCTCTTGTGAGAAGCACCATGCAGTGTTGGCTGCACTTCAATCTTGTCTCCTGTAAAAAAAAAACAGTATCACTGTATGATTGACAGTTTGATTGCATTTCCTTCAAGCTGCAACATCTCTATTTTAGACATTTTCAGTTCCCACTTGCGCACGGCACCCTACTAACCGGTCTCTAGCGATGTGCCAAATCTGAGCACAATCGGCCCGGCCGTTCTCGACATCTGGAAGCGTCACCCTGCACATGTGCACGTGCAGTTGCACCCCAACCGTGACACATTTAAACACATTGCCCGGTGGGTGCCTACATCCTTTTTATAATGTAGTTATTGTCATCACAATCAAGTTGTACCGTGCTATTGTCATTACAACAAAAATGACACCTCTCTGTTTTACACGTGTCACGTGCAGTGGAGGTCACCCGCATGCATTGTCCATAGTAAATACCTGTAAGAAGGGTATACGCTACCCCACACAAAAAACCGCAAGTGTAACAGTGTCCATCCCCTCCCCGGCGCCGTCTTCTTCCAGGGGAGGCGCCCCGGCCGCCGCACTGGGGCGTAGCGGAGTCCGTGCTTTTAGCACAGCAAAATATCCACCCAGGCTAGATTAAGGTCACGACAACCTAGGATTAAGAGTGGCTACAGACTCCAGGCTTTATGCAGACTTAACATTGAAGCATTATATATGCAACTAAATGACACACATGGTGTTTGTTCTAACCTTCTCAACAGAAAGTGAACGTGTCAGGACAGCACCCCTTGGTGACCATTATATTCAAGGAGTGTAGGAACTGATTCCCCAGGGGTGAAGCGATAGAAGCAAAAACATGAGTCACTAGTTCCCTCCTGTGTCTTCCCTCCTGCAGGAAAAAATAATACATGTGTGATGCCCAATGTGACTGATAACTGCATATTATAAAGCTGGAAATATTGTACAAAGTTGTGACAACACAAGCAAACTATGCATGTCACTGCTCTTGTATAACTTTTCTATTTTTATTGCTATATGAGACCTCACAAGACACAAAAATATGCATGGTTAGAAAGGGGGTAACAATACATTTCAAATGAACTAAGCAGATTATTTCTAAGCTCATTTAAGTCACAATTTCTGCTATATTTCGCTTGGAGTCACTTCATAGTTTGAACTCAAGGTGCCTTGTGGATTTACCTCAGGTATGTAGGTAAATCCACAAGGATTTATGGGCTTTACCTCAGTTATGTAGCTGCTCCCTCAATTTAAGTTTCTCGTTAAATTTCATTGAGGCGTTGCAAGATGGGCTGTAGCCAAATATGCTTCCCTGTTTAGCTGATGCTCATAATACCTGAACATTTCTAATTCCAATTTTTATAGCTGTTAACAATTGCTAAAGGCCCATGTACCTAGACAATAATGACTTTACAGAGGAAACCCCTGGCTGTGTTTCATGGGCACGCTGCCAGCAGCTGCCAGCGCATTCCGTGGAGCTAACGTCAACCTCTGGTAGTGTTGGAGGTATAGGCTTGTTGATGTCTATGGAAGCCAAAAGTGGCTGACAGAGTGCCGCGTTAAACCACCCTTATTTTTTGCACAATAATGGTGTGATAACTGTTCCTGCAAAAAAAAATAAGGTGAAGTGAACTAAAATCAGGTCAAACATTTATATGTACCCAAAAGTAGCAGTGTATGGAGTACCTATATTCACATTACCAATAATATGATGCACAACAGGCCATAGAAAACCAGTGCAGTTGGGGAAACTACAAGGTGAACGTCAAAAAATGGATTGGTCAATAAATGGACTTTTGATGACCATATATGGGCATAAATGCAGCCCCCGCTACTAAGTGTGAAAAACGGTATGACAAGCCGGTACTTGCGGTATCGCGTCCACTTATTGGAGAGAAAAGGCTTCCATTTTTCACTAGCAATTGGTGTGATTTGATAAAATTTGGCGAATTGACTCGAAAATGGCGATAGGAAAACGGCTTTTCTGCAGGTTCTGGGCGTCGCAATCAGCTGGCCATTCAATAAATGGATTGGTTTTATAAAAGAAAATTGTTCAAAGATTTAATTTAATTACAATAAACAAAAATATTTAATTCTATAATAATAACTTAACTACAATTTAAAAAACCATAAACAAAATAATAAAAATAATGACATTTTTAAACCACGGTACTGCTTACATTTTTTGGCGCGTCCGTTTCAATCCGCCACATTTGCCAATCACGGACCAATCACGGTTTGACCTTGCGTTGTAACTCTGCGATTTAGAGCCGCCAGTTAATTATGCACCGGGTGAGTGTAGGCCTTGCGTGGTTAAAAAACATTCTTATGCCTTATCTTTTCATTTGAATGCTAAAATTCATTGAAAAGATGAAGTTGTCTGATTTTATGACCATATATGGTCATCGCCCCGCCCACTCCAGCCGCTGATTGGCTAATCCAATTTTTGTTTGGCTCCTCGTAGTTTCCCCAACTGAGTGAATGTTGAATTGTACCCCAATTTCAATATCAATATGGCACTTGGCAATAACAGTAAAACACACCGTTTTTTATGTTAAATCAACAGAGAAAACTCCTGAACGTAAAAAATGATCAGAATGTATAATAAGGATAAAAGTATAAATAAAAATCGACATCAGCGCCTATCATCGCCCCTGCACATTCACCACTCCCCATTCCACACGCACAGATTGTTTACCCCTTGGTTTACCCCGTGTTCGCAGTCTCCCTGACGACGGAGATTCTATACGCCCACCGACCAATCACGTTGAAGATCAGCGGGGCTTGGCCGCAGTTCTCGAACGCCATTGACCAGATTAAGCAGGATCTTCGTCGTCAGTAAACTGTGAACACGGTGTTACATAATTCGCTATGGTAACAAAAGCGCCAGAATTGACTACGAGAATTGGATCCGAAGGTCAAATGGGTCACGTGACTGACAAGTTCAGATGGACAACACCTGGAAAACGGCACAACGTACAATAACGCTCTATATATCATTGGAAAGAGCATCAAAAATTGTATATCCTATCAACTTTTCACTTGAATATGTCTTCAAGGTACAAAGTTATTAAGCATCAAAGACGCTCCCATTGACTTTGCATGTTAAAATTTTTCATCTTTAAACGAGCCTAAAGACAACAAACGAATTTGCACAGCTTAAAGAAGCATAACAACATGTTCTATGGTCTTTTCTCAACAAGTCCTGAAAGTTTAAACAAAATCGTATCATATAATTTTGTACAATGAGCGAATGAAAAAGTCTCTGCAAAAACGCCCATTGACTTAACATGGGGAGCGAAAAAAGTTCAACTTTGACCTCGTGCAAAGACACGTTACGAAGTTCTGAGGGGTATACGGCGCACACTAGCGTGTACCCAAACGTGTTTGCCATAAAATGCTGGGAAGAAAACCACCTCCTTCTTGGCTCGTTTTTCCGCTATTGGCGATCGCGCAAAAAGTGTCCAAAACCCCGTTGACTTAACATGGGGAAAATGGAATCGCACGTGCCACGTGCCACGAGGTTTTAAGCGAGTAGCGACCGGTGCCATCAGGTAGATCGCCCCCAAGAGCCCATACACTGAACTTTTTACGAAAATCGCAATGCACGTTTAGGCCCCACCCAAAATGTCTCGATTCGCTGCCAGACTTGCTAAACATAGCCCGGAGAAGGACCGCTCCGGTTGTTTTTCAATAGAAAAACACAATTCTAACGAATAGTGTTTGTCTTTTCAAACAACCTGCGGTTACGGCATCTGCGATGCCGGGCTCCGCATCGCGGGACCGCAGGTTGTTTGAGCAAGCACCTCTGTACCGCCCGCCGCAAAACGCAAAACCGCAAAACTCGCAAAACGCACGCTCAAAACGCAACGCAAAAGCCGCAAAAAAAAACAATCGCCCGCAGGCTCAAAACCGCAGAAAAAACGCAAAAAAGCCGCAAAAACGCCCGTCCGCCGCAAAACGCAAACACCGCAAAAAAACGCAAATAGATTCACTTAATTGTTAAGTAATGGGTACCATTAGGTAGACCGACCATAAATTTTATCTAGCATCTCACCGTAGATGCAGTAAAAAGTGCTTTACTTTTCAATGCATATAAAGACTTGCTCAGCTCAATCAGTTCACTCTGTATTGGCTCAAGCCGTATCATGCGAACGCAATACAAACTAGAGCACCGACCCGACAGCGCAGCGCTCCCCAACTCACTGCTCGCCCAGTCCACCCGGGCCGCCGCCACGACGGCCCCCCGCAAGTAGGCATCCCGCACTGCACCGACAGCCGCGGGCGACCAGCTGACCGGCCAGCTGACCGGCCAGCAGCCGGCGGGCGGCAAGCCGCGGATGGCCGACCCGCCGGCGCGGCGAGGGAGGGGAGGGACGCAGCTGAAAGACCCGACTACGTATATATCAAAGAAACATTATATGTAATCATCGATGACGCGACATAAATCTGCTTTATTGGGGTTAGCGGTGTAGTCTGTGATGCCATCACAATGAAAATAGCCTAGTTTTGTAGAGCATCAAATTCTGCTTCCATAACGACTCTCGCTAGTCCATTTTCAATTGTAAATAAGCCTTTTATTGCGATGCAAAGTCCCGAAATCGTGCCGACGGCGGCCGGTCCCCCGATGGTACCATATCATAGACGGTAAACAGGTTAGTTCACATTCCCGCCGCTATGCGGGCGGCGGCGGCGCCACCTGTCCTCGTGTCCGCCTGACACCGTAACGATATAGGTCTGAGCTCAAATCTCGGTAATGTCGTGCTTTTTTACTAAATTTCTCAAAAACGGCACAACGTGCAATAACGCTCTGTATATCATTGGAAAGAGCATCAAAAGTTGTATAACCTATAAACTTTTCACTTGAATATGTCTTCAAGGTACAAAGTTATTAAGCACCAAAGACGCTCCCATTGACTTTCTATGTTAAAATTTTTCATTTTTAAAGAAGCCTAAAGACAACAAACGAATTTGCACAGCTTAAAGAAGCATAACAACATGTTCTATGGTCTTTTCTCAACAAGTCCTGAAAGTTAAAGCAAAATCGTATCATATAATTTTGTACAATGAGCGAATGAAAATGTCTCTGCAAAAACGCCCATTGACTTAACATGGGGAGCGAAAAAAGTTCAACTTTGACCTCGTGCAAAGACACGTTACGAAGTTTTGAGGGGTATACAGCGCACACTAGCGTGTACCCAAACGTGTTTGCCATAAAATGCTGGGAAGAAAACCACCTCTTCCTTGGCTCGTTTTCCCGCTATTCGCGATTGCGCAAAAAGTGTCCCAAACCCCCATTGACTTACTATGGGAAAAATGGAATCGCACGTGCCACGTGCCACGAGGTTTTAAGCGAGTAGCGACCGGTGCCATCAGGTAGATCGCCCCCGAGAGCCCATACACTGAACTTTTTACGAAAATCGCAATGCACGTTTAGGCCCCACCCAAAATGTCTCGATTCGCTGCCAGACTTGCAAAACATAGCCCGGAGACGGACCGCTCCGGTTGTTTTTCAATAGAAAAACACAATTCTAACGAATAGTGTTTGTCTTTTCAAACAACCTGCGGTTACCAGCATCTGCGATGCTGGGCTCCGCATCGCGGGACCGCAGGTTGTTTGAGCAAGCACCTTTGTAAACGCAGCAAAAACGCCCGCCGCCAAACGAGAGGATGAGCCTTGCACGTGCAGACCGGAGTCGGTGTGCTAACCGGAGTCGGTGTGCTATCTTGAATCTAATGAAACAACAACCTGCGGTTAAGACAAATATGGCGCCTTGCGGCAAGTGTGGTGTATTCATATCTGCCGTTTAAGCAGCCATCCCTCAATCAAAGCGCATCCTAATCGTCCCATGTTCGATAAAGTTACGCACATTCTGTGATTTGTGGCAAAAATGGCGCTTTGAGACAAACGTGGCGCACTGCGACAAACGTGGCGCATTTGTTCCTGTCGCTTAACAATTTTATCCACCCACCAAAGTCTAGCCCAATTGGACTTAAACTGACAAAGTTATGTTCATTTGAATATTTCACTATAAAATATCTCCGCAACGGAGGTGCCCAAATTTGCACGTGTGCCACGTGACCGCCGTTAGTGTAAGCAGGACTTGTCCCCTCACTGATTGCACTATTTCAGTGTTCCTGGCTTGTGCTGTTTTCGTGCTATAAGGCCACAAATCGGCAAACACACGATAATCTGGGAGGTACGCGACTCAAACACGTGGCCACGTGGCACGTGCCGGACCTCTGATAGCTTTACCGTTCACGCCACGTGATGACCCATCGACGTGGCCATCAGCATGTAAAAGATGACCCCGGCCGGTGTCAACGTCTCTGAACAGTGGACGGCTAAACTCGAAAAACGGGAAAATTTTAGGAAATTTCACCTTTCGAACATATAATTTCCCCAGAATTTTAAATTTTTCATTTTACAAAAAATCCGAGATAGCAGTTTTTTAGCCCCCTTCATTCTGTGCCTAAACCCGTTTTCAGATCGACCCTATCACAAAAACTGACGGCCTGACGGCTATTTCCCCCACTCCTTGCATTTCACAATGCTAGTATACTTAAGCACCAAAATTGACCCCGTGCCACGGCACGTGCAATAGCACGTGCGACACGTGACCACTAGTGCGACAAGCTGGACTCATCTGCTCACCGGCTGCACTGATTTGGTGTCGCTAGTTGAAGTCGTTTCCACGCCATAGGACCCCAAGTAGGCCAATGTCGGATTTTCCCGGAGGTTACCCCATCAAACACGTTTGCACGTGGCACGTGCTTTTCAATCGCCTCATATCTGACCCATACCTTGTGGTAGCCGAAACCCCGGGGCACAACATATTGGAACATTTTCAAAATCTAACGTGGAAATTTTTCACAAAATCGATTTGAAAATAATATTTCGAAATCGCCATAGGCTCAACATGGGGTAACTGTTTGTGACGATTACCCGAAATTTTGTCAATTATATTTTAAGTAATTACCACCGTCAGTTGGGGTGCCAGCCCGAGATCCGACCCTAAAAATATCAGCAAATATAATTGACGAAATTTTTCGCAAATCGCATTTTAATTTTTCCCATGTTAACCCTATGGGAAAATGCACGTGCCGATTACCCCAAAACGGGCCATTATATTTCAAAACGAAGCAAAACAACATGTTCTATGGTCGTTTCTCAACAGGTCCTGCAAGTTTAAACAAAATCGTATCATATAATTTTGTGCAATGAACGAATGAAAATGTCTCTGCAAAAACGTCCATTGACTTAACATGGGGAGCGAAAAAAGTTCAACTTTGACCTCGTTCAAAGGCACGTTACGAAATTCTGAGGGGTATACGGCGCACACTAGCGTGTACCCAAACATGTTTGCCATAAAATTCTAGAAAGAAAACCACCGCCTTCTTGGCTCGTTTTTCCGCCATTCGCGATCGCGCAAAAAGTGTCCAAAACCCCGTTGACTTAACATGGGCGAAAATTGAAACGCACGTGCCACGTGCCACGAGGTTTTAAGCGAGTAGCGACCAGTGCCATCAGGTAGATCGCCTGCTGGAGCCCATACCCTGACATTTTTACGAAGATTGAGCGATTCGTTTAGGCCCCGGTCAAGTTGTACTGATTCGCGGCCAGACTTGCAAAACATAGCCCGGAGAAGGACCGCTCCGGTTGTTTTTCAATAGAAAAACACAATTCTAACGAATAGTGTTTGTCTTTTCAAACAACCTGCGGTTAATTCGGAGATAGGACGCAGCTGAAAGACCCGACTACATATATATCAAAGAAACATTATATGTAATCATCGATGACGCGACATAAATCTGCTTTATTGGGTTTAGCGGTGTAGTCTGTGATGCCATCACAATGAAAATAGCCTAGTTTTGTAGAGCATCAAATTCTGATTCCATAACGACTCTCGCTAGTCCATTTTCAATTGTAAATAAGCCTTTTATTGCGATGCAAAGTCCCGAAATGGTGCCGACGGCGGCCGGTCCCCCGATGGTACCATACCATAGATCAGAGGGCTGTTCACGGGCCCTGTGTGCGGTCGGACCGCACATAGCCTCCAAGCTCCGCCCACTGCGTCCCTACGTCAGCCTTCCGTCACCGCACACAGCGATCGCTGTGGCCGGTCGGGACTGGCCACAGCGGACCGTCCACCGCACGCAGCCGTGACGTCAGAACCGCCTACCCATCCCCTACCCCCACGCCTGCTGGACGCACCGCACACAGCGCACGCAGCAGTGTGCGGTGCCCGTGAACACCCCTCTGGTAAACAGGTTAGTTCACATTCCCGCCGCTATGCGGGCGGCGGCGGCGCCACCTGTCCTCGTGTCCGCCTGACACCGTAACGATATAGGTCTGAGCTCAAATCTCGGTAATGTCGTGCTTTTTTACTATATTTCTCAAAAACGGCACCACGTGCAATAAAGTTGTATATATCATTGGAAAGAGCATCAAAAGTTGTATAACCTATCAACTTTTCACTTAAATATATCTCAACTGTAAAAAGTTATTAAGCAGCAAAGACGCTCCCATTCACTTTCCATGTTAAAATTTTTCATTTTTAAACGAGCCTAAAAAGAACAAACGAATTTGCACAGCTTAAAGAAGCATAACACCATGTTCTATGGTCTTTTCTCAACAAGTCCTGAAAGTTTAAACAAAATCGTATCATATAATTTTGTACAATGAGCGAATGAAAAAGTCTCTGCAAAAACGCCCATTGACTTAACATGGGGAGCGAAAAAAATTCAACTTTGACCTCGTGCAAAGACACGTTACGAAGTTCTGAGGGGTATACGGCGCACACCAGCGTGTACCCAAACGTGTTTGCCATAAAATGCTGGGAAGAAAACCACCTCTTCCTTGGCTCGTTTTTCCGCTATTCCCGATCGCGCAAAAAGTGTCCAAAACCCCGTTGACTTAACATGGGGAAAATGGAATCGCACGTGCCACGTGCCACGAGGTTTTAAGCGAGTAGCGACCGGTGCCAACAGGTAGATCGCCTGCGGGAGCCCATACACTGAAATTTTTAAGAAAATCGAGCCACAAGTTTAGGCCTGACCCAAGTTGCCCCAATTCGCGGCCAGACATGCAAAACATAGCCCGGAGAAGGACCGCTCCGGTTGTTTTTCAATAGAAAAACACAATTCTAACGAATAGTGTTTGTCTTTTCAAACAACCTGCGGTTACACCCTATTCGCCGGTCTATACCGGTGTGCGAAATTTGAGTCAGGTCAGGTCAGGTCAACCGGTAGGGGTCGTGACGGGTATTCGTAATACCTGTCATACGCCTCTGACAGCTTCGTAACATGTTACGAAGGCACCAAAACTACTTCGTAAACTTTCAAATGGTTGCTAAATTCGAATTCAGCTCCAAAAACTAATCTAGAAACATGTAAAACTCGAAAAAGTGAACCGAGGTCACCAAAGGTCAGTGACCTGACCTGACCTTCAGATGACCTTGACACCCACCCTAATAGACACCCCCTAGGAAGCAGCATCATATCACATGTTTGGACGTTTGAAACCACGAAAAGCTTGCAAACGCGCGGCTAATGCGAGCCGACATAGGACGCAGAATCGCGATTCCGGCCAAATATGGTCTCGGAAAAGAGGTCACAGGTCAAAGGTCATTTGGGTCAGGGTCATGAAATTTTAAGGGTAGGTGTAAAATTGATCAATTCGTGGGTACTGAAAGCTTCGTCGCGATCGGCCGCTTTTTACGCGAGTTATTCGCGAAAACCATTGCGTCAATATTGATTTACCCTCGCCGCAGAGGGGGCAGCAGTGACCTCTGAGGTCACGACAATTGACCCAAGATACGGGCTTGGTTTCCGCTAAATGACTTCGCAAAAATTGCCACAGAGCCGCGATTTCTGCATCATCGTGCTTACCTTGCTAAGGCGCGTCGAATGGTATACTTTTTGTTTGGTTGAGGTCAACCTAAGGTTGACCTGACCTGCCCTTGACCTCGGGTCAAGGGCAGGTCAGAGCCCCTCATGTCATGAGGTTGGTCGAATGAGGTCATATCGCATATCAAGTTTCAGCACTTTGTCGCCGGCGTGACTCGAGCTATCACGAAAAAACCATATGGGAGGAGGCGGGTGCTGCCCCCTCTGCGGCGAGGGTAAATCAATATTGACGCAATGGTGACGTCACGGTCGCCGTCGACGTCACCATTCAAATCAGAGTCATTGACTTGTGCCGACTATCAAGTTTAACCCTCGCCGGACCTATTGGTTTTCTACATACGCGCCGGCCGAGGGGGGGGGGGCGGGTACAACCCCCCCCTCGCCGTTTCGCCCCTGGTGGAGCTAGCGCGTCGCGGAAAAAACGAGCGTGTGCGCCGTTACGAGACGCAGAGATTGGTACCCGATTTTAAGGTCCTAGGTCATCCGGTGACCTCTGAGGTCAGGTCAAGTGCCTCAGGGTACGGTTCAGTTTTTGATGAATAACTTCGCAAAAAACGGCCACAGAGCGCCGATTTTGGCAGCATCGTGTTCGCCTCGCTCAGGCGCGTCGAATGATATACTTTTTGTCCGGGTCAGGTCAACTTGGGGTGTTGACCTCAGGTCAAGGTCAGGTCAGCACCCCCAGGTCACGAAGTTGGTCGAAAGAGGTCATGTCGCATATCATCCGATTTGGCAGGCCTTCCTGAGTCCATTGGTGCCTTTCCCGACTCGCTAGCTCAATTTGATCAAGAGTTATTGACGGAAAACTAATTTGACCTTGATGACGTCATAAATGACGTCACGCAAGGTCAACATTGCAAAAGTGACGCATCTAACCTTGCAAGGAGTGCATCAAATCACGATTCTGTGTGCTTGAGATAGTTGGAGATCGTTCCCGGCGCCAGAATAGCAGTTTGAATTTTTCCCCATTGACTTATAATGGTGAGGTCACGAAAATGACCTGACCTCATATGACCTTTAGGAAAAATCCGAGATATACAAGTTGTGGGACTCATAATGGATACTAGATCCTGCAAGTTTCATTTCCCTGTGACATCTCCTCTGGCAGTGAGGGCGTTGCGAAGTTGCGACATCTGAAGACCGTGCAGAGGTTCACTTATGACGTCATAGGTCAGTGACCTGACCTGACCCAAAAATGCGGTTGGTGTCAAAAGATCCGGCTTGGATCAAAGGTCAGGTATGCCAAGTTTCAGCTCTCTATCGCCAGCGTGTTCGGAGCTATCGCGAAAAAACCCTATGGGGGGGGGGCGGCACCCGCCCCCCCCCCTCGGCCGGCGAGGGTTAATATTGATGCTTCAACGGATCTGATCTTATCAGCCGAAAACACATTACATTCCTTTTTACTCGCTAGATGGCAGAAGCGTCAAACGCCTGAATGTATGCTGTGCCGCAATGCCGGCTCTATTGTATATAACCGCCTAAATGAATGGCGGAGTAATGAGGGATCCGGGAAAACCACTACCTCTTTAGAACTGATGAGTGATGACTCTCACGAAACTGAAGCTTTTGAAGACGATTACCGAGTGTGGTAAATGAGTCTGGTATTTTTGATTTTAGCCAAGCATTTACTCGCTAGATGACGCAGACGTGTCAAACGCCTGAAAGCATGTTGCGCCGCAGTGCCACCTCTTCCGTATGTAGCCGCATGAATGAAGATTTAAGCGGAATTGGCTCAGCCGTTGTCGCCTATGTGTACCTACATAGAGGTCCAACCATGCCGCTGAAATTGATCTATCATTCAAAGCTTCATAACAATGCGCGGAGTAATTTTCCTAACAAACGCAAAAAAACTAATAGGTGTGGTTAAAAACGCCCCTGCCCCACTCGGGCGGAGGTTAATGTGTTGTGGTAGCAAACTCATTAATTGTTTCCGTCTAGTCTTCTATTTGGATTTGCGGCCAAGTATGCAAAACATAGCCCGGTGAAGGACTGCTCCGGCTGTTTTTTCAATAGAAAAACACAATTCTAACGAATAGTGTTTGTCTAATGAAGAAACAGCCTGCGGTTACCCACCGCCAAACGAGAGGATGAGCCTGGCACGTGCAGACCGGAGTGGGTGTGCTACGAGCTGACGAACAGGACACTCTACTAACCACTCTAGCGGTGTGCAAAATTTGAGTGCAATCGGTCCTGCCGTTTTCGAGATCTTGAAGCGGCACCCTTCACGTGCGCACGTGCAAGCTGGGTCCCAATTGTGTTGTGCACGGCACCCTAGTTGCCGGTCTCTAGCGGTGTACCGAATTTGAGCTAAATCGGCCCAGTCAATTTCAAGATCTGGAAGCGACCCCTGCACGTGCGCACGTGCAGTTGCAATCCAACCGTGACACATACCAATACATACTGACTTGTGCACGGCACCCTACTGATAAGTCTCTAGAAGTGTGCCGAATTTGAGTGCAATCGGCCCAGCCGTTCCTGAGATCTGGAAGCGTCACCCTGCACGTGCGCACGTGCAACCTGAATCCCATCTGACTTGTGCACGGCACCCTACTAACCGGTCTCTAGCGGTGTACCAAATTTGAGCTCAATCGGCCCGGCCGTTCTCGAGATCTGGAAGCGTCACCCTGCACGCGCGCACGCGCAGTTGCACCCCAGCCGTAGCACATGGAAAGGCATGGCCCGGTGTGTGCCTACATCCTTGTGTAGTTTCAGCAGAATCTCCTCAGGAATTACCGTGGTCTTGTCATTACAACAAAAGTGACACCTCTCTGTTTTACACGTGTCACGTGCAGTAGGGGTCACCCGCATGCATCGTCCATAGTAAAATACTTGTAAGAAGGGTGTACGCTACCCCATACAAAAAACCGCAAGTGTATCGGTCCAGTGGCTGCGGAGATATAAGTCGTACAAAAACGTCCCCACGGCGGCCGGCCGCTAATATTTAGCATTAAATTCGTGTCGCATCCTTCTATGGGAGGTATCCCTGTCACCTGTTCGTATACTGTCTGAGCCAAGGCCATAATAGGTGTGAGCTCAAATCTCGGTAAAGTCGTGCTTTTTTACTAAATTTCTCGAAAACGGCACAACGTGCAATGACGTTCTATATATCACTAGAAAGAGCATCAAAAGTTGTATATCCTATCAACTTTTCACTTAAATATATCTTCAACGTACAAAGTTATTAAGCACCAAAGACGCTCCCATTGACTTTCCATGTTAAATTTTTTCCTTTTTAAACGAGCTTAAAAAACACAAACGAATTCTGACAGCTTAACGAAGCAGAACAACATGTTCTGTGGTCTTTTCTCAACAAGTCCTGAAAGTTTAAACAAAATCGTATCATATAATTTTGTACAATGAGCGAATGAAAATGTCTCTGCAAAAACGTCCATAGACTTAACATGGGGAGCGAAAAAAGTTCAACTTCAAAGTCGTACTTCAAAACATGTCGACTTCTTACGGGTAAACGACGCACAGGGGCGTGTACCTGAACGTGTCGGCAATAAGATGGTGTGCAGCAAACCATACCTTGACCTGCGATTTTTCCCGCTATTCACGATCGCGCAAAAAGTGTCCAAAACCCCGTTGACTTAACATGGGGAAAATGGAATCGCACGTGCCACGCGCAAAAGATTTCTGAGCGAGTAGCGACCGGTGCCATCAGGTAGATCGCCTGCGGGAGCCCATACCCTGAACTTTTTACGGAAATCGAGCCATTCGTCTAGGCCCCCGTCAAGTTGCCCCAATTCGCTGCCAGACTTGCAAAACATAGCCCGGAGAAGGACCGCTCCGGTTGTTTTTCAATAGAAAAACACAATTCTAACGAATAGTGTTTGTCTTTTCAAACAACCTGCGGTTACCAGCATCTGCGATGCTGGGCTCCGCATCGCGGGACCGCAGGTTGTTTGAGCAAGCACCTGTGCAACGCCGCAAAAACGCCCGCCGCCAAACGAGAGGATGAGCCTTGCACGTGCAGACGGGAGTCGGTGTGCTACGGACTGACGTGCACGGCACCCTATTCGCCGGTCTATAGCGGTGTGCCAAATTTGAGTGCAATCGGCCCGGCCGTTTTCGAGATCTCGAAGCGGCACCCTGCACGTGCGCACGTGCAAGCTGGGTCCCAATTGACTTGTGCACGGCACTCTATTCGCCGGTTTCTAGCGGTGTGCCAAATTCGAGCTCAATCGGCCCAGCCGTTTCCAAGATCTTGAAACGACCCCTCCACGTGCGCACGTGCAGTTGCATCTCAACCGTGACACATGGAAATACATACTAACTGACTTGTGCACGGCACCCTACTGATCGATCTCTAGATGTTTGCCGAATTTGAGTGCAATCGGTCCAGCCGTTCTTGAGATCTGGAAGCGTCACCCTGCACGTGCGCACGTGCAAGATGGGTCCAAACTGACTTGCGCACGGCAGTCGGCACCCTACTAATCGGTCTCTAGCGGTGTACCAAATTTGAACTCAATCGGTCCGGCCGTTCTCGAGATCTGGAAGCGTCACCCTGCACGTGCGCACGTGCAGTTGCACCCCAATCGTGGCACATGGAAATACATACTAAATGACTGCAACCTACTGATCGGTATCAAGCGTTTTGCCAAATTTGAACACAATCGGTCCAGCCGTTCTCGAGATCTGGAAGCGTCACCCTGCACGTGCGCACGTGCAGTTGCACCCCTACCAAGACACATGGAAATGCATCGCCTGGAAAGTGTCTACCTCCATGCCAAGTTTTAGCGCAATCGGCCCAGTAATTACCGCGAGCTATTGCGCTTATTACAAAACAGGCACCTCTTGGCTTTGCACGTGGAACGTGCGTTAGGGGTCACCCATATGCATCGAGAGTAGCACACTATGTGAAAGAAGGGACAAAGCTACCCCACACAAAAAACCGCACGTGTATCAGCCCAGTGGTTGCCGAGATATAAGTCGTACAAAAACGTCCCCACGGCGGCCGGCCGCTATTTAGCAGTAAAATCGTGTCGCATCCTTCTATGGGAGGTATCCCCGTCACCTGTTCGTATACTGTCTGAGCAAAGGCCATACGTTACGGTCCAAACTCCATAGTGAGGCGGACATACGAATTTACGAGAGTTTAGCGACGAAATGATTCACTTAATTGTTAAGTAATGGGTACCATTAGACCATAAATTTTATCTAGCATCTCACCGTAGATGCAGTAAAAAGTGCTTTACTTTTCAATGTATATAAAGACTTGCTCAGCTCAATCAGTTCACTCTGTATTGGCTCAAGCCGTATCATGCGAACGCAATACAAACTAGAGCACCGACAGCGCAGCGCTCCCCAACTCACTGCTCGCCCAGTCCACCCGGGCCGCCGCCACGACGGCCCCCCGCAAGTAGGCATCCCGCACTGCACCGACAGCCGCGGGCGACCAGCTGACCGGCCAGCTGACCGGCCAGCAGCCGGCGGGCGGCAAGCCGCGGATGGCCGACCCGCCGGCGCGGCGAGGGAGGGGAGGGACGCAGCTGAAAGACCCGACTACATATATATCAAAGAAACATTATATGTAATCATCGATGACGCGACATAAATCTGCTTTATTGGGTTTAGCGGTGTAGTCTGTGATGCCATCACAATGAAAATAGCCTAGTTTTGTAGAGCATCAAATTCTGATTCCATAACGACTCTCGCTAGTCCATTTTCAATTGTAAATAAGCCTTTTATTGCGATGCAAAGTCCCGAAATGGTGCCGACGGCGGCCGGTCCCCCGATGGTACCATACCATAGATCAGCAGGGCTGTTCACGGGCCCTGTGTGCGGTCGGACCGCACACAGCCTCCAAGCTCCGCCCACTGCGTCCCTACGTCAGCCTTCCGTCACCGCACACAGCGACCGCTGTGGCCGGTCGGGACTGGCCACAGCGGACCGTCCACCGCACGCAGCCGTGACGTCAGAGCCGCCTACCCATCCCCTACCCCCACGCCTGCTGGACGTACCGCACACACTGCACGCAGCAGTGTGCGGTGCCCGTGAACACCCCTCAGGTTAGTTCACATTCCCGCCGCTATGCGGGCGGCGGCGGCGCCACCTGTCCTCGTGTCCGCCTGACACCGTAACGATATAGGTCTGAGCTCAAATCTCGGTAATGTCGTGCTTTTTTACTATATTTCTCAAAAACGGCACAACGTGCAATAAAGTTGTATATATCATTGGAAAGAGCATCAAAAGTTGTATAACCTATCAACTTTTCACTTAAATATATCTCAACTGTAAAAAGTTATTAAGCAGCAAAGACGCTCCCATTCACTTTCCATGTTAAAATTTTTCATATTTAAACGAGCCTAAAAAGAACAAACGAATTTGCACAGCTTAAAGAAGCATAACAACATGTTCTATGGTCTTTTCTCAACAAGTCCTGAAAGTTAAAGCAAAATCGTATCATATAATTTTGTACAATGAGCGAATGAAAATGTCTCTGCAAAAACGCCCATTGACTTAACATGGGGAGCGAAAAAAGTTCAACTTTGACCTCGTGCAAAGACACGTTACGAAGTTCTGAGGGGTATACGGCGCACACTAGCGTGTACCCAAACGTGTTTGCCATAAAATGCTGGGAAGAAAACCACCTCTTCCTTGGCTCGTTTTCCCGCCATTGGCGATCGCGCAAAAAGTGTCCAAAACCCCGTTGACTTAACATGGGGAAAATGGAATGGCACGTGCCACGTGCCACGAGGTTTTAAGCGAGTAGCGACCGGTGCCATCAGGTAGATCGCCTGCGGGAGCCCATACACTGAAATTTTTAAGAAAATCGAGCCACAAGTTTAGGCCTGACCCAAGTTGCCCCAATTCGCGGCCAGACATGCAAAACATAGCCCGGAGAAGGACCGCTCCGGTTGTTTTTCAATAGAAAAACACAATTCTAACGAATAGTGTTTGTCTTTTCAAACAACCTGCGGTTACCCCAGGGATCTGTGCTCGGATCTTTACTCTTCTTAATCATGTGAACGACCTGCCAGACGAAATTCACTGCAAAGTGAAGTTGTTCGCTGATGACACAAAATTGTACTCCTGCGCCCATTCCATAAACAACGCGACTCTCATGCAAAATGATCTGAATGCTCTCTTAAAGTGGTCAAATTTGTGGATGATGCCTTTCAACAAGGACAAGTGTACCAGCATCTGCGATGCCGGGCTCCGCATCGCGGGACCGCAGGTTGTTTGAGCAAGCACCTCTGTACCGCCCGCCGCAAAACGCTAAACCGCAAAACTCGCAAAACGCACGCTCAAAACGCAACGCAAAAGCCGCCAAAAAACAATCGCCCGCAGGCACAAAACCGCAGAAAAAAAACGCAAAAAAGCCGCAAAAACGCCCGTCCGCCGCAAAACGCAAACACCGCAAAAAACGCAAATACCACCGCCACAAAAAATCGCCCGCATCGCCCGCCGCCAAAGGCAAAACGCCGCGAAACGCGGCCGCCCGCCTAAAACCGCAACACCGCCAATAACGCCCGGCCGCCGGCGACCGCAAAACCCCGCAAAAAACGGCCGCCCGCCGCAAACTACAAAACGCCGCAAAAAACGGCCGCCCGCCGCAAACCGCCGCTAAAACGGCCGCCCGCCGCCAAACGCAAACACCGCAAAACACCCGCATCGCCCGCTCGCCGTCAAACACAAAAAAAAACGCAAAAAAACGCAAACACCGCCGCAAAAACGCCCGCAACGCACGCCGGCCCGCCGCAAACCGCAAAACGCCGCAAAAAACGGCCGCCCGCCGCCAAACAAAAACACCGCAAAAAACGCAAAAACGGCCGCCCGCCGCCAAACGCAAACACCGAAAAAACACAAACACCACCGCAAAAACGCCCGCCGTAGGCAAAACGCAAACACTGACACGTTAAGACAAATATGGCGCCCTGCGGCAAATGTGGTGCATTCATATCTACCGTTTAAGCAGCCATCGCTTAATTACAGCGCATCCTAATCGTCCAATTTTCGACAAAATAACGCACATTCTGCACTTTGTGGCAAAAATGGCGCTTTGAGACAAACGTGGCGCACTGCAACAAACGTGCCGCATTCGCTAATGTCGCTTAACAATTCATCAACCCACCAAATTCTAGTCCAATCGGACTTAAACTGACAAAGTTATGTACATTTGAATATTTCACTATAAAATATATCCGCAACGGAGGTGCCCAAATTTGCACGTGTGCCACGTGATCGCCGGTGGTGTAAGCAGGACTTGTCTCCTCACTGATTGCACCATTTCAGTATTCCTGGCTTGTGCTGTTTTCGGTCTCTAGCGGTGTACCATGTTTAGTATTAAATCGCATCCTTCAATGGGAGGTATCCCTGTCACCTGTTCGTATACTGTCTGAGCCAAGACCATATATAGGTCTGAGCTCAAATCTCGGTAAAGTCGTGCTTTTTTACCAAATTCCTCAAAAACGGCACAACTTGCAATAACGTTCTATATATCATTGGAAAGAGCATCAAAAGTTGTATAACCTATCAACTTTTCACTTAAATATATCTCAACGGTAAAAAGTTATTAAGCAACAAAGACGCTCCCATTGACTTTCCATGTTAAAATTTTTCATTTTTAAACGAGCTTACAAAGAACAAACGAATTTGCACAGCTTAAAGAAGTATAACAACATGTTCTTTGGTCTTTTCTCAACAAGTCCTGCAAGTTTAAACAAAATCGTATCATATAATTTTGTATAATGAGCGAATGAAATTGTCTCTGCAAAAACGCCCATTGCCTTAACATGGGGAGCGAAAAAAGTTCAACTTCAAACTCGTGCAACTCACGTTAACGAATTCTGACGGGTATACGGCGCACACGGGCGTGTACCTGAATGTGTGGGCCATAGAATGGTGGGCAGCAAACCATACCTTGTTCCGCGATTTTTTCCGCTATTCGCGATCGCGCAAAAAGTGTCCAAAACCCCATTGACTTAACATGGGGAAAATGGAATCGCACGTGCCACGTGCCACGAGGTTTTAAGCGAGTAGCGACCGATGCCATCAGGTAGATCGCCTCCGGAAGCCCATACCCTGAACTTTTTACGGAAATCGCAATGCACGTTTAGGCCCCGGTCAAGTTGCCCCAATTCGCGGCCAGACTTGCAAAACATAGCCCGGAGACGGACCGCTCCGGTTGTTTTTCAATAGAAAAACACAATTCTAACGAATAGTGTTTGTCTACTTCAAACAACCTGCGGTTACCGTACTGCACATAGGAAGCACGAATTGCGGATTCTCATACACTCTGGGCGATTTTCCCCTAGCCAGTGCAAGAGTGGAGAAAGACCTTGGTGTCCACGTGGACGACGCTCTTAAGTTTCGTGAACACGCAGCGTCAGCAGTGGCGAAGGCTACGCAGCTCCTCGCCGTAATCAAGAAATCGTTTTCCCTCATCAACGAAGTCACGCTGCCCATTCTTTTCAAAACCCTGGTTCGCCCACACTTAGAATACGGGAACCTTGTATGGGGTCCATTTTACAGAGCGAATCAGCGACAGGTCGAAAGAGTTCAGCGCAGGGCAACCCGGCTGGTAGAGAGCATCCGCCACAAACCCTACACGGAGCGACTCAAAGAACTGAAGATGCCATCACTGCATTATAGACGACTGAGAGGTGATATGATCTTCACATACCAACTATTTCACAGAGGGGTCGATGCCGACCGACCCCAGGTCATTCTTCGCTCTGGCTGCAGGAGTTACTCGGGGACATCAGTTTAAAATCCAGAAGTTTCCAGCAGCCTCGAGGGTGAGGCCTTTGCCGCCCGAGTCGTGAACGACTGGAATGGACTCCCCTCCGAGGTGGTTGGTGCACCCTCGCTGAACTGCTTCAAGGCAAGACTGGACGCACACTGGTCCCACATCATATACTCCGTACCTGATCCTGATTGATCTCGTAAAGCCATAATCCCAGGAGCTCGATAAGATCGGGTACCACAGGCCATTATGGCTAAAAATCCCGAAACCTTAAAGTAAAACCACAATGCTTGAGGGTGTTTTCGGTTAAAAGAATAGCATTTCAATTATCTCCTACTGCGTGCCATGGTTTTTGTTACACATAAGAAGAAAACAACTGACATTTGTGGCCAAAAACATCCCCCTTCCCTGCCGGCTCGAATTAATGTACCTATTGCATACACATTAAACAATATAAAGCCCTCTTGTCATTGCGTGGCAAGTATTCTTTTTTCTACAAAATCGAGAATAACTCGAAGACTGTCATGGGTCACCACCTACATTTTTCTGTTTTCACCCAGTTTTGAAAGTTCGTTCAGGTACACTGCAGCACCATAAGCTGTAATTTTGATTTATGTAAATTTGATTGCGGTTTTATTCACCTGCAATAAAAGACTAGCAGGTGTGGCCAACAACGCCCAAGGTTGAAGGTAAAAAACGTCCGACAAGATTTTTGGCCCACTTTTGAATGTCACTCTATGTAGCTTACCGCTTAACTAATTAAAACAAGGATTGCAGAGCTCTATTCATACATTTCAGCATCCTCTTCAACAAATCAACAATATTATCAGTCGGGCACACTGTAGTATTTCCGATCCACTTATGGAAACGCTTCCATTTTTGGAACAATGTTCCAAAAATGGATACGCCGTTTCCAAAAATAGAAACGGTCTGTTCCATTAATGGAGACGCTGCGTGCATCGCTACCTTGAAAGCAAACTGGGCATTGATTGCTGCAATTTGGCATGCGCAGGATGCCACCAATCGACAGCCAGCATTCTAGTTTATATTCCTCTTCTCCGAATTTCCGATCAGAAACCGAAAGTCGACAAACGAGGCGATGCTTATAACATGTTGACGTGATAAAAAAATTCACAAGTTTTCTAATCAAATAAGGTCTGCACCGTCGTCACACCAAATACCGTCGTATTCTGACGATGAATTTATTCATTCTAGCTCATGTGTAACATTGATATCAATTTTATATATTGAAATGATATCTACACTTTATGTACTGCCCACTTTGGACCACATTTGTCCAGTAGTTTCTAGGAAATCTTAGTTTTAGTTGACTTTTGAATGTGCTAAGTTGCGGCGCATAATATATTAGTATCAAACCCGACGTCCAAGGTAACTGCCGAGAGCCGAGATGCTAAACCAGTCCCAAAACATCAATTTTTAGTTGCATGTGAATTTTAAAAAACACATTTAAAGGGACTATCCCACCTTTAACATGGGGTTTGAGTTGAGATAGCCAAGTTTGCGGCGAGGTTCAGAAACCACTATCTATCTAGGTTGCAACCCCCGCGGCCTCTTGGTGTTGAAGAAATTTGTTCCCTTCATTTGAAAATGGGCCTTGCGCCAGGCCCTATCTTCAACATGGAGCGACCGTTAGTGTGACGTCACCTCGTTTAGTCATTCTGATTTAAATGGGTTTGTTAGTTAAAAAATCACTTAAAACTTGGTCTGAACTTTGTTGTAGTGCCTACAGAGTAAAAAGAATCAGCTTTATGACAGTAATGTGACCTGGGGAAGGAGGTAATTTTGGGCTGTGACGTCACATATCATCCAATCTATAAAGTCGACCACAATTTAACTGGTTTTAACAACATTTTAGAAGGTGGGATAGTTCCTTTAAGCTAAATTTGCACACATTTGAACTTCAGCGTTTCTATTTTTGGAACGTCAGCGTTCCCATTTTTGGAAACTAAGTCTCCATAAATGGATACGATTCAGGAGCATTTTTAGGTGGTGACTTTGAATGCATACGACAGCTTTCCATGCAAGAAGACAAGTGCTTTTGGTGTATCCGTGCTTGTTTTACGCAAAACAGTGGTTATACCTACATCAAATCCAGCCACCCTTGGCAAGAAAATTTGTGCGGAAATGTTAGCGTTTCTATTTATGGAGCAAGCGTTTTCATTTTTGGAACAGAAGAGTAGTCAAAATTGGAAACGTTTCCAATAAAAGAAATGTCTCCATAAATGAATCGGAGATACCACAGTGCGCCGGACTGTTATCAGCATTAATTGAGCTATTAGGGGTGGCATATGTCGATATCACATAAGACACCAAAATGCAAATTACTCTGCAAGGAAGTATCCATAGCTCCATAGCAACCACCTAGCAACGTGAATCAAAGCTGTAAACAACTCGCGTTTGTCTCAGATGCGCATTTTTCGGAGCATATAACCAGAATCTGTTATCCTCGGAGTCATTTGTTGCAAAACAGAGTGACCATTTGACTATCAATAAGGACGATTTTTGCGAAATTCATGTTTCTTGCCTAACTACCTTTCGAAAAAGTTAACAGACGCTAAACAAGTTAGTCGAGCCGACGAAGATGGTCGAGCGTGGCAGTGCAGCGTCAAACTCACCGTGTCTGTTCTTTCCCGAGTCTTCAAGTCTCTTCTAGCAAACCATTAGACAGCAACAATTTATGACGAATTTTTCGAAATAATATCTGATCACTTCTATCACAACTGACACCTCAATCAACAGCCGGATCCGTCAAGGGTCCCGACGTCCCGACAAGATTCCTATAGATTCCCATAGATTCCTACGATTCCTAAAGATAAGGTTGGGCCAGGCAGTCACGTGACAGTTTCTGCTTGGTGTTTGAGTTGTGCCCAAGGCTATAGAACTCCGTTGTGCCGCCATCGTGGTTTATTGATATCTTTAAACAATTTTGACAAAATGTAGCTGAATATGTTAACATATATTTTTGTAAAAAATTGATTTTATTTAATAAACAGAAATAAGCAAAAAACAAAAGTTTTGGCCTAAGCGTAAAACTCTTATTTATGTAATACTCTTGACATTGCTTTGCATTGAAGATTCAGGCTAGAAAATTTTTCATACCCATTATAGGTATAATACAATTTATACAATACTCATTTCTATGCTAAGATTGCTCTAGCGTATGCGGCAAATAAAATGAGCATAGGTATGAATACGCATAAAAAATAAGTTAACATAGACTTGGGTATAACCACAGATCACATACTGCCCGGGCCTATAAGGTGTCACATAAGGTGATCCGTGGTATAACTAATGGTCAGAAGAGGGCAAGCAGCGCGCTTGGGATGAGGCGTTCTCTAAGACGTCTCAGCAGTGTCTGCTGGATGGGGCAAACCAGGTGGTCCGGGTGCGTCTTCTTGCTGCCGCAGAGCCCCACACCGCCGCCTGGGTGCAAGCCCTCCCAGTCACCAGTCTGGGACTCCACCTGGAGGACGAAACCGTCCGGGTAGCCCCGGCCGCTACTCAGGTCCACCACTCGCCGTTGTCAATGCACGGTTTTTCTAGCAAGCTCCAGCCTAGTATTGATCTTATTCAGTATTTACGGTACGAAGATTTGATAACGGAATGTGACGTTTCCACATCATGCTTGATGGTTGAAGTTTGCAACGTTAACAACTACCAAGTCAAGTCGCAGCCCCAGTCATCTGGCACGTCTCTGTCATCGAATAAAGCCAATGAACAAGAAAATTATTATTTTCCAGCATAAATGAAAATATATAACACTGCTACAGGCGGTACGCGGATGTCATGCACATTACACACAACGATTCAATCGAATAAAAACTGGATTAACCATAAATCAGCACTGGATTAACCATAAATAATAACAGTACAGCACCAAACACTTGAGATACACATTATAGTACTTTAGAATTTAGATGCACAGAGGAGTAATGAGACTAAAAGTTTATGCACGCCCTATCTTAAAAAATATTGAACGAGATATTTCCACAGTGCAAAAACAAAACCGAAATCCGACAAAAACCGATTCCAGGTTCAATGTCCACAGATTTAAAAACAAAACTTTCAAGTGCCCCCATGGTAAAAAAAATGACCAAAGACGGAATTGTAACAAAGAATAAATAAAGATATGTGCGGCAAACGAAGAGCGGCACTGGACGAGCGTCTGCCCAAAGTAGGCGCCCAGAGTTACTCCTTAGCCCAGCGGGCAGCAGCAAATGAATTACAGCCAAAGGAAGAATATGCATTAGTCTATTAAGGCTCATCGCACCATGACGAGGCACAGCTCGGATAACGCGATTCGCCTGCGTCCTCCAGGCGAGAAGCACCTCGAGTACGCTGCCGTGTCTTGACCAACTGCCGCATCCGTCGTCCGCGCCGCAGGCCTCCCAGCGGCCATGTTCCAACGGAGCCGTGAGCTTCACCGTCTCCCGCTCCGCCTCTACAAGGTGGATGGAGGCCTGGCCGGACGGGTGGCACAAGGACATCTGGAGCTCCTGCTGCCGGCCCCGGTGGAAGGAGTAGATCGCCGCTCCGCGGTCGACATCCACCAGCTCCGAGCCGGCCACCAGTCCAGCTCGGAGTAGTGCCTCCATCGCATCGGCCGTCGACCGGCGTGGGGCCCGGATGTGACTAGTGCAGCTCCGTGGGGTGCCCTGCCGCGCTCTGCCGAGTGTGCAGAGAGCAGGTAGACTGGTGGCGGTGAAGAAAACAAGCTGTTATCTTCTTTCGGGATCTGTAAAGAAGCATTCCACTAAAAAATACATCCGAAACGTTTTCCATATTTTTTTACAGAACACAATGCAGTAGCCAAAATAGATATGAAGTATGTGAAGACAACAGTCTACTGCCATTAGATAACTGATCCTGATGGACAAATACTTTAGATACTAGTATATCATAAGGTGGTTCAAAGGCACACTTTGCAGCTCCAGTAAAAAATCACTGTTATTCATACTTCATACTGTAAGGGGAAAGGGTGGGGTGGGGATGCAGCCAAGAGTGCATCATATAGGGTTGTAGTGGTCGGACCATCTGGAGCAATAGCCTGTTTTTGCCGTTTTTAATGTTAACCCTATGGCGCACATGAGCACGCGCCACGGGCGCACCCCCGGCCGAATCGTGCCCAAAATCTAATACGACCTGTTGAATTACGTGACCCACGAGTCGTGAGAATTTCACCCTCGTGCGTCAATCGACGGCGCCGCAATATCCGTTTTTGGGCGTCACGCCGCCGCAGCCTGTTTTTGCCGATTCTAATGCTAACCCTATGGCGCACATGAGCACGCGCCACGGGCGCACCCCCGGCCGCATCGTGCCCAAGATTTAATACGACCTGTTGAATGACGCGACCCACGAGCCGTGAAAATTTCACCCTCGTGCGTCAATCGACGGCGCCGCATAAAGCCTTTTTAAGCGTAACCCCGACGGCGGCGGACTTTTTAATATTTATAGATGAATAGTAGACCACTACAACCGCTGGGTCGTGTCCCAGCGGTTGATGGTCCCACCAGATGGTCCGCGGAGGGGAGACCCATACCAGAACGTAGATTGTGAAACAATGTAAGTATCTGCCAATATTACCTTTTCCAGAAGAGTTGAAAAACAGCAATGGGTCAGCTCTTGTGAGAAGCACCATGCAGTGTTGGCTGCACTTCAATCTTGTCTCCTGTAAAAAAAAAACAGTATCACTGTATGATTGACAGTTTGATTGCATTTCCTTCAAGCTGCAACATCTCTATTTTAGACATTTTCAGTTCCCACTTGCGCACGGCACCCTACTAACCGGTCTCTAGCGATGTGCCAAATCTGAGCACAATCGGCCCGGCCGTTCTCGACATCTGGAAGCGTCACCCTGCACATGTGCACGTGCAGTTGCACCCCAACCGTGACACATTTAAACACATTGCCCGGTGGGTGCCTACATCCTTTTTATAATGTAGTTATTGTCATCACAATCAAGTTGTACCGTGCTATTGTCATTACAACAAAAATGACACCTCTCTGTTTTACACGTGTCACGTGCAGTGGAGGTCACCCGCATGCATTGTCCATAGTAAATACCTGTAAGAAGGGTATACGCTACCCCACACAAAAAACCGCAAGTGTAACAGTGTCCATCCCCTCCCCGGCGCCGTCTTCTTCCAGGGGAGGCGCCCCGGCCGCCGCACTGGGGCGTAGCGGAGTCCGTGCTTTTAGCACAGCAAAATATCCACCCAGGCTAGATTAAGGTCACGACAACCTAGGATTAAGAGTGGCTACAGACTCCAGGCTTTATGCAGACTTAACATTGAAGCATTATATATGCAACTAAATGACACACATGGTGTTTGTTCTAACCTTCTCAACAGAAAGTGAACGTGTCAGGACAGCACCCCTTGGTGACCATTATATTCAAGGAGTGTAGGAACTGATTCCCCAGGGGTGAAGCGATAGAAGCAAAAACATGAGTCACTAGTTCCCTCCTGTGTCTTCCCTCCTGCAGGAAAAAATAATACATGTGTGATGCCCAATGTGACTGATAACTGCATATTATAAAGCTGGAAATATTGTACAAAGTTGTGACAACACAAGCAAACTATGCATGTCACTGCTCTTGTATAACTTTTCTATTTTTATTGCTATATGAGACCTCACAAGACACAAAAATATGCATGGTTAGAAAGGGGGTAACAATACATTTCAAATGAACTAAGCAGATTATTTCTAAGCTCATTTAAGTCACAATTTCTGCTATATTTCGCTTGGAGTCACTTCATAGTTTGAACTCAAGGTGCCTTGTGGATTTACCTCAGGTATGTAGGTAAATCCACAAGGATTTATGGGCTTTACCTCAGTTATGTAGCTGCTCCCTCAATTTAAGTTTCTCGTTAAATTTCATTGAGGCGTTGCAAGATGGGCTGTAGCCAAATATGCTTCCCTGTTTAGCTGATGCTCATAATACCTGAACATTTCTAATTCCAATTTTTATAGCTGTTAACAATTGCTAAAGGCCCATGTACCTAGACAATAATGACTTTACAGAGGAAACCCCTGGCTGTGTTTCATGGGCACGCTGCCAGCAGCTGCCAGCGCATTCCGTGGAGCTAACGTCAACCTCTGGTAGTGTTGGAGGTATAGGCTTGTTGATGTCTATGGAAGCCAAAAGTGGCTGACAGAGTGCCGCGTTAAACCACCCTTATTTTTTGCACAATAATGGTGTGATAACTGTTCCTGCAAAAAAAAATAAGGTGAAGTGAACTAAAATCAGGTCAAACATTTATATGTACCCAAAAGTAGCAGTGTATGGAGTACCTATATTCACATTACCAATAATATGATGCACAACAGGCCATAGAAAACCAGTGCAGTTGGGGAAACTACAAGGTGAACGTCAAAAAATGGATTGGTCAATAAATGGACTTTTGATGACCATATATGGGCATAAATGCAGCCCCCGCTACTAAGTGTGAAAAACGGTATGACAAGCCGGTACTTGCGGTATCGCGTCCACTTATTGGAGAGAAAAGGCTTCCATTTTTCACTAGCAATTGGTGTGATTTGATAAAATTTGGCGAATTGACTCGAAAATGGCGATAGGGAAAACGGCTTTTCTGCAGGTTCTGGGCGTCGCAATCAGCTGGCCATTCAATAAATGGATTGGTTTTATAAAAGAAAATTGTTCAAAGATTTAATTTAATTACAATAAACAAAAATATTTAATTCTATAATAATAACTTAACTACAATTTAAAAAACCATAAACAAAATAATAAAAATAATGACATTTTAAACCACGGTACTGCTTACTTTTTTGGCGCGTCCGTTTCAATCCGCCACATTTGCCAATCACGGACCAATCACGGTTTGACCTTGCGTTGTAACTCTGCGATTAGAGCCGCCAGTTAATTATGCACCGGGTGAGTGTAGGCCTTGCGTGGTTAAAAACATTCTTATGCCTTATCTTTTATTTGATGCTAAAATTCATTGAAAGATGAAGTGTCTGATTTTATGACCATATATGTCATCGCCCCGCCCACTCAGCCGCTGATTGGCTAATCCAATTTTTGTTTGGCTCCTCGTAGTTTCCCCACTGAGTGAATGTTTGACTTGTACCCCAATTTCAATATCAATATGGCACTTGGCATAACAGTAAAACACACCGTTTTTTATGTTAACTCAACAGAGAAAACCTGAACGTAAAAATGATCAGAATGTATAATAGGATAAAAGTATAATAAAAATCGCATCAGCGCCTATCATCGCCCCGCACATTCCACCACTCCCCATTCCCACACGCAAAAGATTGTTTACCCCTTGGTTTACCCCGTGTTCGCATTCTCCCTGACGACGGAGATTCTATACGCCCACCGACCAATCACGTTGAAGATCAGCGGGGCTTGGCCGCAGTTCTCGAACGCCATTGACCAGATTAAGCAGGATCTTCGTCGTCAGTAAACTGTGAACCGGTGTTACATAATTCGCTATGGTAACAAAGCGCCAGAATTGACTACGAGAATTGGATCCGAAGGTCAAATGGGTACGTGACTGACAAGTTCAGATGGACAACACCTGGAAAACGGCACAACGTACAATAACGCTCTATATATCCTTGGAAGAGCATCAAAAATTGTATCCTATCAACTTTTCAACTTGAATATGTCTTCAAGGTACAAAGTTATTAAGCATCAAAGACGCTCCCATTGACTTTGCATGTTAAATTTTCATCTTTAAACGAGCCTAAAGACCACAAAACGAATTTGCACAGCTTAAAGAAGCATAACAACATGTTCTGGTCTTTCTCAACAAGTCCTGAAAGTTTAAACAAAATCGTATCATATAATTTTGTACATGAGCGAATGAAAAAAGTCTCTGCAAAAACGCCCATTGACTTAACATTGGGAGCGAAAAAGTTCACTTTGACCTCGTGCAAAGAACACGTTACGAAGTTTCTGAGGGGTATACGGCGCACACTAGCGTGTACCCAAACGTTTTTGCCATAAAATGCTGGGAAGAAAACCACCCCTTCTTGGCTCGTTTTTCCGCTATTGGCGATCGCGCAAAAAGTTCCAAAACCCCGTTGACTTAACCCATGGGGAAAATGGAATCGCACGTGCCACGGCCACGAGGTTTTAAGCGAGTAGCGACCGGTGCCATCAGGTAGATCGCCCCCAAGAGCCCATACACTGAACTTTTTACGAAAATCGCAATGCACGTTTAGGCCCCACCCAAAATGTCTCGATTCGCTGCCAGACTTGCTAAACATAGCCCGGAGAAGGACCGCTCCGGTTGTTTTTCAATAGAAAACACAATTCTAATAGTGTTTGTCTTTTCAAACAAACCTGCGGTTACCAGCATCTGCGATGCCGGGCTCCGCATCGCGGGACCGCAGGTTGTTTGAGCAAGCACCTCTGTACGCCCGCCGCCGCAAAACGCTAAACCGCAAAACTCGCAAACGCACGCTCAAAACGCAACGCAAAAGCCGCCAAAAAACAATCGCCCGCAGGCACAAAACCGCAGAAAAAAAACGCAAAAAAGCCGCAAAAACAGCCCGTCCGCCGCAAAACGCAAACACCGCAAAAAAACGCAAATACCACCGCCACAAAAAATCGCCCGCATCGCCCGCCGCCAAAGCAAACGCCGCGAAACGCGGCCGCCCGCCTAAAACCGCAACACCGCCAATAACGCCCGGCCGCCGGCGACCGCAAAAACCCCGCAAAAACGGCCGCCCGCCGCAAACTACAAAAACGCCGCAAAAAACGGCCGCCCGCCGCAAACCGCCGCTAAACGGCCGCCCGCCGCCAAACGCAAACACCGCAAAACACCCGCATCGCCCGCTCGCCGTCAAACACAAAAAAAAAACGCAAAAAAACGAAAACACCGCCGCAAAAACGCCCGCAACGCACGCCGGCCCGCCGCAAACCGCAACGCCGCAAAAAACGGCCGCCCGCCGCCAAACAAAAACACCGCAAAAAAAACGCAAAAACGGCCGCCCGCCGCCAAACGCAAACACCGAAAAACACACAAACACCGCAAAAACGCCCGCCGTAGGCAAAACGCAAACACTGACACGTTAAGACAAATATGGCGCCCTGCGGCAAATGGGTGCTTCATATCTACGTTTAAGCAGCCATCGCTTATTACAGCGCATCCTAATCGTCCAATTTCGACAAAATAACGCACATTCTGCACTTTGTGGCAAAAATGGCGCTTTGAGACAAACGTGGCGCACTGCAACAAACGTGCCGCATTCGCTAATGTCGCTTAACAATTCATCAACCCACCAAATTCTAGTCCAATCGGACTTAAACTGACAAAGTTATGTACATTTGAATATTTCACTATAAAATATATCCGCAACGGAGGTGCCAAATTGCACGTGTGCCACGTGATCGCCGGTGGTGTAAGCAGGACTTGTCTCCTCACTGATGCACCATTTCAGTTCCTGGCTTGTGCTGTTTCGGTCTCTAGCGGTGTACCAGTTTAGTATTAAATCGCATCCTTCAATGGGAGGTATCCCTGTCACCTGTTCGTATACTGTCTGAGCCAAGACCATATAAGGTCTGAGCTCAATCTCGGTAAAAGTCGTGCTTTTTTACCAAATCCTCAAAAAACGGCACAACTTGCAAAACGTTCTATATATCATTGGAAAGAGCATCAAAGTTGTATACCTATCAACTTTTCACTTAAATATATCTCAACGGTAAAAAGTTATTAAGCAACAAAGACGCTCCCATTGACTTTCCATGTTAAAATTTTTCATTTTTAAACGAGCTTACAAGAACAAACGAATTTGCACAGCTTAAAGAAGTATACAACTGTTCTTTGGTCTTTTCTCAACAAGTCCCTGCAAGTTTAAACAAAATCGTATCATATAATTTTGTATAATGAGCGAATGAAATTGTCTCTGCAAAACGCCCATTGCCTTAACATGGGGAGCGAAAAAAGTTCAACTTCAAACTCGTTGCAACTCACGTTAACGAATTGACGGGTATACGGCGCACACGGGCGTGTACCTGAATGTGTGGGCCATAGAATGGGGGCAGCAAATACCTTGTTCCGCGATTTTTTTCCGCTATTCGCGATCGCGCAAAAAGTGTCCAAAAACCCCATTGACTTAACATGGGGAAAATGGAATCGCACGTGCCACGTGCCACGAGGTTTTAAGCGAAGTAGCGACCGATGCCATCAGGTAGATCGCCTCCGGAAGCCCATACCCTGAATTTTACGGAAATCGCAATGCACGTTTAGGCCCCGGTCAAGTTGCCCCAATTCGCGGCCAGATTGCAAAACATAGCCCGGAGACGGACCGCTCCGGTGTTTTCAATAGAAAAAACACAATTCTAACGAATAGTGTTTGTCTACTTCAAACAACCTGCGGTTACCGTACTGCACATAGGAAGAACGATTGCGGATTCTCATACACCTGGGCGATTTTCCCCTAGCCAGTGCAAGAGTGGAGAAAGACCTTGGTGTCCAGTGGACGACGCTTTAAGTTTCGTGAACACGCAGCGTCAGCAGTGGCGAAGGCTACGCAGCTCCTCGCCGTAATCAAGAAATCGTTTTCCCTCATCAACGAAGTCACGCTGCCCATTCTTTTCAAAACCTGGTTCGCCCACACTTAGAATACGGGAACCTTGTATGGGGTCCATTTTACAGAGCGAATCAGCGACAGGTCGAAAGAGTTCAGCGCAGGGCAACCCGGCTGGTAGAGAGCATCCGCCACAAACCCTACACGGAGCGACTCAAAGAACTGAAGATGCCATCACTGCATTATAGACGATGAGAGGTGATATGATCTTCACATACCAACTATTTCACAGAGGGGTCGATGCCGACCCCCAGGTCATTCTTCGCTCTGGCTGCAGGAGTTACTCGGGACATCAGTTTAAAATCCAGAAGTTTCCAGCAGCCTCGAGGGTGAGGCCTTTGCCGCCCGAGTCGTGAACGACTGGAATGGACTCCCCTCCGAGGTGGTTGGTGCACCTCGCTGAACTGCTTCAAGGCAAGACTGGACGCACATGGTCCCACATCATATACTCCGTACCTGATCCTGATTGATCTCGTAAAGCCATAATCCCAGGAGCTCGATAAGATCGGGTACCACAGGCCATTATGGCTAAAAATCCCGAAACCTTAAAGTAAAACCACAATGCTTGAGGGGTTTTCGGTGTTAAAAGAATAGCATTTCAATTATCTCCTACTGCGTGCATGGTTTTTGTTACAACATAAGAAGAAAACAACTGACATTTGTGGCCAAAAACATCCCCTTCCCTGCCGGCTCGAATTAATGTACCTATTGCATACACATTAAACAATATAAAGCCCTCTTGTCATTGCGTGGCAAGTATTCTTTTTCTACAAAATCGAGAATAACTCGAAGACTGTCATGGGTCACCACCTACATTTTCTGTTTTCACCCAGTTTTGAAAGTTCGTTCAGGTACACTGCAGCACCATAAGCTGTAATTTTGATTTATGTAAATTTGATTGCGGTTTTATTCACCTGCAATAAAAGACTAGCAGGTGGCCAACAACGCCCAAGGTTGAAGGTAAAAAACGTCCGACAAGATTTTTGGCCCACTTTTGAATGTCACTCTATGTAGCTACCGCTTAACTAATTAAAACAAGGATTGCAGAGCTCTATTCATACATTTCAGCATCCTCTTCAACAAAAAATATTATCATCGGGCACACTGTAGTATTTCCGATCCACTTATGGAAACGCTTCCATTTTGGAACAATGTTCCAAAAATGGATACGCCGTTTCCAAAAATAGAAACGGTCTGTTCCATTAATGGAGACGCTGCGTGCATCGCTACCTTGAAAGCAAACTGGGCATTGATTGCTGCAATTTGGCATGCGCAGGATGCCACCAATCGACAGCCAGCATTCTAGTTTATTCCTCTTCTCCGAATTTCCGATCAGAAACCGAAAGTCGACAAACGAGGCGATGCTTATAACATGTGACGTGATAAAAAAATTCACAAGTTTTCTAATCAAATAAGGTCTGCACCGTCGTCACACCAAATACCGTCGTATTCTGACGAGAATTTATTCATTCTAGCTCATGTGAACATTGATATCAATTTTATATATTGAAATGATATCTACACTTTATGTACTGCCCACTTTGGACCACATTTGTCCAGTAGTTTCTAGGAAATCTTAGTTTTAGTTGACTTTTGAATGTGCTAAGTTGCGGCGCATAATATATTAGTATCAAACCCGACGTCCAAGGTAACTGCCGAGAGCCGAGATGCTAAACCAGTCCCAAAACATCAATTTTTAGTTGCATGTGAATTTTAAAAAAACACATTTAAAGGGACTATCCCACCTTTAACATGGGGTTTGAGTTGAGATAGCCAAGTTTGCGGCGAGGTTCAGAAACCACTATCTATCTAGGTTGCAACCCCGCGGCCTCTTGGTGTTGAAGAAATTTGTTCCCTTCATTTGAAAAATGGGCCTTGCGCAGGCCCTATCTTCAACATGGAGCGACCGTTAGTGTGACGTCACCTCGTTTAGTCATTCTGATTTAAAGGGTTGTTAGTTAAAAAATCACTTAAAACTTGGTCTGAACTTTGTTGTAGTGCCTACAGAGTAAAAAGAATCAGCTTTATGACAGTAATGGACCTGGGGAAGGAGGTAATTTGGGCTGTGACGTCACATATCATCCAATCTTAAGTCGACCACAATTTAACTGGTTTTAACAACATTTTAGAAGGTGGGATAGTTCCTTTAAGCTAAATTTGCACACATTTGAACTTCAGCGTTTCTATTTTTGGAACGTCAGCGTTCCCATTTTTGGAAACTAAGTCTCCATAAATGGATACGATTCAGGAGCATTTTTAGGTGGTGACTTTGAATGCATACGACAGCTTTCCATGCAAGAAGACAAGTGCTTTGGTGTATCCGTGCTTGTTTTACGCAAAACAGTGGTTATACCTACATCAAATCCAGCCACCCTTGGCAAGAAAATTTGTGGGAAATGTTAGCGTTTCTATTTATGGAGCAAGCGTTTCATTTTTGGAACAGAAGAGTAGTCAAAATTGGAAACGTTTCCAATAAAAGAAATGTCTCCATAAATGAATCGGAGATACCACAGTGCGCCGGACTGTTATCAGCATTAATTGAGCTATTAGGGGTGGCATATGTCGATATCATAAGACACCAAAATGCAAATTACTCTGCAAGGAAGTATCCATAGCTCCATAGCAACCACCTAGCAACGTGAATCAAAGCTGTAAACAACTCGCGTTGTCTCAGATGCGCATTTTTCGGCATATAACCAGAATCTGTTATCTCGGAGTCATTGTTGCAAAACAGAGTGACCATTTGACTATCAATAAGGACGATTTTTGCGAAATTCATGTTTCTTGCCTAACTACCTTTCGAAAAAGTTAACAGACGCTAAACAAGTTAGTCGAGCCGACGAAGTGGTCGAGCGTGGCAGTGCAGCGTCAAACTCACCGTGTCTGTTCTTTCCCGAGTCTTCAAGTCTCTTCTAGCAAACCATTAGACAGCAACAATTTATGACGAATTTTCGAAATAATATCTGATCACTTCTATCACAACTGACACCTCAATCAACAGCCGGATCCGTCAAGGGTCCCGACGTCCCGACAAGATTCCTATAGATTCCATAGATTCCTACGATTCCTAAAGATAAGGTTGGGCCAGGCAGTCACGTGACAGTTTCTGCTTGGTGTTTGAGTTGTGCCCAAGGCTATAGAAACTCCGTTGTGCCGCCATCGTGGTTTATTGATATCTTTAAACAATTTTGACAAAATGTAGCTGAATATGTTAACATATATTTTTGTAAAAAATTGATTTTATTTAATAAACAGAAATAAGCAAAAAACAAAAGTTTTGGCCTAAGCGTAAAACTCTTATTTATGTAATACTCTTGACATTGCTTTGCATTGAAGATTCAGGCTAGAAAATTTTTCATACCCATTATAGGTATAATACAATTTATACAATACTCATTTCTATGCTAAGATTGCTCTAGCGTATGCGGCAAATAAAATGAGCATAGGTATGAATACGCATAAAAAATAAGTTAACATAGACTTGGGTATAACCACAGATCACATACTGCCCGGGCCTATAAGGTGTCACATAAGGTGATCCGTGGTATAACTAATGGTCAGAAGAGGGCAAGCAGCGCGCTTGGGATGAGGCGTTCTCTAAGACGTCTCAGCAGTGTCTGCTGGATGGGGCAAACCAGGTGGTCCGGGTGCGTCTTCTTGCTGCCGCAGAGCCCCACACCGCCGCCTGGGTGCAAGCCCTCCCAGTCACCAGTCTGGGACTCCACCTGGAGGACGAAACCGTCCGGGTAGCCCCGGCCGCTACTCAGGTCCACCACTCGCCGTTGTCAATGCACGGTTTTTTCTAGCAAGCTCCAGCCTAGTATTGATCTTATTCAGTATTTACGGTACGAAGATTTGATAACGGAATGTGACGTTTCCACATCATGCTTGATGGTTGAAGTTTGCAACGTTAACAACTACCAAGTCAAGTCGCAGCCCCAGTCATCTGGCACGTCTCTGTCATCGAATAAAGCCAATGAACAAGAAAATTATTATTTTCCAGCATAAATGAAAATATATAACACTGCTACAGGCGGTACGCGGATGTCATGCACATTACACACAACGATTCAATCGAATAAAAACTGGATTAACCATAAATCAGCACTGGATTAACCATAAATAATAACAGTACAGCACCAAACACTTGAGATACACATTATAGTACTTTAGAATTTAGATGCACAGAGGAGTAATGAGACTAAAAGTTTATGCACGCCCTATCTTAAAAAATATTGAACGAGATATTTCCACAGTGCAAAAACAAAACCGAAATCCGACAAAAAACCGATTCCAGGTTCAATGTCCACAGATTTAAAAACAAAACTTTCAAGTGCCCCCATGGTAAAAAAAATGACCAAAGACGGAATTGTAACAAAGAATAAATAAAGATATGTGCGGCAAACGAAGAGCGGCACTGGACGAGCGTCTGCCCAAAGTAGGCGCCCAGAGTTACTCCTTAGCCCAGCGGGCAGCAGCAAATGAATTACAGCCAAAGGAAGAATATGCATTAGTCTATTAAGGCTCATCGCACCATGACGAGGCACAGCTCGGATAACGCGATTCGCCTGCGTCCTCCAGGCGAGAAGCACCTCGAGTACGCTGCCGTGTCTTGACCAACTGCCGCATCCGTCGTCCGCGCCGCAGGCCTCCCAGCGGCCATGTTCCAACGGAGCCGTTGAGCTTCACCGTCTCCCGCTCCGCCTCTACAAGGTGGATGGAGGCCTGGCCGGACGGGTGGCACAAGGACATCTGGAGCTCCTGCTGCCGGCCCCGGTGGAAGGAGTAGATCGCCGCTCCGCGGTCGACATCCACCAGCTCCGAGCCGGCCACCAGTCCAGCTCGGAGTAGTGCCTCCATCGCATCGGCCGTCGACCGGCGTGGGGCCCGGATGTGACTAGTGCAGCTCCGTGGGGTGCCCTGCCGCGCTCTGCCGAGTGTGCAGAGAGCAGGTAGACTGGTGGCGGTGAAGAAAACAAGCTGTTATCTTCTTTCGGGATCTGTAAAGAAGCATTCCACTAAAAATACATCCGAAACGTTTTCCATATTTTTTACAGAACACAATGCAGTAGCCAAAATAGATATGAAGTATGTGAAGACAACAGTCTACTGCCATTAGATAACTGATCCTGATGGACAAATACTTTAGATACTAGTATATCATAAGGTGGTTCAAAGGCACACTTTGCAGCTCCAGTAAAAAATCACTGTTATTCATACTTCATACTGTAAGGGGAAAGGGTGGGGTGGGGATGCAGCCAAGAGTGCATCATATAGGGTTGTAGTGGTCGGACCATCTGGAGCAATAGCCTGTTTTTGCCGTTTTTAATGTTAACCCTATGGCGCACATGAGCACGCGCCACGGGCGCACCCCCGGCCGAATCGTGCCCAAAATCTAATACGACCTGTTGAATTACGTGACCCACGAGTCGTGAGAATTTCACCCTCGTGCGTCAATCGACGGCGCCGCAATATCCGTTTTTGGGCGTCACGCCGCCGCAGCCTGTTTTTGCCGATTCTAATGCTAACCCTATGGCGCACATGAGCACGCGCCACGGGCGCACCCCCGGCCGCATCGTGCCCAAGATTTAATACGACCTGTTGAATGACGCGACCCACGAGCCGTGAAAATTTCACCCTCGTGCGTCAATCGACGGCGCCGCATAAAGCCTTTTAAGCGTAACCCCGACGGCGGCGGACTTTTTAATATTTATAGATGAATAGTAGACCACTACAACCGCTGGGTCGTGTCCCAGCGGTTGATGGTCCCACCAGATGGTCCGCGGAGGGGAGACCCATACCAGAACGTAGATTGTGAAACAATGTAAGTATCTGCCAATATTACCTTTTCCAGAAGAGTTGAAAAACAGCAATGGGTCAGCTCTTGTGAGAAGCACCATGCAGTGTTGGCTGCACTTCAATCTTGTCTCCTGTAAAAAAAAAACAGTATCACTGTATGATTGACAGTTTGATTGCATTTCCTTCAAGCTGCAACATCTCTATTTTAGACATTTTCAGTTCCCACTTGCGCACGGCACCCTACTAACCGGTCTCTAGCGATGTGCCAAATCTGAGCACAATCGGCCCGGCCGTTCTCGACATCTGGAAGCGTCACCCTGCACATGTGCACGTGCAGTTGCACCCCAACCGTGACACATTTAAACACATTGCCCGGTGGGTGCCTACATCCTTTTTATAATGTAGTTATTGTCATCACAATCAAGTTGTACCGTGCTATTGTCATTACAACAAAAATGACACCTCTCTGTTTTACACGTGTCACGTGCAGTGGAGGTCACCCGCATGCATTGTCCATAGTAAATACCTGTAAGAAGGGTATACGCTACCCCACACAAAAACCGCAAGTGTAACAGTGTCCATCCCCTCCCCGGCGCCGTCTTCTTCCAGGGGAGGCGCCCCGGCCGCCGCACTGGGGCGTAGCGGAGTCCGTGCTTTTAGCACAGCAAAATATCCACCCAGGCTAGATTAAGGTCACGACAACCTAGGATTAAGAGTGGCTACAGACTCCAGGCTTTATGCAGACTTAACATTGAAGCATTATATATGCAACTAAATGACACACATGGTGTTTGTTCTAACCTTCTCAACAGAAAGTGAACGTGTCAGGACAGCACCCCTTGGTGACCATTATATTCAAGGAGTGTAGGAACTGATTCCCCAGGGGTGAAGCGATAGAAGCAAAAACATGAGTCACTAGTTCCCTCCTGTGTCTTCCCTCCTGCAGGAAAAAATAATACATGTGTGATGCCCAATGTGACTGATAACTGCATATTATAAAGCTGGAAATATTGTACAAAGTTGTGACAACACAAGCAAACTATGCATGTCACTGCTCTTGTATAACTTTTCTATTTTTATTGCTATATGAGACCTCACAAGACACAAAAATATGCATGGTTAGAAAGGGGGTAACAATACATTTCAAATGAACTAAGCAGATTATTTCTAAGCTCATTTAAGTCACAATTTCTGCTATATTTCGCTTGGAGTCACTTCATAGTTTGAACTCAAGGTGCCTTGTGGATTTACCTCAGGTATGTAGGTAAATCCACAAGGATTTATGGGCTTTACCTCAGTTATGTAGCTGCTCCCTCAATTTAAGTTTCTCGTTAAATTTCATTGAGGCGTTGCAAGATGGGCTGTAGCCAAATATGCTTCCCTGTTTAGCTGATGCTCATAATACCTGAACATTTCTAATTCCAATTTTTATAGCTGTTAACAATTGCTAAAGGCCCATGTACCTAGACAATAATGACTTTACAGAGGAAACCCCTGGCTGTGTTTCATGGGCACGCTGCCAGCAGCTGCCAGCGCATTCCGTGGAGCTAACGTCAACCTCTGGTAGTGTTGGAGGTATAGGCTTGTTGATGTCTATGGAAGCCAAAAGTGGCTGACAGAGTGCCGCGTTAAACCACCCTTATTTTTTGCACAATAATGGTGTGATAACTGTTCCTGCAAAAAAAAATAAGGTGAAGTGAACTAAAATCAGGTCAAACATTTATATGTACCCAAAAGTAGCAGTGTATGGAGTACCTATATTCACATTACCAATAATATGATGCACAACAGGCCATAGAAAACCAGTGCAGTTGGGGAAACTACAAGGTGAACGTCAAAAAATGGATTGGTCAATAAATGGACTTTTGATGACCATATATGGGCATAAATGCAGCCCCCGCTACTAAGTGTGAAAAACGGTATGACAAGCCGGTACTTGCGGTATCGCGTCCACTTATTGGAGAGAAAAGGCTTCCATTTTTCACTAGCAATTGGTGTGATTTGATAAAATTTGGCGAATTGACTCGAAAATGGCGATAGGAAAACGGCTTTTCTGCAGGTTCTGGGCGTCGCAATCAGCTGGCCATTCAATAAATGGATTGGTTTTATAAAAGAAAATTGTTCAAAGATTTAATTTAATTACAATAAACAAAAATATTTAATTCTATAATAATAACTTAACTACAATTTAAAAAACCATAAACAAAATAATAAAAATAATGACATTTTTAAACCACGGTACTGCTTACATTTTTTGGCGCGTCCGTTTCAATCCGCCACATTTGCCAATCACGGACCAATCACGGTTTGACCTTGCGTTGTAACTCTGCGATTTAGAGCCGCCAGTTAATTATGCACCGGGTGAGTGTAGGCCTTGCGTGGTTAAAAAACATTCTTATGCCTTATCTTTTCATTTGAATGCTAAAATTCATTGAAAAGATGAAGTTGTCTGATTTTATGACCATATATGGTCATCGCCCCGCCCACTCCAGCCGCTGATTGGCTAATCCAATTTTTGTTTGGCTCCTCGTAGTTTCCCCAACTGAGTGAATGTTGAATTGTACCCCAATTTCAATATCAATATGGCACTTGGCAATAACAGTAAAACACACCGTTTTTTATGTTAAATCAACAGAGAAAACTCCTGAACGTAAAAAATGATCAGAATGTATAATAAGGATAAAAGTATAAATAAAAATCGACATCAGCGCCTATCATCGCCCCTGCACATTCACCACTCCCCATTCCACACGCACAGATTGTTTACCCCTTGGTTTACCCCGTGTTCGCAGTCTCCCTGACGACGGAGATTCTATACGCCCACCGACCAATCACGTTGAAGATCAGCGGGGCTTGGCCGCAGTTCTCGAACGCCATTGACCAGATTAAGCAGGATCTTCGTCGTCAGTAAACTGTGAACACGGTGTTACATAATTCGCTATGGTAACAAAAGCGCCAGAATTGACTACGAGAATTGGATCCGAAGGTCAAATGGGTCACGTGACTGACAAGTTCAGATGGACAACACCTGGAAAACGGCACAACGTACAATAACGCTCTATATATCATTGGAAAGAGCATCAAAAATTGTATATCCTATCAACTTTTCACTTGAATATGTCTTCAAGGTACAAAGTTATTAAGCATCAAAGACGCTCCCATTGACTTTGCATGTTAAAATTTTTCATCTTTAAACGAGCCTAAAGACAACAAACGAATTTGCACAGCTTAAAGAAGCATAACAACATGTTCTATGGTCTTTTCTCAACAAGTCCTGAAAGTTTAAACAAAATCGTATCATATAATTTTGTACAATGAGCGAATGAAAAAGTCTCTGCAAAAACGCCCATTGACTTAACATGGGGAGCGAAAAAAGTTCAACTTTGACCTCGTGCAAAGACACGTTACGAAGTTCTGAGGGGTATACGGCGCACACTAGCGTGTACCCAAACGTGTTTGCCATAAAATGCTGGGAAGAAAACCACCTCCTTCTTGGCTCGTTTTTCCGCTATTGGCGATCGCGCAAAAAGTGTCCAAAACCCCGTTGACTTAACATGGGGAAAATGGAATCGCACGTGCCACGTGCCACGAGGTTTTAAGCGAGTAGCGACCGGTGCCATCAGGTAGATCGCCCCCAAGAGCCCATACACTGAACTTTTTACGAAAATCGCAATGCACGTTTAGGCCCCACCCAAAATGTCTCGATTCGCTGCCAGACTTGCTAAACATAGCCCGGAGAAGGACCGCTCCGGTTGTTTTTCAATAGAAAAACACAATTCTAACGAATAGTGTTTGTCTTTTCAAACAACCTGCGGTTACCAGCATCTGCGATGCCGGGCTCCGCATCGCGGGACCGCAGGTTGTTTGAGCAAGCACCTCTGTACCGCCCGCCGCAAAACGCTAAACCGCAAAACTCGCAAAACGCACGCTCAAAACGCAACGCAAAAGCCGCCAAAAAACAATCGCCCGCAGGCACAAAACCGCAGAAAAAAAACGCAAAAAAGCCGCAAAAACGCCCGTCCGCCGCAAAACGCAAACACCGCAAAAAACGCAAATACCACCGCCACAAAAAATCGCCCGCATCGCCCGCCGCCAAAGGCAAAACGCCGCGAAACGCGGCCGCCCGCCTAAAACCGCAACACCGCCAATAACGCCCGGCCGCCGGCGACCGCAAAACCCCGCAAAAAACGGCCGCCCGCCGCAAACTACAAAACGCCGCAAAAAACGGCCGCCCGCCGCAAACCGCCGCTAAAACGGCCGCCCGCCGCCAAACGCAAACACCGCAAAACACCCGCATCGCCCGCTCGCCGTCAAACACAAAAAAAAAACGCAAAAAACGCAAACACCGCCGCAAAAACGCCCGCAACGCACGCCGGCCCGCCGCAAACCGCAAAACGCCGCAAAAAACGGCCGCCCGCCGCCAAACAAAAACACCGCAAAAAACGCAAAAACGGCCGCCCGCCGCCAAACGCAAACACCGAAAAAACACAAACACCACCGCAAAAACGCCCGCCGTAGGCAAAACGCAAACACTGACACGTTAAGACAAATATGGCGCCCTGCGGCAAATGTGGTGCATTCATATCTACCGTTTAAGCAGCCATCGCTTAATTACAGCGCATCCTAATCGTCCAATTTTCGACAAAATAACGCACATTCTGCACTTTGTGGCAAAAATGGCGCTTTGAGACAAACGTGGCGCACTGCAACAAACGTGCCGCATTCGCTAATGTCGCTTAACAATTCATCAACCCACCAAATTCTAGTCCAATCGGACTTAAACTGACAAAGTTATGTACATTTGAATATTTCACTATAAAATATATCCGCAACGGAGGTGCCCAAATTTGCACGTGTGCCACGTGATCGCCGGTGGTGTAAGCAGGACTTGTCTCCTCACTGATTGCACCATTTCAGTATTCCTGGCTTGTGCTGTTTTCGGTCTCTAGCGGTGTACCATGTTTAGTATTAAATCGCATCCTTCAATGGGAGGTATCCCTGTCACCTGTTCGTATACTGTCTGAGCCAAGACCATATATAGGTCTGAGCTCAAATCTCGGTAAAGTCGTGCTTTTTTACCAAATTCCTCAAAAACGGCACAACTTGCAATAACGTTCTATATATCATTGGAAAGAGCATCAAAAGTTGTATAACCTATCAACTTTTCACTTAAATATATCTCAACGGTAAAAAGTTATTAAGCAACAAAGACGCTCCCATTGACTTTCCATGTTAAAATTTTTCATTTTTAAACGAGCTTACAAAGAACAAACGAATTTGCACAGCTTAAAGAAGTATAACAACATGTTCTTTGGTCTTTTCTCAACAAGTCCTGCAAGTTTAAACAAAATCGTATCATATAATTTTGTATAATGAGCGAATGAAATTGTCTCTGCAAAAACGCCCATTGCCTTAACATGGGGAGCGAAAAAAGTTCAACTTCAAACTCGTGCAACTCACGTTAACGAATTCTGACGGGTATACGGCGCACACGGGCGTGTACCTGAATGTGTGGGCCATAGAATGGTGGGCAGCAAACCATACCTTGTTCCGCGATTTTTTCCGCTATTCGCGATCGCGCAAAAAGTGTCCAAAACCCCATTGACTTAACATGGGGAAAATGGAATCGCACGTGCCACGTGCCACGAGGTTTTAAGCGAGTAGCGACCGATGCCATCAGGTAGATCGCCTCCGGAAGCCCATACCCTGAACTTTTTACGGAAATCGCAATGCACGTTTAGGCCCCGGTCAAGTTGCCCCAATTCGCGGCCAGACTTGCAAAACATAGCCCGGAGACGGACCGCTCCGGTTGTTTTTCAATAGAAAAACACAATTCTAACGAATAGTGTTTGTCTACTTCAAACAACCTGCGGTTACCGTACTGCACATAGGAAGCACGAATTGCGGATTCTCATACACTCTGGGCGATTTTCCCCTAGCCAGTGCAAGAGTGGAGAAAGACCTTGGTGTCCACGTGGACGACGCTCTTAAGTTTCGTGAACACGCAGCGTCAGCAGTGGCGAAGGCTACGCAGCTCCTCGCCGTAATCAAGAAATCGTTTTCCCTCATCAACGAAGTCACGCTGCCCATTCTTTTCAAAACCCTGGTTCGCCCACACTTAGAATACGGGAACCTTGTATGGGGTCCATTTTACAGAGCGAATCAGCGACAGGTCGAAAGAGTTCAGCGCAGGGCAACCCGGCTGGTAGAGAGCATCCGCCACAAACCCTACACGGAGCGACTCAAAGAACTGAAGATGCCATCACTGCATTATAGACGACTGAGAGGTGATATGATCTTCACATACCAACTATTTCACAGAGGGGTCGATGCCGACCGACCCCAGGTCATTCTTCGCTCTGGCTGCAGGAGTTACTCGGGGACATCAGTTTAAAATCCAGAAGTTTCCAGCAGCCTCGAGGGTGAGGCCTTTGCCGCCCGAGTCGTGAACGACTGGAATGGACTCCCCTCCGAGGTGGTTGGTGCACCCTCGCTGAACTGCTTCAAGGCAAGACTGGACGCACACTGGTCCCACATCATATACTCCGTACCTGATCCTGATTGATCTCGTAAAGCCATAATCCCAGGAGCTCGATAAGATCGGGTACCACAGGCCATTATGGCTAAAAATCCCGAAACCTTAAAGTAAAACCACAATGCTTGAGGGTGTTTTCGGTTAAAAGAATAGCATTTCAATTATCTCCTACTGCGTGCCATGGTTTTTGTTACACATAAGAAGAAAACAACTGACATTTGTGGCCAAAAACATCCCCCTTCCCTGCCGGCTCGAATTAATGTACCTATTGCATACACATTAAACAATATAAAGCCCTCTTGTCATTGCGTGGCAAGTATTCTTTTTTCTACAAAATCGAGAATAACTCGAAGACTGTCATGGGTCACCACCTACATTTTTCTGTTTTCACCCAGTTTTGAAAGTTCGTTCAGGTACACTGCAGCACCATAAGCTGTAATTTTGATTTATGTAAATTTGATTGCGGTTTTATTCACCTGCAATAAAAGACTAGCAGGTGTGGCCAACAACGCCCAAGGTTGAAGGTAAAAAACGTCCGACAAGATTTTTGGCCCACTTTTGAATGTCACTCTATGTAGCTTACCGCTTAACTAATTAAAACAAGGATTGCAGAGCTCTATTCATACATTTCAGCATCCTCTTCAACAAATCAACAATATTATCAGTCGGGCACACTGTAGTATTTCCGATCCACTTATGGAAACGCTTCCATTTTTGGAACAATGTTCCAAAAATGGATACGCCGTTTCCAAAAATAGAAACGGTCTGTTCCATTAATGGAGACGCTGCGTGCATCGCTACCTTGAAAGCAAACTGGGCATTGATTGCTGCAATTTGGCATGCGCAGGATGCCACCAATCGACAGCCAGCATTCTAGTTTATATTCCTCTTCTCCGAATTTCCGATCAGAAACCGAAAGTCGACAAACGAGGCGATGCTTATAACATGTTGACGTGATAAAAAAATTCACAAGTTTTCTAATCAAATAAGGTCTGCACCGTCGTCACACCAAATACCGTCGTATTCTGACGATGAATTTATTCATTCTAGCTCATGTGTAACATTGATATCAATTTTATATATTGAAATGATATCTACACTTTATGTACTGCCCACTTTGGACCACATTTGTCCAGTAGTTTCTAGGAAATCTTAGTTTTAGTTGACTTTTGAATGTGCTAAGTTGCGGCGCATAATATATTAGTATCAAACCCGACGTCCAAGGTAACTGCCGAGAGCCGAGATGCTAAACCAGTCCCAAAACATCAATTTTTAGTTGCATGTGAATTTTAAAAAACACATTTAAAGGGACTATCCCACCTTTAACATGGGGTTTGAGTTGAGATAGCCAAGTTTGCGGCGAGGTTCAGAAACCACTATCTATCTAGGTTGCAACCCCCGCGGCCTCTTGGTGTTGAAGAAATTTGTTCCCTTCATTTGAAAATGGGCCTTGCGCCAGGCCCTATCTTCAACATGGAGCGACCGTTAGTGTGACGTCACCTCGTTTAGTCATTCTGATTTAAATGGGTTTGTTAGTTAAAAAATCACTTAAAACTTGGTCTGAACTTTGTTGTAGTGCCTACAGAGTAAAAAGAATCAGCTTTATGACAGTAATGTGACCTGGGGAAGGAGGTAATTTTGGGCTGTGACGTCACATATCATCCAATCTATAAAGTCGACCACAATTTAACTGGTTTTAACAACATTTTAGAAGGTGGGATAGTTCCTTTAAGCTAAATTTGCACACATTTGAACTTCAGCGTTTCTATTTTTGGAACGTCAGCGTTCCCATTTTTGGAAACTAAGTCTCCATAAATGGATACGATTCAGGAGCATTTTTAGGTGGTGACTTTGAATGCATACGACAGCTTTCCATGCAAGAAGACAAGTGCTTTTGGTGTATCCGTGCTTGTTTTACGCAAAACAGTGGTTATACCTACATCAAATCCAGCCACCCTTGGCAAGAAAATTTGTGCGGAAATGTTAGCGTTTCTATTTATGGAGCAAGCGTTTTCATTTTTGGAACAGAAGAGTAGTCAAAATTGGAAACGTTTCCAATAAAAGAAATGTCTCCATAAATGAATCGGAGATACCACAGTGCGCCGGACTGTTATCAGCATTAATTGAGCTATTAGGGGTGGCATATGTCGATATCACATAAGACACCAAAATGCAAATTACTCTGCAAGGAAGTATCCATAGCTCCATAGCAACCACCTAGCAACGTGAATCAAAGCTGTAAACAACTCGCGTTTGTCTCAGATGCGCATTTTTCGGAGCATATAACCAGAATCTGTTATCCTCGGAGTCATTTGTTGCAAAACAGAGTGACCATTTGACTATCAATAAGGACGATTTTTGCGAAATTCATGTTTCTTGCCTAACTACCTTTCGAAAAAGTTAACAGACGCTAAACAAGTTAGTCGAGCCGACGAAGATGGTCGAGCGTGGCAGTGCAGCGTCAAACTCACCGTGTCTGTTCTTTCCCGAGTCTTCAAGTCTCTTCTAGCAAACCATTAGACAGCAACAATTTATGACGAATTTTTCGAAATAATATCTGATCACTTCTATCACAACTGACACCTCAATCAACAGCCGGATCCGTCAAGGGTCCCGACGTCCCGACAAGATTCCTATAGATTCCCATAGATTCCTACGATTCCTAAAGATAAGGTTGGGCCAGGCAGTCACGTGACAGTTTCTGCTTGGTGTTTGAGTTGTGCCCAAGGCTATAGAACTCCGTTGTGCCGCCATCGTGGTTTATTGATATCTTTAAACAATTTTGACAAAATGTAGCTGAATATGTTAACATATATTTTTGTAAAAAATTGATTTTATTTAATAAACAGAAATAAGCAAAAAACAAAAGTTTTGGCCTAAGCGTAAAACTCTTATTTATGTAATACTCTTGACATTGCTTTGCATTGAAGATTCAGGCTAGAAAATTTTTCATACCCATTATAGGTATAATACAATTTATACAATACTCATTTCTATGCTAAGATTGCTCTAGCGTATGCGGCAAATAAAATGAGCATAGGTATGAATACGCATAAAAAATAAGTTAACATAGACTTGGGTATAACCACAGATCACATACTGCCCGGGCCTATAAGGTGTCACATAAGGTGATCCGTGGTATAACTAATGGTCAGAAGAGGGCAAGCAGCGCGCTTGGGATGAGGCGTTCTCTAAGACGTCTCAGCAGTGTCTGCTGGATGGGGCAAACCAGGTGGTCCGGGTGCGTCTTCTTGCTGCCGCAGAGCCCCACACCGCCGCCTGGGTGCAAGCCCTCCCAGTCACCAGTCTGGGACTCCACCTGGAGGACGAAACCGTCCGGGTAGCCCCGGCCGCTACTCAGGTCCACCACTCGCCGTTGTCAATGCACGGTTTTTCTAGCAAGCTCCAGCCTAGTATTGATCTTATTCAGTATTTACGGTACGAAGATTTGATAACGGAATGTGACGTTTCCACATCATGCTTGATGGTTGAAGTTTGCAACGTTAACAACTACCAAGTCAAGTCGCAGCCCCAGTCATCTGGCACGTCTCTGTCATCGAATAAAGCCAATGAACAAGAAAATTATTATTTTCCAGCATAAATGAAAATATATAACACTGCTACAGGCGGTACGCGGATGTCATGCACATTACACACAACGATTCAATCGAATAAAAACTGGATTAACCATAAATCAGCACTGGATTAACCATAAATAATAACAGTACAGCACCAAACACTTGAGATACACATTATAGTACTTTAGAATTTAGATGCACAGAGGAGTAATGAGACTAAAAGTTTATGCACGCCCTATCTTAAAAAATATTGAACGAGATATTTCCACAGTGCAAAAACAAAACCGAAATCCGACAAAAACCGATTCCAGGTTCAATGTCCACAGATTTAAAAACAAAACTTTCAAGTGCCCCCATGGTAAAAAAAATGACCAAAGACGGAATTGTAACAAAGAATAAATAAAGATATGTGCGGCAAACGAAGAGCGGCACTGGACGAGCGTCTGCCCAAAGTAGGCGCCCAGAGTTACTCCTTAGCCCAGCGGGCAGCAGCAAATGAATTACAGCCAAAGGAAGAATATGCATTAGTCTATTAAGGCTCATCGCACCATGACGAGGCACAGCTCGGATAACGCGATTCGCCTGCGTCCTCCAGGCGAGAAGCACCTCGAGTACGCTGCCGTGTCTTGACCAACTGCCGCATCCGTCGTCCGCGCCGCAGGCCTCCCAGCGGCCATGTTCCAACGGAGCCGTGAGCTTCACCGTCTCCCGCTCCGCCTCTACAAGGTGGATGGAGGCCTGGCCGGACGGGTGGCACAAGGACATCTGGAGCTCCTGCTGCCGGCCCCGGTGGAAGGAGTAGATCGCCGCTCCGCGGTCGACATCCACCAGCTCCGAGCCGGCCACCAGTCCAGCTCGGAGTAGTGCCTCCATCGCATCGGCCGTCGACCGGCGTGGGGCCCGGATGTGACTAGTGCAGCTCCGTGGGGTGCCCTGCCGCGCTCTGCCGAGTGTGCAGAGAGCAGGTAGACTGGTGGCGGTGAAGAAAACAAGCTGTTATCTTCTTTCGGGATCTGTAAAGAAGCATTCCACTAAAAAATACATCCGAAACGTTTTCCATATTTTTTTACAGAACACAATGCAGTAGCCAAAATAGATATGAAGTATGTGAAGACAACAGTCTACTGCCATTAGATAACTGATCCTGATGGACAAATACTTTAGATACTAGTATATCATAAGGTGGTTCAAAGGCACACTTTGCAGCTCCAGTAAAAAATCACTGTTATTCATACTTCATACTGTAAGGGGAAAGGGTGGGGTGGGGATGCAGCCAAGAGTGCATCATATAGGGTTGTAGTGGTCGGACCATCTGGAGCAATAGCCTGTTTTTGCCGTTTTTAATGTTAACCCTATGGCGCACATGAGCACGCGCCACGGGCGCACCCCCGGCCGAATCGTGCCCAAAATCTAATACGACCTGTTGAATTACGTGACCCACGAGTCGTGAGAATTTCACCCTCGTGCGTCAATCGACGGCGCCGCAATATCCGTTTTTGGGCGTCACGCCGCCGCAGCCTGTTTTTGCCGATTCTAATGCTAACCCTATGGCGCACATGAGCACGCGCCACGGGCGCACCCCCGGCCGCATCGTGCCCAAGATTTAATACGACCTGTTGAATGACGCGACCCACGAGCCGTGAAAATTTCACCCTCGTGCGTCAATCGACGGCGCCGCATAAAGCCTTTTTAAGCGTAACCCCGACGGCGGCGGACTTTTTAATATTTATAGATGAATAGTAGACCACTACAACCGCTGGGTCGTGTCCCAGCGGTTGATGGTCCCACCAGATGGTCCGCGGAGGGGAGACCCATACCAGAACGTAGATTGTGAAACAATGTAAGTATCTGCCAATATTACCTTTTCCAGAAGAGTTGAAAAACAGCAATGGGTCAGCTCTTGTGAGAAGCACCATGCAGTGTTGGCTGCACTTCAATCTTGTCTCCTGTAAAAAAAAAACAGTATCACTGTATGATTGACAGTTTGATTGCATTTCCTTCAAGCTGCAACATCTCTATTTTAGACATTTTCAGTTCCCACTTGCGCACGGCACCCTACTAACCGGTCTCTAGCGATGTGCCAAATCTGAGCACAATCGGCCCGGCCGTTCTCGACATCTGGAAGCGTCACCCTGCACATGTGCACGTGCAGTTGCACCCCAACCGTGACACATTTAAACACATTGCCCGGTGGGTGCCTACATCCTTTTTATAATGTAGTTATTGTCATCACAATCAAGTTGTACCGTGCTATTGTCATTACAACAAAAATGACACCTCTCTGTTTTACACGTGTCACGTGCAGTGGAGGTCACCCGCATGCATTGTCCATAGTAAATACCTGTAAGAAGGGTATACGCTACCCCACACAAAAAACCGCAAGTGTAACAGTGTCCATCCCCTCCCCGGCGCCGTCTTCTTCCAGGGGAGGCGCCCCGGCCGCCGCACTGGGGCGTAGCGGAGTCCGTGCTTTTAGCACAGCAAAATATCCACCCAGGCTAGATTAAGGTCACGACAACCTAGGATTAAGAGTGGCTACAGACTCCAGGCTTTATGCAGACTTAACATTGAAGCATTATATATGCAACTAAATGACACACATGGTGTTTGTTCTAACCTTCTCAACAGAAAGTGAACGTGTCAGGACAGCACCCCTTGGTGACCATTATATTCAAGGAGTGTAGGAACTGATTCCCCAGGGGTGAAGCGATAGAAGCAAAAACATGAGTCACTAGTTCCCTCCTGTGTCTTCCCTCCTGCAGGAAAAAATAATACATGTGTGATGCCCAATGTGACTGATAACTGCATATTATAAAGCTGGAAATATTGTACAAAGTTGTGACAACACAAGCAAACTATGCATGTCACTGCTCTTGTATAACTTTTCTATTTTTATTGCTATATGAGACCTCACAAGACACAAAAATATGCATGGTTAGAAAGGGGGTAACAATACATTTCAAATGAACTAAGCAGATTATTTCTAAGCTCATTTAAGTCACAATTTCTGCTATATTTCGCTTGGAGTCACTTCATAGTTTGAACTCAAGGTGCCTTGTGGATTTACCTCAGGTATGTAGGTAAATCCACAAGGATTTATGGGCTTTACCTCAGTTATGTAGCTGCTCCCTCAATTTAAGTTTCTCGTTAAATTTCATTGAGGCGTTGCAAGATGGGCTGTAGCCAAATATGCTTCCCTGTTTAGCTGATGCTCATAATACCTGAACATTTCTAATTCCAATTTTTATAGCTGTTAACAATTGCTAAAGGCCCATGTACCTAGACAATAATGACTTTACAGAGGAAACCCCTGGCTGTGTTTCATGGGCACGCTGCCAGCAGCTGCCAGCGCATTCCGTGGAGCTAACGTCAACCTCTGGTAGTGTTGGAGGTATAGGCTTGTTGATGTCTATGGAAGCCAAAAGTGGCTGACAGAGTGCCGCGTTAAACCACCCTTATTTTTTGCACAATAATGGTGTGATAACTGTTCCTGCAAAAAAAAATAAGGTGAAGTGAACTAAAATCAGGTCAAACATTTATATGTACCCAAAAGTAGCAGTGTATGGAGTACCTATATTCACATTACCAATAATATGATGCACAACAGGCCATAGAAAACCAGTGCAGTTGGGGAAACTACAAGGTGAACGTCAAAAAATGGATTGGTCAATAAATGGACTTTTGATGACCATATATGGGCATAAATGCAGCCCCCGCTACTAAGTGTGAAAAACGGTATGACAAGCCGGTACTTGCGGTATCGCGTCCACTTATTGGAGAGAAAAGGCTTCCATTTTTCACTAGCAATTGGTGTGATTTGATAAAATTTGGCGAATTGACTCGAAAATGGCGATAGGAAAACGGCTTTTCTGCAGGTTCTGGGCGTCGCAATCAGCTGGCCATTCAATAAATGGATTGGTTTTATAAAAGAAAATTGTTCAAAGATTTAATTTAATTACAATAAACAAAAATATTTAATTCTATAATAATAACTTAACTACAATTTAAAAAACCATAAACAAAATAATAAAAATAATGACATTTTTAAACCACGGTACTGCTTACATTTTTTGGCGCGTCCGTTTCAATCCGCCACATTTGCCAATCACGGACCAATCACGGTTTGACCTTGCGTTGTAACTCTGCGATTTAGAGCCGCCAGTTAATTATGCACCGGGTGAGTGTAGGCCTTGCGTGGTTAAAAAACATTCTTATGCCTTATCTTTTCATTTGAATGCTAAAATTCATTGAAAAGATGAAGTTGTCTGATTTTATGACCATATATGGTCATCGCCCCGCCCACTCCAGCCGCTGATTGGCTAATCCAATTTTTGTTTGGCTCCTCGTAGTTTCCCCAACTGAGTGAATGTTGAATTGTACCCCAATTTCAATATCAATATGGCACTTGGCAATAACAGTAAAACACACCGTTTTTTATGTTAAATCAACAGAGAAAACTCCTGAACGTAAAAAATGATCAGAATGTATAATAAGGATAAAAGTATAAATAAAAATCGACATCAGCGCCTATCATCGCCCCTGCACATTCACCACTCCCCATTCCACACGCACAGATTGTTTACCCCTTGGTTTACCCCGTGTTCGCAGTCTCCCTGACGACGGAGATTCTATACGCCCACCGACCAATCACGTTGAAGATCAGCGGGGCTTGGCCGCAGTTCTCGAACGCCATTGACCAGATTAAGCAGGATCTTCGTCGTCAGTAAACTGTGAACACGGTGTTACATAATTCGCTATGGTAACAAAAGCGCCAGAATTGACTACGAGAATTGGATCCGAAGGTCAAATGGGTCACGTGACTGACAAGTTCAGATGGACAACACCTGGAAAACGGCACAACGTACAATAACGCTCTATATATCATTGGAAAGAGCATCAAAAATTGTATATCCTATCAACTTTTCACTTGAATATGTCTTCAAGGTACAAAGTTATTAAGCATCAAAGACGCTCCCATTGACTTTGCATGTTAAAATTTTTCATCTTTAAACGAGCCTAAAGACAACAAACGAATTTGCACAGCTTAAAGAAGCATAACAACATGTTCTATGGTCTTTTCTCAACAAGTCCTGAAAGTTTAAACAAAATCGTATCATATAATTTTGTACAATGAGCGAATGAAAAAGTCTCTGCAAAAACGCCCATTGACTTAACATGGGGAGCGAAAAAAGTTCAACTTTGACCTCGTGCAAAGACACGTTACGAAGTTCTGAGGGGTATACGGCGCACACTAGCGTGTACCCAAACGTGTTTGCCATAAAATGCTGGGAAGAAAACCACCTCCTTCTTGGCTCGTTTTTCCGCTATTGGCGATCGCGCAAAAAGTGTCCAAAACCCCGTTGACTTAACATGGGGAAAATGGAATCGCACGTGCCACGTGCCACGAGGTTTTAAGCGAGTAGCGACCGGTGCCATCAGGTAGATCGCCCCCAAGAGCCCATACACTGAACTTTTTACGAAAATCGCAATGCACGTTTAGGCCCCACCCAAAATGTCTCGATTCGCTGCCAGACTTGCTAAACATAGCCCGGAGAAGGACCGCTCCGGTTGTTTTTCAATAGAAAAACACAATTCTAACGAATAGTGTTTGTCTTTTCAAACAACCTGCGGTTACGGTTGTTTTTCAATAGAAAAACACAATTCTAACGAATAGTGTTTGTCTTTTCAAACAACCTGCGGTTACCCAGCATCTGCGATGCTGGGCTCCGCATCGCGGGACCGCAGGTTGTTTGAGCAAGCACCTCTGTGACCCACTCACCATTGAACGCAGCAAAAACGCCCGCCGCCAAACGAGAGAACGAGCATTGCACGTGCAGACCGGAGTGGGTGTGCTACAAACTGACAAGCACGGCATCCTATTCGCCGGTCTATAGTGGTGCGCCAAATTTGAGTGTAATCGGCCCGGCCCTTTTCGAGATCTTGAAGCGGCACCCTTCACGTGCGCACGTGCAAGTTGGGTCCCAATTGTGTTGTGCACGGCACCCTAGTTGCCGGTTTCTAGAAGTGTACCGAATTTGAGCTTAATCGGCCCTGCCATTTTCAAGATCTGGAAGCGACCCCTACACGGCCGCACGTGCAGTTGCACCCCAACCGTGACACACGGAAATACAAACTAACTGACTTGTGCACAGCACCCTACTAACCGGTCTCTAAAGGTGTGCCGAATCTGAATGCAATCGGCCCAGCCGTTCCTGAGATCTGGAAGCGTCACCCTGCACGTGCGCACGTGCAACCTGGGGCCCAGCTGACCTGTGCAAGGCACCCTACTGCGCGGTCTCTAGCGGTGTGCCAAATCTGAGCACAATCGGCCCGGCCGTTCTCGAGATCTGGAAGCGTCACCCTGCACGTGCGCACGTGCAGTTGCACCCCAACCGTAGCACATGGAAAGGCATGGTCCGGCGGGTGCCTCCATCCTTGTGTGGTTTCAGCGGAATCTCCTCGGAATTACCGTGGTATGGTCATTACAACAAAAGTGACACCTCTCCGTTTTACACGTGTCACGTGCAGTGGGGGTCACCCGCATGCATCGTGCGTAGTAAACTGCTTGTAAGAAGGGTATACCCTACCCCACACAAAAAACCGCAAGTGAATCGGTCCAGTGGTTGCGGAGATATAACTCCTGCAAAAACGTCCCCACGGCGGTCGGCTGCTAATATTTAGCATTAAATCGCATCCTTCAATGAGAGGTATCCCCGTCACCTGTTCGTATACTGTCTGAGCCAAGACCATATATAGGTCTGAGCTCAAATCTCGATAGAGTCGTGCTTTTTTACTAAATTTCTCAAAAACGGCACAGCGTGCAATAACGCTCTATATATCATTGGAAAGAGCATCAAAAGTTGTATATCCTATCAACTTTTCACTTAAATATATCTTCAACGTACAAAGTTATTAAGCACCAAAGACGCTCCCATTGACTTTCCATGTTAAAAATTTTCATTTTTAAACGAGCTTAAAAAGTACAAACGAATTCTGACAGCTTAACGAAGCATAACAAAATGTTCTATGATCTCTTCTCAACAGGTCCTGAAAGTTTAAACAAAATCGTATCATATAATTTTGTACAATGAGCGAATGAAAATGTCTCTGCAAAAACGCCCATAGACTTAACATGGGGAGCGAAAAAAGTTCAACTTCAAAGTCGTACTACAAAAAATATCGACTTCTTACGGGTATACAACGCACAGGGGCGTGTACCTGAACGTGTCGGCCATAAAATGGTGTGCAGCAAACCATACCTTGACCTGCGATTTTTCCCGCTATTCGCGATCGCGCAAAAAGTGTCCAAAACCCCGTTGACTTAACATGGGAAAATGGAATCGCACGTGCCACGCGCAAAAGAATTCTGAGCGAGTAGCGACCGGTGCCATCAGGTAGATCGCCTGCGGGAGCCCATACCCTGAAATTTTTACGAAGATTGAGCGATTCGTTTAGGCCCCGGTCAAGTTGCCCCAATCTCAGGCCAACTTTGCAAACATAGCCCGGAGAAGGACCGCTCCGGTTGTTTTTCAATAGAAAAACACAATTCTAACGAATAGTGTTTGTCTTTTCAAACAACCTGCGGTTACCAGCATCTGCGATGCTGGGCTCCGCATCGCGGGACCGCAGGTTGTTTGAGCAAGCACCTTTGTAAACGCAGCAAAAACGCCCGCCGCCAAACGAGAGGATGAGCCTTGCACGTGCAGACCGGAGTCGGTGTTCTACGGACTGACGTGCACGGCACCCTATTCGCCGGTCTATAGCGGTGTGCCAAATTTGAGTGCAATCGACCCGGCCGTTTTCGAGATCTGGAAGCGACTCCCTGCACGTTCGCACGTGCAACCTGGGTTCCAATTGACTTGTTCACGGCACTCTATTCGCCGGTCTCAAGCGGTGTACCAAATTTGAGCTCAATCGGCCCAGCCAATTTCAAGATCTGGAAGCGACCCCTACACGTGCGCACGTGCAGCTGCACCCCATCCGTGGCACATAAAAATACATAATAACTGACTTGTTCACGGCACCCTTCTACCCAGTCTGTAGTGGTATGCCAAATTTGAGCACAGTCGGTCCAGCCGTTCTTTAGATATGGAAGCGTCAGCCTGCACGTGCGCACGTGCAAACTGGATCCCATCTGACTTGTGCACGGCACCCTACTAACCGGTCTCTAGCGGTGTACCAAATTTGAGCTCAATCGGCCCGGCCGTTCTCGAGATCTGGAAGCGTCACCCTGCATGCGCGCACGTGCAGTTGCACCCCAACCGTAACACATGAAAACGCATGGCCCGGTGTGTGCATACATCCTTGTGTAGTTTCAGCAGAATCTCCTCAGGAATTACCGTGGTATTGTCATTACAACAAAAGTGACACCTATCCGTTTTACACGTGTCACGTGCAGTAGGGGTCACCCGCATGCATCGTCCATAGTAAAATGCTTCTAAGAAGGGTATACGCTACCCCATACAAAAAACCGCAAGTGTATCGGTCCAGTGGCTGCGGAGATATAAGTCGTACAAAAACGTCCCCACGGCGGCCGGCCGCTAATATTTAGAATTAAATTCGTGTCGCATCCTTCTATGGGAGGTATCCCTGTCACCTGTTCGTATACTGTCTGAGCCAAGGCCATATATAGGTCTGAGCTCAAATCTCGGTAATGTCGTGCTTTTTTACTAAATTTCTCAAAAACGGCACGAAGCGCAATAACGTTCTATATATCATTCGAAAGAGCATCAGAAGTTGTATAACCTATCAACTTTTCACTTAAATATATCTTTCACATAAAAAGTTATTAAGCAACAAAGACGCTCCCATTGACTTTGCATGTTAAAAAATTTCTTTTTAAAACGAGCTCAAAAAGAACAAACGAATTCTGACAGCTTAACGAAGCATAACGGCATGTACTACGGCCTATTCTGAATAAGTGTTGAAAGTTTGGACAAAATCGTATCATATAATTTTGTACAATGAGCGAATGAAAAAGTCTCTGCAAAAACGCCCATTGACTTAACATGGGGAGCGAAAAAAGTTCAACTTTGACCTCGTGCAAAGACACGTTACGAAGTTCTGAGGGGTATACGGCGCACACTAGCGTGTACCCAAACGTGTTTGCCATAAAATGCTGGGAAGAAAACCACCTCTTCCTTGGCTCGTTTTCCCGCCATTGGCGATCGCGCAAAAAGTGTCCAAAACCCCATTGACTTAACATGGGGAAAATGGAATCGCACGTGCCACGTGCCACGAGGTTTTAAGCGAGTAGCGACCGGTGCCATCAGGTAGATCGCCTGCGGGAGCCCATACCCTGAAATTTTTACGAAGATTGAGGGATTCGTTTAGGAGAGGCTCAACTTGTCTCGATTCGCGGCCAGACTTGCAAAACATAGCCCGGAGACGGACCGCTCCGGTTGTTTTTCAATAGAAAAACACAATTCTAACGAATAGTGTTTGTCTTTTCAAACAACCTGCGGTTACCCAGCATCTGCGATGCTGGGCTCCGCATCGCGGGACCGCAGGTTGTTTGAGCAAGCACCTCTGTAACGCCCTTAAAGGTGTGCTGAATTTGAATGCAATCAGCCCAGCCGTTTCTGAGATCTGAAAGCCTCACCCTGCACGTGCGCACGTGCAAGCTGGGTCCCAAATGACTTGTGGACGGCACCCTAGTTGCCGGTCTCAAGCGGTGTACCGAATTTAATCTGAATCGACCCAGCCGTTTCCAAGATCTTGAAGCGACCCCTACACGTGCGCACGTGCAGCTGCACCCCAACCGTGGCACATGAAAATACATACTAACTGAGTTGTGCACGGCACACTACTAACCAGTCTCTAAAGGTGTGCCGAATTTGAATGCAATCGGCCCAGCCGTTCCTGAGATATGGAAACGTCACCCTGCACGTGCGCACGTGCAACCTGGGGCCCAGCAGACCTGTGCAACACACCCTACTACGCGATCTCTAGCGGTGTGCCAAATCTGAGCACAATTGGCCCGGCCATTCTCGAGATCTGGAAGCGTCACCCTGCACGTGCGCACGTGCAGTTGCACCCCAATCGTGGCACATGGAAATACATACTAAATGACTGCAACCTACTGATCGGTATCAAGCGTTATGCCAAATTTGAACACAATCGGTCCAGCCGTTCTCGAGATCTGGAAGCGTCACCCTGCACGTGCGCACGTGCAGTTGCACCCCTACCAAGACACATGGAAATGCATCGCCTGGAAAGTGTCTACCTCCATGCCAAGTTTTAGCGCAATCGGCCCAGTAATTACCGCGAGCTATTGCGCTTATTACAAAACAGGCACCTCTTGGCTTTGCACGTGGAACGTGCGTTAGGGGTCACCCATATGCATCGAGAGTAGCACACTATGTGAAAGAAGGGAAAAAGCTACCCCACACAAAAAACCGCACGTGTATCAGCCCAGTGGTTGCCGAGATATAAGTCGTACAAAAACGTCCCCACGGCGGCCGGCCGCTATTTAGCAGTAAAATCGTGTCGCATCCTTCTATGGGAGGTATCCCCGTCACCTGTTCGAATACTGTCTGAGCAAAGGCCATACGTTACGGTCCAAACTCCATAGTGAGGCGGACATACGAATTTACGAGAGTTTAGCGACGAAATGATTCACTTAATTGTTAACCCTCGCCGGACCTATTGGTTTTCTACATACGCGCCGGCCGAGGGGGGGGGGGGGGCGGGTACGACCCCCCCTCGCCGTTTCGCCCCTGGTGGAGCTAGCGCGTCGCGGAAAAAACGAGCGTGTGCGCCGTTACGAGACGCAGAGATTGGTACCCGATTTTAAGGTCCTAGGTCAACCGGTGACCTCTGAGGTCAGGTCAAGTGCCCCAGGGTACGGTTCAGTTTTTGGTGAATAACTTCGCAAAAAACGGCCGCAGAGCGCCGATTTTGGCAGCATCGTGTTCGCCTCGCTCAGGCGCGTCGAATGATATACTTTTTGTTCGGGTCAGGTCAACTTGGGGTGTTGACCTCAGGTCAAGGTCAGGTCAGCACCCCCAGGTCACGAGGTTGGTCGAAAGAGGTCATATCGCATATCATTCGATTCGGCAGGCCTTCCTGAGTCCATTGGTGCCTTCCCCGACTCGCTAGCTCAATTTGATCAAGAGTTATTGACGAAAAACTAATTTGACCTTGATGACGTCATAAATGACGTCACGCAAGGTCAACATTGCAAAAGTGACGCATCTAACCTTGCAAGGAGTGCATCAAATCACGATTCTGTGTGATTGAGTTAGTTGGAGATCGTTCCCGGCGCCAGAATAGCAGTTTTCATTTTTCCCCATTGACTTATAATGGTGAGGTCACGAAAATGACCTGACCTCATATGACCTTTAGGAAAAATCCGAGATATACAAGTTGTGGGACTCATAATGGATACTAGATCCTGCAAGTTTCATTTCCCTGTGACATCTCCTCTGGCAGTGAGGGCGTTGCGAAGTTGCGACATCTGAAGACCGTGCAGAGGTTCACTTATGACGTCATAGGTCAGTGACCTGACCTGACCCAAAAATGCGGTTGGTGTCAAAAGATGCGGCTTGGATCAAAGGTCAGGTATGCCAAGTTTCAGCTCTCTATCGCCAGCGTGTTCGGAGCTATCGCGAAAAAATCCTATGGGGGGCGGCACCCGCCCCCCCCCCTCGGCCGGCGAGGGTTAAGTAATGGGTACCATTAGGTAGACCATAAATTTTATCTAGCATCTCACCGTAGATGCAGTAAAAAGTGCTTTACTTTTCAATGTATATAAAGACTTGCTCAGCTCAATCAGTTCACTCTGTATTGGCTCAAGCCGTATCATGCGAACGCAATACAAACTAGAGCACCGACAGCGCAGCGCTCCCCAACTCACTGCTCGCCCAGTCCACCCGGGCCGCCGCCACGACGGCCCCCCGCAAGTAGGCATCCCGCACTGCACCGACAGCCGCGGGCGACCAGCTGACCGGCCAGCTGACCGGCCAGCATCCGGCGGGCGGCAAGCCGCGGATGGCCGACCCGCCGGCGCGGCGAGGGAGGGGAGGGACGCAGCTGAAAGACCCGACTACATATATATCAAAGAAACATTATATGTAATCATCGATGACGCGACATAAATCTGCTTTATTGGGGTTAGCGGTGTAGTCTGTGATGCCATCACAATGAAAATAGCCTAGTTTTGTAGAGCATCAAATTCTGATTCCATAACGACTCTCGCTAGTCCATTTTCAATTGTAAATAAGCCTTTTATTGCGATGCAAAGTCCCGAAATGGTGCCGACGGCGGCCGGTCCCCCGATGGTATGTACCATACCATAGATGGTAAACAGGTTAGTTCACATTCCCGCCGCTATGCGGGCGGCGGCGGCGCCACCTGTCCTCGTGTCCGCCTGACACCGTAACGATATAGGTCTGAGCTCAAATCTCGGTAATGTCGTGCTTTTTTACTATATTTCTCAAAAACGGCACAACGTGCAATAACGTTCTATATATCATTGGAAAGAGCATCAAAAGTTGTATAACCTATCAACTTTTCACTTAAATATATCTATAACGTAAAAAGTTATAAAGCAGCAAAGACGCTCCCATTGACTTTGCATGTTAAAAAAATTCTTCTTTAAACGAGCTCAAAAAGAACAAACGAATTCTGACAGCTTAACGAAGCATAACAACATGTTCTATGGTCTTTTCTCAACAAGTCCTGAAAGTTTAAACAAAATCGTATCATATAATTTTGTACAATGAGTGGATGAAAATACCTCTGCAAAAACGCCCATTGACTTAACATGGGGAGCGAAAAAAGTTCAACTTTGACCTCGTGCAAAGACACGTTACGAAGTTTTGAGGGGTATACGACGCACACTAGCGTGTACCCAAACGTGTTTGCCATAAAATGCTGGGAAGAAAACCACCTCTTCCTTGGCTCGTTTTCCCGCCATTGGCGATCGCGCAAAAAGTGTCCAAAACCCCGTTGACTTAACATGGGGAAAATGGAATCGCACGTGCCACGTGCCACGAGGTTTTAAGCGAGTAGCGACCGGTGCCATCAGGTAGATCGCCCCCGGGAGCCCATACCCTGAAATTTTTACGAAGATTGAGCGTTTCGTCTAGGCGCCTATCAAGTTGCCCCAATTCGCTGCCAGACTTGCAAAACATAGCCCGGAGAAGGACCGCTCCGGTTGTTTTTCAATAGAAAAACACAATTCTAACGAATAGTGTTTGTCTTTTCAAACAACCTGCGGTTACACCCTGCACGTGCGCACGTGCAAGATGGGTCCAAACTGACTTGCGCACGGCACCCTACTAATCGGTCTCTAGCGGTGTACCAAATTTGAACTCAATCGGCCCGGCCGTTCTCGAGATCTGGAAGCGTCACCCTGCACGTGCGCACGTGCAGTTGCACCCCAATCGTGGCACATGGAAATACATACTAAATGACTGCAACCTACTGATCGGTATCAAGCGTTATGCCAAATTTGAACACAATCGGTCCAGCCGTTCTCGAGATCTGGAAGCGTCGCCCTGCACGTGCGCACGTGCAGTTGCACCCCTACCAAGACACATGGAAATGCATCGCCTGGAAAGTGTCTACCTCCATGCCAAGTTTTAGCGCAATCGGCCCAGTAATTACCGCGAGCTATTGCGCTTATTACAAAACAGGCACCTCTTGGCTTTGCACGTGGAACGTGCGTTAGGGGTCACCCATATGCATCGAGAGTAGCACACTATGTGAAAGAAGGGAAAAAGCTACCCCACACAAAAAACCGCACGTGTATCAGCCCAGTGGTTGCCGAGATATAAGTCGTACAAAAACGTCCCCACGGCGGCCGGCCGCTATTTAGCAGTAAAATCGTGTCGCATCCTTCTATGGGAGGTATTCCCGTCACCTGTTCGTATACTGTCTGAGCAAAGGCCATACGTTACGGTCCAAATTCCATAGTGAGGCGGACATACGAATTTACGAGAGTTTAGCGACGAAATGATTCACTTAATTGTTAAGTAATGGGTATCATTAGGTAGACCATAAATTTTATCTAGCATCTCACCGTAGATGCAGTAAAAAGTGCTTTACTTTTCAATGTATATAAAGACTTGCTCAGCTCAATCAGTTTACTCTGTATTGGCTCAAGCCGTATCATGCGAACGCAATACAAACTAGAGCACCGACAGCGCAGCGCTCCCCAACTCACTGCTCGCCCAGTCCACCCGGGCCGCCGCCACGACGGCCCCCCGCAAGTAGGCATCCCGCACTGCACCGACAGCCGCGGGCGACCAGCTGACCGGCCAGCTGACCGGCCAGCAGCCGGCGGGCGGCAAGCCGCGGATGGCCGACCCGCCGGCGCGGCGAGGGAGGGGAGGGACGCAGCTGAAAGACCCGACTACATATATATCAAAGAAACATTATATGTAATCATCGATGACGCGACATAAATCTGCTTTATTGGGTTTAGCGGTGTAGTCTGTGATGCCATCACAATGAAAATAGCCTAGTTTTGTAGAGCATCAAATTCTGATTCCATAACGACTCTCGCTAGTCCATTTTCAATTGTAAATAAGCCTTTTATTGCGATGCAAAGTCCCGAAATGGTGCCGACGGCGGCCGGTCCCCGATGGTACCATACCATAGATCCGGTAAACAGGTTAGTTCACATTCCCGCCGCTATGCGGGCGGCGGTGGCGCCACCTGTCCTCGTGTCCGCCTGACACCGTAACGATATAGGTCTGAGCTCAAATCTCGGTAATGTCGTGCTTTTTTACTATATTTCTCAAAAACGGCACCACGTGCAATAATGTTCTATATATCATTGGAAAGAGCATCAAAAGTTGTATAACCTATCAACTTTTCACTTAAATATATCTCAACTGTAAAAAGTTATTAAGCAGCAAAGACGCTCCCATTCACTTTCCATGTTAAAATTTTTCATTTTTAAACGAGCCTAAAAAGAACAAACGAATTTGCACAGCTTAAAGAAGCATACCAACATGTTCTATGGTCTTTTCTCAACAAGTCCTGAAAGTTTAAACAAAATCGTATCATATAATTTTGTACAATGAGCGAATGAAAAAGTCTCTGCAAAAACGCCCATTGACTTAACATGGGGAGCGAAAAAAGTTCAACTTTGACCTCGTGCAAAGACACGTTACGAAGTTCTGAGGGGTATACGGCGCACACTAGCGTGTACCCAAACGTGTTTGCCATAAAATGCTGGGAAGAAAACCACCTCTTCCTTGGCTCGTTTTCCCGCCATTGGCGATCGCGCAAAAAGTGTCCAAAACCCCGTTGACTTAACATGGGGAAAATGGAATGGCACGTGCCACGTGCCACGAGGTTTTAAGCGAGTAGAGACCGGTGCCATCAGGTAGATCGCCTGCGGGAGCCCATACCCTGAAATTTTTACGAAGATTGACCGATTCGTCTAGGCCCCGGTCAAGATGTCTCGATTCGCGGCCAGACTTGCAAAACATAGCCCGGAGACGGACCGCTCCGGTTGTTTTTCAATAGAAAAACACAATTCTAACGAATAGTGTTTGTCTTTTCAAACAACCTGCGGTTACGCGGCATCTGCGATGCCGGGCTCCGCATCGCGGGACCGCAGGTTGTTTGAGCAAGCACCTCTGTACCGCCCGCCGCAAAACGCAAAACCGCAAAACTCGCAAAACGCACGCTCAAAACGCAACGCAAAAGCCGCAAAAAAAAACAATCGCCCGCAGGCTCAAAACCGCAGAAAAAACGCAAAAAAGCCGCAAAAACGCCCGTCCGCCGCAAAACGCAAACACCGCAAAAAAACGCAAATAGATTCACTTAATTGTTAAGTAATGGGTACCATTAGGTAGACCGACCATAAATTTTATCTAGCATCTCACCGTAGATGCAGTAAAAAGTGCTTTACTTTTCAATGCATATAAAGACTTGCTCAGCTCAATCAGTTCACTCTGTATTGGCTCAAGCCGTATCATGCGAACGCAATACAAACTAGAGCACCGACCCGACAGCGCAGCGCTCCCCAACTCACTGCTCGCCCAGTCCACCCGGGCCGCCGCCACGACGGCCCCCCGCAAGTAGGCATCCCGCACTGCACCGACAGCCGCGGGCGACCAGCTGACCGGCCAGCTGACCGGCCAGCAGCCGGCGGGCGGCAAGCCGCGGATGGCCGACCCGCCGGCGCGGCGAGGGAGGGGAGGGACGCAGCTGAAAGACCCGACTACGTATATATCAAAGAAACATTATATGTAATCATCGATGACGCGACATAAATCTGCTTTATTGGGGTTAGCGGTGTAGTCTGTGATGCCATCACAATGAAAATAGCCTAGTTTTGTAGAGCATCAAATTCTGCTTCCATAACGACTCTCGCTAGTCCATTTTCAATTGTAAATAAGCCTTTTATTGCGATGCAAAGTCCCGAAATCGTGCCGACGGCGGCCGGTCCCCCGATGGTACCATATCATAGACGGTAAACAGGTTAGTTCACATTCCCGCCGCTATGCGGGCGGCGGCGGCGCCACCTGTCCTCGTGTCCGCCTGACACCGTAACGATATAGGTCTGAGCTCAAATCTCGGTAATGTCGTGCTTTTTTACTAAATTTCTCAAAAACGGCACAACGTGCAATAACGCTCTGTATATCATTGGAAAGAGCATCAAAAGTTGTATAACCTATAAACTTTTCACTTGAATATGTCTTCAAGGTACAAAGTTATTAAGCACCAAAGACGCTCCCATTGACTTTCTATGTTAAAATTTTTCATTTTTAAAGAAGCCTAAAGACAACAAACGAATTTGCACAGCTTAAAGAAGCATAACAACATGTTCTATGGTCTTTTCTCAACAAGTCCTGAAAGTTAAAGCAAAATCGTATCATATAATTTTGTACAATGAGCGAATGAAAATGTCTCTGCAAAAACGCCCATTGACTTAACATGGGGAGCGAAAAAAGTTCAACTTTGACCTCGTGCAAAGACACGTTACGAAGTTTTGAGGGGTATACAGCGCACACTAGCGTGTACCCAAACGTGTTTGCCATAAAATGCTGGGAAGAAAACCACCTCTTCCTTGGCTCGTTTTCCCGCTATTCGCGATTGCGCAAAAAGTGTCCCAAACCCCCATTGACTTACTATGGGAAAAATGGAATCGCACGTGCCACGTGCCACGAGGTTTTAAGCGAGTAGCGACCGGTGCCATCAGGTAGATCGCCCCCGAGAGCCCATACACTGAACTTTTTACGAAAATCGCAATGCACGTTTAGGCCCCACCCAAAATGTCTCGATTCGCTGCCAGACTTGCAAAACATAGCCCGGAGACGGACCGCTCCGGTTGTTTTTCAATAGAAAAACACAATTCTAACGAATAGTGTTTGTCTTTTCAAACAACCTGCGGTTACCCCAGGGATCTGTGCTCGGATCTTTACTCTTCTTAATCATGTGAACGACCTGCCAGACGAAATTCACTGCAAAGTGAAGTTGTTCGCTGATGACACAAAATTGTACTCCTGCGCCCATTCCATAAACAACGCGACTCTCATGCAAAATGATCTGAATGCTCTCTTAAAGTGGTCAAATTTGTGGATGATGCCTTTCAACAAGGACAAGTGTACCGTACTGCACATAGGAAGCACGAATTGCGGATTCTCATACACTCTGGGCGATTTTCCCCTAGCCAGTGCAAGAGTGGAGAAAGACCTTGGTGTCCACGTGGACGACGCTCTTAAGTTTCGTGAACACGCAGCGTCAGCAGTGGCGAAGGCTACGCAGCTCCTCGCCGTAATCAAGAAATCGTTTTCCCTCATCAACGAAGTCACGCTGCCCATTCTTTTCAAAACCCTGGTTCGCCCACACTTAGAATACGGGAACCTTGTATGGGGTCCATTTTACAGAGCGAATCAGCGACAGGTCGAAAGAGTTCAGCGCAGGGCAACCCGGCTGGTAGAGAGCATCCGCCACAAACCCTACACGGAGCGACTCAAAGAACTGAAGATGCCATCACTGCATTATAGACGACTGAGAGGCAGGGTTGTGCTCGACTCAAAAAAATTTGCCGACTCGACTCATCATTCAACTTCAGAATGCCCTGACTCAACTCTGACTCAAACAAGGAGCTGATTTTTTTCCCTTGACTCGACTCATGACTCAAGCGGCTCAATGAAAATATGAGTTGACTCAAACTTGACTCAAATTTTTTGTTGAGTCAAGTGCGTTGACTCAAAATTGACTCAGATAAAAAAGTTGTTGAGCGGGGGGGGGGGGGGTAAAAAAATCCGGCAGCAGGGCCAGGCCCAAGTTGTTAAGCGGGGGGAGAATGATAAACTTATACTATATATTGTTTCTAGAAAGTTGAGTCAGCTGACTCATGTTCCTAAATGTTTTTGACTCAACTCAATGTCAAAAGTTATTTTACTGACTCAACTCTGACTCAACTCAACACCTTAATATTTTTGTCCGACTCAACTCTGACTCAACTCAACAGCTCAACATTTTATCCGACTCGACTCAAATCTGACTCATTTGAGTCAGAGTTGAGTCAAATTTCTGACTCGACTCATGAGTCAAGCACAACCCTGCTGAGAGGTGATATGATCTTCACATACCAACTATTTCACAGAGGGGTCGATGCCGACCGACCCCAGGTCATTCTTCGCTCTGGCTGCAGGAGTTACTCGGGGACATCAGTTTAAAATCCAGAAGTTTCCAGCAGCCTCGAGGGTGAGGCCTTTGCCGCCCGAGTCGTGAACGACTGGAATGGACTCCCCTCCGAGGTGGTTGGTGCACCCTCGCTGAACTGCTTCAAGGCAAGACTGGACGCACACTGGTCCCACATCATATACTCCGTACCTGATCCTGATTGATCTCGTAAAGCCATAATCCCAGGAGCTCGATAAGATCGGGTACCACAGGCCATTATGGCTAAAAATCCCGAAACCTTAAAGTAAAACCACAATGCTTGAGGGTGTTTTCGGTTAAAAGAATAGCATTTCAATTATCTCCTACTGCGTGCCATGGTTTTTGTTACACATAAGAAGAAAACAACTGACATTTGTGGCCAAAAACATCCCCCTTCCCTGCCGGCTCGAATTAATGTACCTATTGCATACACATTAAACAATATAAAGCCCTCTTGTCATTGCGTGGCAAGTATTCTTTTTTCTACAAAATCGAGAATAACTCGAAGACTGTCATGGGTCACCACCTACATTTTTCTGTTTTCACCCAGTTTTGAAAGTTCGTTCAGGTACACTGCAGCACCATAAGCTGTAATTTTGATTTATGTAAATTTGATTGCGGTTTTATTCACCTGCAATAAAAGACTAGCAGGTGTGGCCAACAACGCCCAAGGTTGAAGGTAAAAAACGTCCGACAAGATTTTTGGCCCACTTTTGAATGTCACTCTATGTAGCTTACCGCTTAACTAATTAAAACAAGGATTGCAGAGCTCTATTCATACATTTCAGCATCCTCTTCAACAAATCAACAATATTATCAGTCGGGCACACTGTAGTATTTCCGATCCACTTATGGAAACGCTTCCATTTTTGGAACAATGTTCCAAAAATGGATACGCCGTTTCCAAAAATAGAAACGGTCTGTTCCATTAATGGAGACGCTGCGTGCATCGCTACCTTGAAAGCAAACTGGGCATTGATTGCTGCAATTTGGCATGCGCAGGATGCCACCAATCGACAGCCAGCATTCTAGTTTATATTCCTCTTCTCCGAATTTCCGATCAGAAACCGAAAGTCGACAAACGAGGCGATGCTTATAACATGTTGACGTGATAAAAAAATTCACAAGTTTTCTAATCAAATAAGGTCTGCACCGTCGTCACACCAAATACCGTCGTATTCTGACGATGAATTTATTCATTCTAGCTCATGTGTAACATTGATATCAATTTTATATATTGAAATGATATCTACACTTTATGTACTGCCCACTTTGGACCACATTTGTCCAGTAGTTTCTAGGAAATCTTAGTTTTAGTTGACTTTTGAATGTGCTAAGTTGCGGCGCATAATATATTAGTATCAAACCCGACGTCCAAGGTAACTGCCGAGAGCCGAGATGCTAAACCAGTCCCAAAACATCAATTTTTAGTTGCATGTGAATTTTAAAAAACACATTTAAAGGGACTATCCCACCTTTAACATGGGGTTTGAGTTGAGATAGCCAAGTTTGCGGCGAGGTTCAGAAACCACTATCTATCTAGGTTGCAACCCCCGCGGCCTCTTGGTGTTGAAGAAATTTGTTCCCTTCATTTGAAAATGGGCCTTGCGCCAGGCCCTATCTTCAACATGGAGCGACCGTTAGTGTGACGTCACCTCGTTTAGTCATTCTGATTTAAATGGGTTTGTTAGTTAAAAAATCACTTAAAACTTGGTCTGAACTTTGTTGTAGTGCCTACAGAGTAAAAAGAATCAGCTTTATGACAGTAATGTGACCTGGGGAAGGAGGTAATTTTGGGCTGTGACGTCACATATCATCCAATCTATAAAGTCGACCACAATTTAACTGGTTTTAACAACATTTTAGAAGGTGGGATAGTTCCTTTAAGCTAAATTTGCACACATTTGAACTTCAGCGTTTCTATTTTTGGAACGTCAGCGTTCCCATTTTTGGAAACTAAGTCTCCATAAATGGATACGATTCAGGAGCATTTTTAGGTGGTGACTTTGAATGCATACGACAGCTTTCCATGCAAGAAGACAAGTGCTTTTGGTGTATCCGTGCTTGTTTTACGCAAAACAGTGGTTATACCTACATCAAATCCAGCCACCCTTGGCAAGAAAATTTGTGCGGAAATGTTAGCGTTTCTATTTATGGAGCAAGCGTTTTCATTTTTGGAACAGAAGAGTAGTCAAAATTGGAAACGTTTCCAATAAAAGAAATGTCTCCATAAATGAATCGGAGATACCACAGTGCGCCGGACTGTTATCAGCATTAATTGAGCTATTAGGGGTGGCATATGTCGATATCACATAAGACACCAAAATGCAAATTACTCTGCAAGGAAGTATCCATAGCTCCATAGCAACCACCTAGCAACGTGAATCAAAGCTGTAAACAACTCGCGTTTGTCTCAGATGCGCATTTTTCGGAGCATATAACCAGAATCTGTTATCCTCGGAGTCATTTGTTGCAAAACAGAGTGACCATTTGACTATCAATAAGGACGATTTTTGCGAAATTCATGTTTCTTGCCTAACTACCTTTCGAAAAAGTTAACAGACGCTAAACAAGTTAGTCGAGCCGACGAAGATGGTCGAGCGTGGCAGTGCAGCGTCAAACTCACCGTGTCTGTTCTTTCCCGAGTCTTCAAGTCTCTTCTAGCAAACCATTAGACAGCAACAATTTATGACGAATTTTTCGAAATAATATCTGATCACTTCTATCACAACTGACACCTCAATCAACAGCCGGATCCGTCAAGGGTCCCGACGTCCCGACAAGATTCCTATAGATTCCCATAGATTCCTACGATTCCTAAAGATAAGGTTGGGCCAGGCAGTCACGTGACAGTTTCTGCTTGGTGTTTGAGTTGTGCCCAAGGCTATAGAACTCCGTTGTGCCGCCATCGTGGTTTATTGATATCTTTAAACAATTTTGACAAAATGTAGCTGAATATGTTAACATATATTTTTGTAAAAAATTGATTTTATTTAATAAACAGAAATAAGCAAAAAACAAAAGTTTTGGCCTAAGCGTAAAACTCTTATTTATGTAATACTCTTGACATTGCTTTGCATTGAAGATTCAGGCTAGAAAATTTTTCATACCCATTATAGGTATAATACAATTTATACAATACTCATTTCTATGCTAAGATTGCTCTAGCGTATGCGGCAAATAAAATGAGCATAGGTATGAATACGCATAAAAAATAAGTTAACATAGACTTGGGTATAACCACAGATCACATACTGCCCGGGCCTATAAGGTGTCACATAAGGTGATCCGTGGTATAACTAATGGTCAGAAGAGGGCAAGCAGCGCGCTTGGGATGAGGCGTTCTCTAAGACGTCTCAGCAGTGTCTGCTGGATGGGGCAAACCAGGTGGTCCGGGTGCGTCTTCTTGCTGCCGCAGAGCCCCACACCGCCGCCTGGGTGCAAGCCCTCCCAGTCACCAGTCTGGGACTCCACCTGGAGGACGAAACCGTCCGGGTAGCCCCGGCCGCTACTCAGGTCCACCACTCGCCGTTGTCAATGCACGGTTTTTCTAGCAAGCTCCAGCCTAGTATTGATCTTATTCAGTATTTACGGTACGAAGATTTGATAACGGAATGTGACGTTTCCACATCATGCTTGATGGTTGAAGTTTGCAACGTTAACAACTACCAAGTCAAGTCGCAGCCCCAGTCATCTGGCACGTCTCTGTCATCGAATAAAGCCAATGAACAAGAAAATTATTATTTTCCAGCATAAATGAAAATATATAACACTGCTACAGGCGGTACGCGGATGTCATGCACATTACACACAACGATTCAATCGAATAAAAACTGGATTAACCATAAATCAGCACTGGATTAACCATAAATAATAACAGTACAGCACCAAACACTTGAGATACACATTATAGTACTTTAGAATTTAGATGCACAGAGGAGTAATGAGACTAAAAGTTTATGCACGCCCTATCTTAAAAAATATTGAACGAGATATTTCCACAGTGCAAAAACAAAACCGAAATCCGACAAAAACCGATTCCAGGTTCAATGTCCACAGATTTAAAAACAAAACTTTCAAGTGCCCCCATGGTAAAAAAAAAATGACCAAAGACGGAATTGTAACAAAGAATAAATAAAGATATGTGCGGCAAACGAAGAGCGGCACTGGACGAGCGTCTGCCCAAAGTAGGCGCCCAGAGTTACTCCTTAGCCCAGCGGGCAGCAGCAAATGAATTACAGCCAAAGGAAGAATATGCATTAGTCTATTAAGGCTCATCGCACCATGACGAGGCACAGCTCGGATAACGCGATTCGCCTGCGTCCTCCAGGCGAGAAGCACCTCGAGTACGCTGCCGTGTCTTGACCAACTGCCGCATCCGTCGTCCGCGCCGCAGGCCTCCCAGCGGCCATGTTCCAACGGAGCCGTGAGCTTCACCGTCTCCCGCTCCGCCTCTACAAGGTGGATGGAGGCCTGGCCGGACGGGTGGCACAAGGACATCTGGAGCTCCTGCTGCCGGCCCCGGTGGAAGGAGTAGATCGCCGCTCCGCGGTCGACATCCACCAGCTCCGAGCCGGCCACCAGTCCAGCTCGGAGTAGTGCCTCCATCGCATCGGCCGTCGACCGGCGTGGGGCCCGGATGTGACTAGTGCAGCTCCGTGGGGTGCCCTGCCGCGCTCTGCCGAGTGTGCAGAGAGCAGGTAGACTGGTGGCGGTGAAGAAAACAAGCTGTTATCTTCTTTCGGGATCTGTAAAGAAGCATTCCACTAAAAAATACATCCGAAACGTTTTCCATATTTTTTTACAGAACACAATGCAGTAGCCAAAATAGATATGAAGTATGTGAAGACAACAGTCTACTGCCATTAGATAACTGATCCTGATGGACAAATACTTTAGATACTAGTATATCATAAGGTGGTTCAAAGGCACACTTTGCAGCTCCAGTAAAAAATCACTGTTATTCATACTTCATACTGTAAGGGGAAAGGGTGGGGTGGGGATGCAGCCAAGAGTGCATCATATAGGGTTGTAGTGGTCGGACCATCTGGAGCAATAGCCTGTTTTTGCCGTTTTTAATGTTAACCCTATGGCGCACATGAGCACGCGCCACGGGCGCACCCCCGGCCGAATCGTGCCCAAAATCTAATACGACCTGTTGAATTACGTGACCCACGAGTCGTGAGAATTTCACCCTCGTGCGTCAATCGACGGCGCCGCAATATCCGTTTTTGGGCGTCACGCCGCCGCAGCCTGTTTTTGCCGATTCTAATGCTAACCCTATGGCGCACATGAGCACGCGCCACGGGCGCACCCCCGGCCGCATCGTGCCCAAGATTTAATACGACCTGTTGAATGACGCGACCCACGAGCCGTGAAAATTTCACCCTCGTGCGTCAATCGACGGCGCCGCATAAAGCCTTTTTAAGCGTAACCCCGACGGCGGCGGACTTTTTAAGATTTATAGATGAATAGTAGACCACTACAACCGCTGGGTCGTGTCCCAGCGGTTGATGGTCCCACCAGATGGTCCGCGGAGGGGAGACCCATACCAGAACGTAGATTGTGAAACAATGTAAGTATCTGCCAATATTACCTTTTCCAGAAGAGTTGAAAAACAGCAATGGGTCAGCTCTTGTGAGAAGCACCATGCAGTGTTGGCTGCACTTCAATCTTGTCTCCTGTAAAAAAAAAAAACAGTATCACTGTATGATTGACAGTTTGATTGCATTTCCTTCAAGCTGCAACATCTCTATTTTAGACATTTTCAGTTCCCACTTGCGCACGGCACCCTACTAACCGGTCTCTAGCGATGTGCCAAATCTGAGCACAATCGGCCCGGCCGTTCTCGACATCTGGAAGCGTCACCCTGCACATGTGCACGTGCAGTTGCACCCCAACCGTGACACATTTAAACACATTGCCCGGTGGGTGCCTACATCCTTTTTATAATGTAGTTATTGTCATCACAATCAAGTTGTACCGTGCTATTGTCATTACAACAAAAATGACACCTCTCTGTTTTACACGTGTCACGTGCAGTGGAGGTCACCCGCATGCATTGTCCATAGTAAATACCTGTAAGAAGGGTATACGCTACCCCACACAAAAAACCGCAAGTGTAACAGTGTCCATCCCCTCCCCGGCGCCGTCTTCTTCCAGGGGAGGCGCCCCGGCCGCCGCACTGGGGCGTAGCGGAGTCCGTGCTTTTAGCACAGCAAAATATCCACCCAGGCTAGATTAAGGTCACGACAACCTAGGATTAAGAGTGGCTACAGACTCCAGGCTTTATGCAGACTTAACATTGAAGCATTATATATGCAACTAAATGACACACATGGTGTTTGTTCTAACCTTCTCAACAGAAAGTGAACGTGTCAGGACAGCACCCCTTGGTGACCATTATATTCAAGGAGTGTAGGAACTGATTCCCCAGGGGTGAAGCGATAGAAGCAAAAACATGAGTCACTAGTTCCCTCCTGTGTCTTCCCTCCTGCAGGAAAAAATAATACATGTGTGATGCCCAATGTGACTGATAACTGCATATTATAAAGCTGGAAATATTGTACAAAGTTGTGACAACACAAGCAAACTATGCATGTCACTGCTCTTGTATAACTTTTCTATTTTTATTGCTATATGAGACCTCACAAGACACAAAAATATGCATGGTTAGAAAGGGGGTAACAATACATTTCAAATGAACTAAGCAGATTATTTCTAAGCTCATTTAAGTCACAATTTCTGCTATATTTCGCTTGGAGTCACTTCATAGTTTGAACTCAAGGTGCCTTGTGGATTTACCTCAGGTATGTAGGTAAATCCACAAGGATTTATGGGCTTTACCTCAGTTATGTAGCTGCTCCCTCAATTTAAGTTTCTCGTTAAATTTCATTGAGGCGTTGCAAGATGGGCTGTAGCCAAATATGCTTCCCTGTTTAGCTGATGCTCATAATACCTGAACATTTCTAATTCCAATTTTTATAGCTGTTAACAATTGCTAAAGGCCCATGTACCTAGACAATAATGACTTTACAGAGGAAACCCCTGGCTGTGTTTCATGGGCACGCTGCCAGCAGCTGCCAGCGCATTCCGTGGAGCTAACGTCAACCTCTGGTAGTGTTGGAGGTATAGGCTTGTTGATGTCTATGGAAGCCAAAAGTGGCTGACAGAGTGCCGCGTTAAACCACCCTTATTTTTTGCACAATAATGGTGTGATAACTGTTCCTGCAAAAAAAAATAAGGTGAAGTGAACTAAAATCAGGTCAAACATTTATATGTACCCAAAAGTAGCAGTGTATGGAGTACCTATATTCACATTACCAATAATATGATGCACAACAGGCCATAGAAAACCAGTGCAGTTGGGGAAACTACAAGGTGAACGTCAAAAAATGGATTGGTCAATAAATGGACTTTTGATGACCATATATGGGCATAAATGCAGCCCCCGCTACTAAGTGTGAAAAACGGTATGACAAGCCGGTACTTGCGGTATCGCGTCCACTTATTGGAGAGAAAAGGCTTCCATTTTTCACTAGCAATTGGTGTGATTTGATAAAATTTGGCGAATTGACTCGAAAATGGCGATAGGAAAACGGCTTTTCTGCAGGTTCTGGGCGTCGCAATCAGCTGGCCATTCAATAAATGGATTGGTTTTATAAAAGAAAATTGTTCAAAGATTTAATTTAATTACAATAAACAAAAATATTTAATTCTATAATAATAACTTAACTACAATTTAAAAAACCATAAACAAAATAATAAAAATAATGACATTTTTAAACCACGGTACTGCTTACATTTTTTGGCGCGTCCGTTTCAATCCGCCACATTTGCCAATCACGGACCAATCACGGTTTGACCTTGCGTTGTAACTCTGCGATTTAGAGCCGCCAGTTAATTATGCACCGGGTGAGTGTAGGCCTTGCGTGGTTAAAAAACATTCTTATGCCTTATCTTTTCATTTGAATGCTAAAATTCATTGAAAAGATGAAGTTGTCTGATTTTATGACCATATATGGTCATCGCCCCGCCCACTCCAGCCGCTGATTGGCTAATCCAATTTTTGTTTGGCTCCTCGTAGTTTCCCCAACTGAGTGAATGTTGAATTGTACCCCAATTTCAATATCAATATGGCACTTGGCAATAACAGTAAAACACACCGTTTTTTATGTTAAATCAACAGAGAAAACTCCTGAACGTAAAAAATGATCAGAATGTATAATAAGGATAAAAGTATAAATAAAAATCGACATCAGCGCCTATCATCGCCCCTGCACATTCACCACTCCCCAGGCCCATGTCACTCCACCTTTGATGACATCATAAGGGGGCCTCAGGACAATTAATGGCGCGATGCGCCACAATCGCTCCCAAGCTACTTGCCAACAGCTGCCATTTTTGAAAATATTATTTTGAAATAAAGTTTCAAGTAATGAAAATATTGTAATAAAGTTGTAACTTAAATCTATACCATATCTAAAAACTTACTGAAAAATGATTTATCCATAGTAAAAATATAAGCTAGATGCGTTTTTTCGTTGCTTTCCTGCTGCTGCAGAGGGCTTGTAAATCGTCTATATCTTCAAAACCGGCCATTTCTTAGCATATTGCTGCTCTTTTTTGTCGCTGAAAAATTAGTTAAGCTTTCCATTGACATCAACGGCTGAGCGATATGTGTAGAGTGCGATCAATAATCTTCAAATGAAGTTAGTCATTTTTACGTTGCAAAGGAATGGAGTACCCCTTGCGAGCATCAGGGGTGACGTCACTCAGGATCTGTCTCTGATTGGTCGGCGGGGGAGTGACTGTACCTTCTATAGATGGCCTTGCCACTCCCCATTCCACACGCACAGATTGTTTACCCCTTGGTTTACCCCGTGTTCGCAGTCTCCCTGACGACGGAGATTCTATACGCCCACCGACCAATCACGTTGAAGATCAGCGGGGCTTGGCCGCAGTTCTCGAACGCCATTGACCAGATTAAGCAGGATCTTCGTCGTCAGTAAACTGTGAACACGGTGTTACATAATTCGCTATGGTAACAAAAGCGCCAGAATTGACTACGAGAATTGGATCCGAAGGTCAAATGGGTCACGTGACTGACAAGTTCAGATGGACAACACCTGGAAAACGGCACAACGTACAATAACGCTCTATATATCATTGGAAAGAGCATCAAAAATTGTATATCCTATCAACTTTTCACTTGAATATGTCTTCAAGGTACAAAGTTATTAAGCATCAAAGACGCTCCCATTGACTTTGCATGTTAAAATTTTTCATCTTTAAACGAGCCTAAAGACAACAAACGAATTTGCACAGCTTAAAGAAGCATAACAACATGTTCTATGGTCTTTTCTCAACAAGTCCTGAAAGTTTAAACAAAATCGTATCATATAATTTTGTACAATGAGCGAATGAAAAAGTCTCTGCAAAAACGCCCATTGACTTAACATGGGGAGCGAAAAAAGTTCAACTTTGACCTCGTGCAAAGACACGTTACGAAGTTCTGAGGGGTATACGGCGCACACTAGCGTGTACCCAAACGTGTTTGCCATAAAATGCTGGGAAGAAAACCACCTCCTTCTTGGCTCGTTTTTCCGCTATTGGCGATCGCGCAAAAAGTGTCCAAAACCCCGTTGACTTAACATGGGGAAAATGGAATCGCACGTGCCACGTGCCACGAGGTTTTAAGCGAGTAGCGACCGGTGCCATCAGGTAGATCGCCCCCAAGAGCCCATACACTGAACTTTTTACGAAAATCGCAATGCACGTTTAGGCCCCACCCAAAATGTCTCGATTCGCTGCCAGACTTGCTAAACATAGCCCGGAGAAGGACCGCTCCGGTTGTTTTTCAATAGAAAAACACAATTCTAACGAATAGTGTTTGTCTTTTCAAACAACCAGCGGTTACGGACTGACGTGCACGGCACCCTATTCGTCGGTCTACAGCGGTGTGCCAAATTTGAGTGCAATCGACCCGGCCGTTTTCGAGATCTGGAAGCGACACCCTGCACGTGCGCACGTGCAAAATGGGTCCCATCTGACTTTTCCACGGCAACCTACTTACCGATCTCTGGCGGTGTGCTAAGTTCGGCTACAATCGGTCCGGCCGTTCTCGAGATCTGGAGGCGTCACCCTGCACGTGTGCACGTGCAGCTGCACCCCAACCGCGGCACATGAAAATACATACTTACTGACTTGTGCACGGCACCCTACTAACCAGTCTCTAGTGGTATTCCAAATTTGAGCACAGTCGGCCCGGCCGTTCTCGAGATCTGGAAGCGTCACCCTGCACGTGCGCACGTGCAAGATGAGTGCCATCTGATTTGTGCACGGCACCCTGCTCGCCGATCCCTAACGGTGTGCCAACTTTGATCACAATCGGCCCAGCCGTTCTCGAGATCTGGAAGCGTCACCCTGCACGTGTGCACGTGCAGCGGCACCCCAACCGCGAGACATGGAAATGCATTGCGCGGCAGGTGCCTACAACCATGCCAAGTATCTGCGCAATCGGCAAACTAACTACAGAGTTATTAGACTTGTTACCTAACTGACACCTCTTCGTTTTGCACGTGGCACGCGCATTAGGGGTCACCCATACGCATCAAGAACAGCACACTACGTGTAAGAAAGGAAGAAGCTATCCCACACAAAAGACCGCGAGTGAATCGGTCCAGTGGTTGCAGAGATATAAGGTTTGTAAAGGCATCCCACAGGCGGCCTACTGTTAATATTTAGCAAATAATCAGTGTCGCATCCGCACACGGGAGGTATCGCCGTCACCTGTTCGTATACTCTAATGTGGTTGGGTTCAAGTCACAGTCGAGCCCTGCTTTTTTACAGCTTTTCTTAAAAACGGCACATCGTGCAGTGACGTTCTATACATTGTTGGAAAGAGCATCGAAAGTTGTATATTTTATTAACTTTTCACTTTGGTATATCTGCAACGTAAAAAGTTATTAAGCAACAAAGACGCTCCCATTGACTTTCCATGTTAAAAATTTAAAATTTCAAATTAACTTTATAAGAAAAAACGATTTCTGCCAGCTTAGCGAAGCATACCAGCATGTACTATGCTCTTTCCTCTACAAGATATAAGAGTTTGGGCGAAATCTATCTCTAAAATTTTGTACAAAGATCGAATGAAAATGTCTCTGCAAAGGCTCGACATCGCCGTCCATTGACTTAACATGGGACACAGCAAAATTCCAACTTTGACCTCGTGCAAAGACACGTTCCGAGATTCTGACGGGTATACAGCGCACACTGGCGTGTACCGGAACGTGTTTGCCATAAAATGCTCGGAAGAAAACCACCTCTTCCTTGGCTCGTTTTCCCGCCATTCGCGATCGCGCAAAAAGTGTCCAAAACCCCATTGACTTAACATGGGGAAAATGGAATCGCACGTGCCACGCGCAAAAGACTTTTTAGCGAGTAGCGACCGGTGCCATCAGGTAGATCGCCTGCGGGAGCCCATACTCTGAACTTTTTACGGAAATTGAGCGATTCGTCTAGGCCCCCGTCAAGTTGCCCCAATCTCAGGCCAACTTTGCAAACATAGCCCGGAGAACGACCGCTCCGGTTGTTTTTCAATAGAAAAACACAATTCTAACGTGGCACATGAAAATACATACCAGCATCTGCGATGCTGGGCTCCGCATCGCGGGACCGCAGGTTGTTTGAGCAAGCACCTCTGTAACGCCGCAAAAAAAAACGCCAAACGAGAGGATGAGCCTTGCACGTCCAGACCGGAATGGGTGTGCTACGAACTGACATGCACTGCACTCTAGGCCCGGGCAGCGCTTGTCGAACAGCACTGCGGATCCAAAGGTTGGGACTTTAATTGTGAAAAACTGCCCGTCCGCCGCAAAACGCAAAACCGCAAAACTCGCAAAACGCCAACGCAAAAGCCGCAAAAAAAAACAAGCAAAAAACAATCGCCCGCAGGCAAAAATCGCAGAAAAAAAACGCAAAAAAGCCGCAAAACGCCCGTCCGCCGCAAAACGCAAAAACCGCAAAAAAACGCAAATACCACCGCCACAAAAAAATCGCCCGCATCGCCCGCCGCCAAAGGCAAAACGCCGCAAAACACGGCCGCCCGCCTAAAACCGCAACACCGCAAATAACGCCCGGCCGCCGGCGACCGCAAAACGCCGCAAAAGAAACGGCCGCCCGCCGCAAACTACAAAACGCCGCAAAAAACAGCCGCCCGCCGCAAACCGCCGCTAAAACGGCCGCCCGCCGACAAACGCAAACACCGCAAAACACCCGCATCGCCCGCCCGCCCGCCGCCAAACACAAAAAAACGCAAAAAACGCAAACACCTCCGCAAAAAACGCCCGCAACGCACGCCCGCCCGCCGCCAACCGCAAAACGCTGCAAAAAAAAATGTGGCAAATGTGGTGCATTCATATCTGCCGTTTAAGCAGCCATCCCTTAATTACAGCGCATCCTAATCGTCCAATGTTCGACAAAGTTACGCACATACTGCACTTTGTGGCAAAAATGGCGCTTTGAGACAAACGTGGCGCACTGCAACAAACGTGCCGCATTCGTTCATGTCGCTTAACAATTCATCAACCCACCAAATTCTAGTCCAATCGGACTTAAACTGGCAAAGTTATGTTCATTTGAATATTTCACTCTAAAATATCTCCGCAACGGAGGTGCCCAAATTTGCACGTGTGCCACGTGACCGCCGGTAGTGTAAGCAGGACTTGTCCCCTCACTGATTGCACCATTTCAGTGTTCCTGGCTTGTGCTGTTTTCGTGCTATAAGGCCACAAATCGGCAAACACACGATAATCTGGGAGGTACGCGACTCAAACACGTGGCCACGTGGCACGTGCCGGACCTCTGATAGCTTCACCGTTCACGCCACGTGATGACCCATCGACGTGGCCATCAGCATGTAAAAGATGACCCCGGCCGGTGTCACCGTCTCTGAGCAGTGGACGGCTAAACTCGAAAAACGGGAAAATTTAGGGAAATTTCACCTTTCGAATATATAATTTCCCCAGAATTTTAAATTTTTCATTTTACAAAAAATCCGAGATAGCAGTTTTTTAGCGTCCTTCATTCTGTGCCTAAACCCGTTTTCAGATCGACCCTATCATAAAAACTGACGGCCTGACGGCTATTTCCCCCACTCCTTGCATTTCACAATGCTAGTATGTTTAAGCACCAAAATTGACCCCGTGCCACGGCACGTGCAATAGCACGTGCGACACGTGACCACTAGTGCGACAAGCTGGACTCATCTGCTCACCGGCTGCACTGATTTGGTGTCGCTAGTTGAAGTCGTTTCCACGCCATAGGACCCCGAGTAGGCCAATGTCGGATTTTCCCCGAGGTTACCCCATCAAACACGTTTGCACGTGGCACGTGCTTTTCAATCGCCCCATATCTGACCCATACCATGTGGTAGCCGACACCCCGGGGCACAACATATTGGAACATTTTCAAAATCTAACGTGGAAATTTTTGACAAAATCGATTTGAAAATAATATTTCGAAATCGCCATAGGCTCAACATGAGGTAAATGTTCGTGACGATTACCCGAATTTTTGTCAATTATATTTTAAATAATTACCACCGTCAGTTGGGGTGCCAGCCCGAGATCCGACCCTAAAAATATCAGCAAATATAATTGACGAAATTTTTCGCAAATCGCATTTTAAATTTTTCCCATGTTAACCCTATGGGAAAATGCACGTGCCGATTACCCCAAAACGGGCCATTATATTTCATAACGAAGCATAACAACATGTTCTATGGTCGTTTCTCAACAGGTCCTGAAAGTTTAAACAAAATCGTATCATATAATTTTGTGCAATGAACGAATGAAAATGTCTCTGCAAAAACGTCCATTGACTTAACATGGGGAGCGAAAAAAGTTCAACTTTGACCTCGTGCAAAGGCACGTTACGAAATTCTGAGGGGTATACGGCGCACACTAGCGTGTACCCAAACGTGTTTGCCATAAAATGCTGGGATGAAAACCACCCCTTTCTTGGCTCGTTTTTCCGCCATTCCCGATGGCGCAAAAAGTGTCCAAAACCCCATTGACTTAACATGGGCGAAAATTGAAACGCACGTGCCACGTGCCACGAGGTTTTAAGCGAGTAGCGACCGGTGCCATCAGGTAGATCGCCTGCGGGAGCCCATACACTGAAATTTTTACGAAAATCGAGCCACAAGTTTAGGCCCCAATCAAGTTGCCCCAATTCGCTGCCAGCCATGCAAAACATAGCCCGGAGAAGGACCGCTCCGGTTGTTTTTCAATAGAAAAACACAATTCTAACGAATAGTGTTTGTCAATGAAGAAACAACCTGCGGTTATGCCCCAATCTCAGGCCAACTTTGCAAACATAGCCCGGAGAACGACCGCTCCGGTTGTTTTTCAATAGAAAAACACAATTCTAACGAATAGTGTTTGTCTTTTCAAACAACCTGCGGTTACGGCCCCGTCAATTTCAAGATCTGGAAGCGACCCCTACACGTGCACTCGTGGAGCTGCACCCCAACTGTGGCACATGAAAATACATACTAACTGACTTGTGCACGGCACCCTACTAACCAGTCTCTAGCGGTATACCAAATTTGAGCACAGTCGGCCCAGCCGTTCTTGAGATCTGGAAGCGTCAGCCTGCACGTGCGCACGTGCATAACGGGTCCCATCTGACTTGTGCACGGCACCCTACTTACCAGCCTCTAGCGGTGTGCCAACTTTGATCACAATCGGCCCAGCCGTTCTCGAGATCTGGAAGCGTCACCCTGCCCGTGTGCACGTGCAGCGGCACCCCAACCGTGACACATGGAAATGCATTGCGCGGCAGGTGCCTACAACCATGCCAAGTATCAGCACAATCGGCAAACTAACTACAGAGTTATTAGACTTGTTACCGAACTGACACCTCTTCGTTTTGCACGTGGCACGTGCATTAGGGGTCACCCATACGCATCGAGAACAGCACACTACGTGTAAGAAAGGAAGAAGCTATCCCACACAAAAGACCGCGAGTGAATCGGTCCAGTGGTTGCAGAGATATAAGGTTTGTAAAGGCACCCCACAGGCGGCCTACTGCTAATATTTAGCAATAATCAGTGTCGCATCCGCACACGGGAGGTATCGCCGTCACCTGTTCGTATACTCTAATGTGGTTGGGTTCAAGTCACAGTCGAGCCCTGATTTTTTACAGCTTTTCTTAAAAACGGCACATCGTGCAGTGACGTCCTAGGCATCAGTGGAAAGAGCATCAAAAGTTGTATATTATATTAACTTTTCACCTATATATCTTACTAAAGCTAAAAGTTATAGAGGAATAAAGATGCTCCCGTTGACTTTCCATGTTAAAAAAATTTAATTTCAAATGAACTTTATAAGAAAAAATGAGTTTTGCCAGCTTAACGAAGCATAACGGCATGTACTATGCTCTTTCCTCTACAAGATATAAGAGTTTGGGCGAAATCTATCTCTAAAATTTTGTACAAAGATCGAATGAAAATGTCTCTGCAAAGTCTCGGCATCGCCGTCCATTGACTTAACATGGGACACAGCAAAATTCCAACTTTGACCTCGTGCAAAGACACGTTCCGAGATTCTGAGGGGTATACGGCGCACACTAGCGTGTACCGGAACGTGTTTGCCATAAAATGCTGGGAAGAAAACCACCTCCTTCTTGGCTCGTTTTCCCGCCATTGGCGATCGCGCAAAAAGTGTCCAAAACCCCGTTGACTTAACATGGGGAAAATGGAATCGCACGTGCCACGCGCAAAAGACTTTTTAGCGAGTGGCGACCGTTGCCATCAGGTAGATCGCCTCCGGGAGCCCATACACTGAACTTTTTACGAAGATTGTACATTTCGTCTAGGCCCCGCTCAAGTTGCCCCAATTCGCTGCCAGACTTGCAAAACATAGCCCGGACAACGACCGCTCCGGTTGTTTTTCAATAGAAAAACACAATTCTAACGAATAGTGTTTGTCTTTTCAAACAACCTGCGGTTAAAAACACAATTCTAACGAATAGTGTTTGTCTTTTCAAACAACCTGCGGTTACGCAGCAAAAACGCCCGCCACCAAACGAGAGGATGAGCCTTGCACGTGCAGACCGCAGTCGGTGTGCTAGTGTTTGTCTTTTCAAACAACCTGCGGTTAGGCCCCAATCAAGATGTCTCGATTCGCTGCCAGACTTGCAAAACATAGCCCGGAGAACGACCGCTCCGGTTGTTTTTCAATAGACATCTGCGATGCCGGGCTCCGCATCGCGGGACCGCAGGTTGTTTGAGCAAGCACCTTTGTAAACGCAGCAAAAACGCCCGCCGCCAAACGAGAGGATGAGCCTCGCACGTGCAGACCGGAGTCGGTGTGCTACGGACTGACGTGCACGGCACCCTATTCGCCGGTCTATAGCGGTGTGCAAAATTTGGGTGCAATCGGCCCGGCCGTTTACGAGATCTTGAAGCGGCACCCTGCACGTGCGCACGTGCAAGCTGGGTCCCAACTGACTTTTGCACGGCACTCTATTCGCCGGTCTCTAGCGGTGTACCAATTTAATCGCATTCGGCCCAGCCGTTTCCAAGATCTGGAAACGACCCCTACACGTGCGCACGTGCAGCTGCACCCCAACCGCGGCACATGAAAATACATACTTACTGACTTGTGCACGGCACCCTACTAACCAGTCTCTAGTGGTATGCCAAATTTGAGCACAGTCGGTCCAGCCGTTCTTGAGATATGGAAGCGTCAGCCTGCACGTGCGCACGTGCAAACTGGGTACCATCTGACTTGTGCACGGCACCCTACTCGCCAAGCCCTAACGGTGTGCCAACTTTGATCACAATCGGCCCAGCCGTTCTCGAGATCTGGAAGCGTCACCCTGCCCGTGCGCACGTGCAGCGGCACCCCAACCGTGACACATGGAAATGCATTGCGGGACGGGTGCCTACATCCATGCCAAGTACCAGCGCAATCGGCAAACTAACTACAGAGTTATTAGACTTGTTACCGAACTGACACCTCTTCGTTTTGCACGTGGCACGTGCATTAGGGGTCACCCATACGCATCGAGAACACCACACTACGTGTAAGAAAGGAAGAAGCTATCCCACACAAAAGACCGCGAGTGAATCGGTCCAGTGGTTGCAGAGATATAAGGTTTGTAAAGGCACCCCACAGGCGGCCTACTGCTAATATTTAGCAATCATCAGTGTCGCATCCGCACACGGGAGGTATCGCCGTCACCTGTTCGTGTAGTCTAATGTGGTTGGGTTCAAGTCACAGTCGAGTCCTGCTTTTTTCACAGCTTTTCTTAAAAACGGCACATCGTGCAGTGACGTTCTATACATTGTTGGAAAGAGCATCAGAAGTTGTATATTATATCAACTTTTCACCTATATGTCTTACTAAAGATAAAAGTTATAGAGGAATAAAGACGCTCCCATTGACTTTCCATGTAAAAAATTTTCATTTTCCAACGAACTTTATTAGAAAAAACGATTTCTGCCAGCCTAACGAAGTATACCAGCATGTACTACGCTCTTTCCTGTACAAGCTATAAGAGTTTGGGCGAAATCTATCTCTAAAATTTTGTACAATGAACGAATGAAAATGTCTCTGCAAAGTCTCGGCATCGCCGTCCATTGACTTAACATGGGACACAGCAAAATTCCAACTTTGACCTTGTGCATAGAGGTGTTCCGAGATTCTGGCGGGTATACGGCGCACACTGGCGTGTACCGGAACGTGTTTGCCATAAAATGCTGAGAAGAAAACCACCTCTTCCTTGGCTCGTTTTCCCGCCATTCGCGATCGCGCAAAAAGTGTCCGAACTCCCGTTGACTTAACATGGAAAAAATGGAATCGCACGTGCCACGTGCCACGAGATTCTGAAGGGTATACGGCGCACACGGGCGTGTACCTGAACGTGTTTGCCATAAAATGCTGGGAAGAAAACCACCTCCTTCTTGGCTCGTTTTTCCGCTATTGGCGATCGCGCAAAAAGTGTCCAAAACCCCATTGACTTAACATGGGGAAAATGGAATCGCACGTGCCACGCGCAAAAGACTTTTTAGCGAGTAGCGACCGGTGCCAACAGGTAGATCGCCTCCGGGAGCCCATACCCTGAACTTTTTACCAAGATTGAACGATTCGTTTAGGCCCCACCCAAAATGTCTCGATTCGCGGCCAGACTTGCAAAACATAGCCCGGAGAACGACCGCTCCGGTTGTTTTTCAATAGAAAAACACAATTCTAACGAATAGTGTTTGTCTTTTCAAACAACCTGCGGTTATGTCCGAACTCCCGTTGACTTAACATGGAAAAAATGGAATCGCACGTGCCACGTGCCACGAGATTCTGAAGGGTATACGGCGCACACGGGCGTGTACCTGAACGTGTTTGCCATAAAATGCTGGGAAGAAAACCACCTCCTTCTTGGCTCGTTTTTCCGCTATTGGCGATCGCGCAAAAAGTGTCCAAAACCCCATTGACTTAACATGGGGAAAATGGAATCGCACGTGCCACGCGCAAAAGACTTTTTAGCGAGTAGCGACCGGTGCCAACAGGTAGATCGCCTCCGGGAGCCCATACCCTGAACTTTTTACCAAGATTGAACGATTCGTTTAGGCCCCACCCAAAATGTCTCGATTCGCGGCCAGACTTGCAAAACATAGCCCGGAGAACGACCGCTCCGGTTGTTTTTCAATAGAAAAACACAATTCTAACGAATAGTGTTTGTCTTTTCAAACAACCTGCGGTTACCCGGCATCTGCGATGCCGGGCTCCGCATCGCGGGACCGCAGGTTGTTTGAGCAAGCACCTTTGTAAACGCAGCAAAAACGCCCGCCACCAAACGAGAGGATGAGCCTTGCACGTGCAGACCGCAGTCGGTGTGCTACGGACTGACGTGCACGGCACCCTATTCGTCGGTCTATAGCGGTGTGCCAAATTTGAGTGCAATCGACCCGGCCGTTTTCGAGATCTGGAAGCGACACCCTGCACGTGCGCACGTGCAGCCTAGGCCCCAATTGACTTGTGCACGGCACTCTATTCGCCGGTTTCTAGCGGTAACGAATAGTGTTTGTCTTTTCAAACAACCTGCGGTTACCCGGCATCTGCGATGCCGGGCTCCGCATCGCGGGACCGCAGGTTGTTTGAGCAAGCACCTTTGTAAACGCAGCAAAAACGCCCGCCACCAAACGAGAGGATGAGCCTTGCACGTGCAGACCGCAGTCGGTGTGCTACGGACTGACGTGCACGGCACCCTATTCGTCGGTCTATAGCGGTGTGCCAAATTTGAGTGCAATCGACCCGGCCGTTTTCGAGATCTGGAAGCGACACCCTGCACGTGCGCACGTGCAGCCTAGGCCCCAATTGACTTGTGCACGGCACTCTATTCGCCGGTTTCTAGCGGTGTACCAAATTGGAGCTCAATCGGCCCCGTCAATTTCAAGATCTGGAAGCGACCCCTACACGTGCGCTCGTGGAGCTGCACCCCAACCGTGGCACATGAAAATACATACTAACTGACTTGTGCACGGCACCCTGCTAACCAGTCTCTAGCGGTATACCAAATTTGAGCACAGTCGGCCCAGCCGTTCTTGAGATCTGGAAGCGTCAGCCTGCACGTGCGCACGTGCATAACGGGTCCCATCTGACTTGTGCACGGCACCCTACTTACCAGCCTCTAGCGGTGTGCCAACTTTGATCACAATCGGCCCAGCCGTTCTCGAGATCTGGAAGCGTCACCCTGCCCGTGTGCACGTGCAGCGGCACCCCAACCGTGACACATGGAAATGCATTGCGCGGCAGGTGCCTACAACCATGCCAAGTATCAGCGCAATCGGCAAACTAACTACAGAGTTATTAGACTTGTTACCGAACTGACACCTCTTCGTTTTGCACGTGGCACGTGCATTAGGGGTCACCCATACGCATCGAGAACAGCACACTACGTGTAAGAAAGGAAGAAGCTATCCCACACAAAAGACCGCGAGTGAATCGGTCCAGTGGTTGCAGAGATATAAGGTTTGTAAAGGCACCCCACAGGCGGCCTACTGCTAATATTTAGCAATAATCAGTGTCGCATCCGCACACGGGAGGTATCGCCGTCACCTGTTCGTATACTCTAATGTGGTTGGGTTCAAGTCACAGTCGAGCCCTGATTTTTTACAGCTTTTCTTAAAAACGGCACATCGTGCAGTGACGTCTTATGCATCAGTGGAAAGAGCATCAAAAGTTATATATTATATTAACTTGTCACCTATATATCTTACTAAAGCTAAAAGTTATAGAGGAATAAAGACGCTCCCATTGACTTTCCATGTTAAAAATTTTAAATTTCAAATTAACTTTATAAGAAAAAATGAGTTTTGCCACCTTAACGAAGCAAAACGGCATGTACTATGCTCTTTCCTCTACAAGATATAAGAGTTTGGGCGAAATCTATCTCTAAAATTTTGTACAAAGATCGAATGAAAATGTCTCTGCAAAGTCTCGGCATCGCCGTCCATTGACTTAACATGGGACACAGCAAAATTCCAACTTTGACCTCGTGCTAAGACACGTTCCGAGATTCTGAGGGGTATACAGCGCACACTAGCATGTACCCAAACGTGTTTGCCATAAAATGCTGGGAAGAAAACCACCTCTTCCTTGGCTCGTTTTCCCGCCATTCGCGATCGCGCAAAAAGTGTCCAAAACCCCGTTGACTTAACATGGGGAAAATGGAATCGCACGTGCCACGCGCAAAAGACTTCTTAGCGAGTACCGACCGGTGCCATCAGGTAGATCGCCTGCGGGAGCCCATACCCTGAAATTTTTACGAAGATTGAACGATTCGTTTAGGCCCCACCCAAGTTGTACTGATTCGCGGCCAGACATGCAAAACATACCCCGGAGAACGACCGCTCCGGTTGTTTTTCAATAGAAAAACACAATTCTAACGAATAGTGTTTGTCTTTTCAAACAACCTGCGGTTACAGAAAAAAGGTAAGTCAAATATTACTAGGTTAACCCTCGCCGGCCGAGGTGGGGGGTGCGGGTGCCGCACCACCTAAGGTTTTTTCGCGATAGCTCCGAACACGCTGGTGATAGAGAGCTGAAACTTGGCATAGATGACCTTTGATTCAAGTTGGATCTTTTTACACCAACCGCATTTTCGGGTCAGGTCAGGTCACCCACCTATGACGTCATAAGTGAGCCTCTGCACGGTCTTCAGATGTCGCAAATTGGCAACGCCCTCACGGCCAGAGGTGCTTTCACAGGGAAATGAAACATGCAGGACCTGATATCCATTACGAGTCTCACAGCTTGTATATCTCAGATTTTCCTAAAGGTCAAGTCATTTTCATGACCTCACCATTATAAGTCAAGAAGAAAAATGAAAACTGCTATTCTGGCGCCGGGAACGACCTCTAACTATCTCAAGCACACAGAATCGTGATCTGACGCCTTCCTTGCAAGGTAAGATGCGTAACTTTTGCAATGTTGACCTTGCGTGACGTCATTTATGACGTCATCAAGGTCATATTAGTTTTTCGTCAATAACTCCCGATCAAATTGAGCTAGCGAGTCGGGAAAGCCACCAATGGACTCAGGAAGACCTGCCGAATCGAATAATATGCCACACGTTCTCTTTCCACCAACTTCATGACCTGGGGGCGCTGACCTGACCGTGACCTGAGGTCAACACCCTAAGTTGACCTGACCCAAACAAAAATTATATCATTCGACGCGCCTAAGCAAGGCAAACACGATGCTGCCAAAATCGCGGCCCTTTTTGGCGAAGTTATTCGCCAAAAACTAACCCGTACCTTGAGGCATTTGACCTGACCTCAGAGGTCACCGGTTGACGTAGGACCTTAAAATCGGGTATCGATCTCTGCGTCCCGTAACGGCGCACACGCTCGTTTTTTCCGCGACGCGCCAGCGACAGAGACATACAGACAGACCTACAGACAGACAGAGAGGCAGAAACAGAACAGAAACAGATACAAAGATGAAGACAAAGACAGACAAACAGACAGACAGACAGACAGCTACAGACAGACAGACAGACAGACAGACAGACAGCTACAGACAGACAGACAGACAGACAGACAGACAGACAGACAGACAGACACAGACAGAAAGACAGACAGACAGACAAACAAACAGACAGGCAGACAGATAGACAGACAGACAGACAGACAGACAGACAGACAGTGAGTAAAAGTGAGAGTGGTTGGCGAGGGGCCCACAAAACACTACCATTAGCTTCGCTCAATGAATAGCCCACAATGGTATCACCTGCAGCCGTGGGAATTTATCGTGGGATAATGCAGCCGGGCTGATATATGAAAAACTATTGCTGCACCGTCTGCAATTCTGCAACAATGTGACTGACCGTGGCCCTGCAGCGGGATCGGGCACTATCACCTGCTGGGGCTGCAGGGAGCGACACCGCAAACAAAAACTGCGGGTTGTGTGGAACAGTGGATGAATGAATGAACGGAGGGGGAGGGGGAGTCCGGGAACTGGGAGGCCAGGTGGCGCGGGTTTAAATGCACGGTGCACTGCTCAGATATACTGCATACCAATGTGCTGCAGATTTATGGTGTATTGAAGGATTAACGTAGTACTGACCGTGACGCAGTGTTGTTGATAGCAATTAGATCAATAGGCATAGCTAACGCACAAACTTCACTCAGTATAAATTAGCATAACCTAAATCATGGCTCGTCGGCCCCTCCTAATGCAGTGCAGCTCTTTATCAGCGATAATGTCAATACTTTGCTCATTGCTGTCTGATTCGGATGTATCATTCAACAATGTTTGACTTACTTCCATTTTACAACCCCATGTCTGATGAGTTGTTTTTTGACTCATAAAGCTCGTCTTGTTCTCTCATGGATGGTCTGCGCACATAAATCAATCCCTCATAGTTGGTGCTAATGCAGATCAATAGTGCTTTTGCAGACAACTTTAACCTTCGCCCCAGTGGGGGGGGGCATATGTTACCACCCTGTCACGTTTTTCGCGTGTAAATAAAAAAGCGCGGCGCGTAGCGCCGCGCCGCTTGGGGTAGCTTTTTGTACATCAATTTTGGACAATGTGTGAAATTTTTGACCCCAGGTCATGTCAGGTCAGGTCACCAGGTCAAGTTAACTGACCAAGCCTAAAAAAAAGTTTGCAATCATGTCCAGCCTGCAGTGTTTGTCAGAAAGGTTTCAAACTTGGTGGATTGCATGATGTTATAGGCGCCTACAATTTGTATATCTCGGATTTTTTATATCCGTGACCTAAGGTCAGGTCAGTGGCGTGACCTTACCATTATAAGGCAATGGAGAAAAATGAAAATGCCTCTAGATCCGTGTGTACGCATAGGAACAGTCCAAATATTTCAGAATCACAATGATTTAGTCCACTCGTGACGACCAAGGTGTCATTTTTGCTGATAGCCTCTAGACAGGTCATCCGAGGTCACTTGAGGCTACAAACAGTTTTTTGCCAATAACTCGCGATTGGAAAGAGATAGAACGCTGGGGATGGTCTCATTGTGTTTGCCTTGTTGAGACGCATCGACTGATATGCAACATGACCTTTTTCGGTCAGGTCATGACCTTGACCTGAGGTCAAATTTTCAAGTTGACCTTTCAAGGTCAAATTATAGTTCATTCGACGCGTCTCGGCGAGGAGAACACGATTCTGGCAATAGAAATGCCGTGGCTTTTTGTAGTCAAAAGTTATTGTCGAAAAACACTTTTCGTAAAAACAGCTATTTTTGGAGTTTTTGCCCTCTGGAGGCTAAACCGTTGACCTGAGGTCAATATTGATAATGACCTTTTCAAAAGAAGAGCTCAAAAGCTATCGTTTGCTGTTCCATGCGTTTTTCTAGCTACCATAGTTCCTGAGATAACGGCATGTTTTCTGAAAAATATCATGACAATTGGCAAATTTTGACCTTTGATGACCTCTGGTGACCCCAATATTGCACTAAGGTGAAAAATGACTGAAATACTTTCAAACGTACATATTGAGAGCTATCGACTGCTTTTTACCGCGTCTTTCTAGCCCTCTTAGTTTTTGAGTTAGAGGTGGGTGGTAACATATGCCCCCCCCCACTAGGGCGAAGTTGGCTGAGACCGCCACTGGGGCGCGGGTTAATTGATAGCCCGGTCAACATAAAACAGAACCAGCCAGCCCTTTCGAGTTATTGTTGACACTAAATCCAAGGTGAATTCAAATACACTAAATCAGTGAAAAATCATAAATCATGCATTATAAACTGAAATGATATGATATCCGTAAATAACATTTGCATCATGTTATAACTTGGAGGAAAAGCGGACGCATGCGACACAGAGCCTAAGCGCTAGCCCTCGCCCTGGCAGGGGGGGGGGTCGATGCGACCCCCCCTAAGGTTTTTCGAAGATAGCGCAAAAACGGCGGCGCGCAGCGCCGCCAAATTTGGCACAGCCTATTGGGCAACCTTTTTACATATGACCTGAAAATTACAGGTCCGGGTGACCTTGGGTCAGGTCACCAGGTCAGAAAAACCGGTACAAGGTCATGGTCAAATTTCAATTTTCTTCTTGCACCTGTCCAACTCACAGTTTTCGACTGATTTCCTTCAAACTTTCAGGATGTGCTAAGTTTACCGAGTTGTATAACATATAGTCCGGCTTTTTTGGGGTCACTGACCTGAGGTCAGTTAGAGGTCATTACGTCGTAATGTTAAGCCTATGGGAAAATACTAAATTCGGAAAATACTGGAGATATCCGCTTCGTTCTATCACTTTTGTGCTTTGAAACCACGGTACTTAACAGCAGGTCACTTGGTGCTTCTTTGTTTTGATGTACTTATCCATGGGTCAGGTCAAATGAGGTCAACTGAGGTCAAATGACGTTTTTGCCAATAACTTGGCACATAATTACGCTAGAGCTTAAAAAAATGGTATCATTGTGTTCCTGGCGATCAGCCGAATCGAATGATATGCGATATGGTGCAATTTGGTTAACTTGAACTTCATTTATTAATTTAAGTTTTTAAAATTTAAGAAAAACTTTAAGTACACTTAAGCAAGCTAAAAAGTATATCATTCGACGCGCCTTGACGTGCTGAGTTCACTGGTGCTTTTCTTTTTGCTCTATCTTAATTAGATCAAAAGTTATAAGCGAAAAACGTTTGACCTGTTTTTAGCGAAATTTTTACATTTATACCCCCCCAAACCCCCTAAATATTGACCTAGAGCAACCAAATTTGCACAAGGACGAGAACTCCAGAAGGCCCACCTACCTACCAAATTTAGTGTTTCTAGGTGCCATAGGAGCCAATCGGGAGTGGGGGGGGGGGTCGCATCGACCCCCCCTTCACATTGCCCCAACAGACGGTAAATAACTTTTGAAAATACCAATTTCCAATTTTAGTGTTTTCTGGGCCAAAATTTTGCGAGGAATCCGATGGTGTGGTCCCCGAAACCTGAAAAAATTTCCATTTTGGAGATAGCACCTATTTTTTGAAAAATAAATATTTGTCAGGCTTAATAGTCAAATAAATTGGAAACATAATGAGTTAATTTTTGTAACAACACTAGAATGTGTCGAACATGAATTAGACATATATTTTAGCTGAGATGATACTATATCTGCGCATACATGTACATGAACTAGTACATTAACCCTCGTCGGCCGAGAAGGGGTGGGGCGGGTGCCACCTAATAGGGCTTTTCGCGATAGCTTAAAACTCGCTTAGGGTAGACAGCTGAAACTTGGCATACCTAATCTTTTATTCAAGCTGGATCTTTTGACCTCAACTGCGTTTTCAGGTCAGGTCAGGTCACTGACCTATGACGTCATGAATGAGCCTGTGTGAGGTCCTCAGATGTTGCAACTTTGCAACGCCCTCAGTGCCAGAGGAACTTTCACAGGAAGATGAAACTTACAGGACGTAGTATCATTCAGAGGTCTCACAACTTGTATATCTCGGATTTAACCTAGATGTCACATGAGGTCAGGTCGGTCACGTGACCTCACCATTATAAGTCAATGGGGGAAATACGAAAACTGTTATTTTGGCGCCGGTAATGATCTAAAACTATCCCAAGCACATGAAATCGTGGTTTCATGATCGGACCTTACAAAGAGTACATGAAACCACGATTTCATGTGCTTGGGACAGTTTTAGATCATTTCCGGCGCCAAAATAACAGTTTTCATATTTCCCCCATTGACTTATAATGGTGAGGTCACGTGACCGACCTGACCTCATGTGACATTTAGGTTAAATCCGAGATATACAAGTTGTGAGACCTCTGAAGGATACTACGTCCTGTAAGTTTCATCTTCCTGTGAAAGTTCCTCTGGCACTGAGGGCGTTGCAAAGTTGCAACATCTGAGGACCTCGCAGAGGCTCATTTATGACGTCATAGGTCAGTGACCTGACCTGACCTGAAAACGCAGTTGAGGTCAAAAGATCCGACTTGAATAAAAGATTAGGTATGCCAAGTTTCAGCTGTCTACCCTAAGCGAGTTTTAAGCTATCGCGAAAAGTCCTATTAGGCGGCACCCGCCCCACCCCTTCTCGGCCGACGAGGGTTAATGTACTAGTTCATGTACATGTATGCGCAGATATAGTATCATCTCAGCTAAAATATATCTCTAATTCATGTTCGACACATTCTAGTGTTGTTACAAAAATTAACTCATTATATTTCCAATTTATTTGACTATTAAGCCTGACAAATATTTATTTTTCAAAAAATAGGTGCTATCTCCAAAATGGAAATTTTTCAGATTTCGGGGACCACACCATCGGATTCCTCGCAAAGTTTTGGTCCAGAAAATACTAAAATTGGAAATTGGTATTTTCAAAAGTTATTTACCGTCTGCTGGGGCAATGTGCCCTGCCAGGCCGTGTTATGAAAAATGCCCTGCCAGGGCGAGGGCTAGAACGCAGAAAAGCGTTAGGTGATATGCAAACTCGTTGACGGGGATAAAGGTAACCTACCTGTATTTGGTGGAGTTGCAAACGTGACAGAAGTCACCAATAATTACGATAATCTACCGGATTAGCCATATCAGCGGCCTCTAATAAATCCCGGGCCACCAATCCGCCTGGCCCACTGCCAACAGGCGGTGATTTGTTTTACGTCGGACTCCTGCATTAGAGGAAAGCGCCTGTAAATTATAGTGGCGAGTCAGGCCGAAATGAATGTCGCCAACGAGACAGGTGGCTCCGAATAGTCTGGCTCAGATCGGATTTAGAAATAGGCTGGCCGAATTGAAATAGCGCCCCACATTGCAAGTCATGTGAATAGCTCTCCGATTAGGCGTGGTATGTATTACGATTCTCAGTCGCAAAGTGGTCAGTAACTGACCACTCTGAAACATTGGACACAATCTGGAACATTGGACACATTAATAACTGACCGTCAGTTATTGATATGTCAAATGTTCCAGATTGTATCAGTGGTGTTAGTTCTCGGACTTTTGTCCCCGTCTTTGGTTGAGATGACAGTTAACAGAACTGACACTATAACGCCTTGCCTCAAGCTTTCCGAAAACAGAACTATGTTCCAGATAGTGAAGAAAGAAATATTTCGTAAAGTTGCAGCTCTTTTACGTTGCACATGAATATAAATGCATGCAAGCATTTTTTTATCGACGGTTTACGACAATTGGTCATTGTAAGTAAAAACTACGCGTGTTGCGTAGCACTTGTCTCTAGGAAAATTATAAGTCAGTTCAGATGTCACTGATTGCGTCAGGCGCCGTAAAACTAGCCTGTCACATTCTGTCAAAGTAGAGTAGACTCATCGTTTGTCAATCGAGCTCATGGTGAAAGTAAACACGACAGTAACTTGTTGATGAGGAATGTATGCGTGAGAGCGCTACATCTTGTCGAAATAGTTCCGAAATACGTTTTTAGCTGTGACGTTTTGATATGGCGCCTGGCAAAAGCTGTAACATTTTACAATTACAAATAAAAATAAATCTGATATTATTTTGGAATGTGTTCCACTGTCATTGACGTGCGAGACGTGGAGCTGAAGTTCAGTGGTTGATTGAAAACCTACCGCTATCCCACGTGCAAATTCGCCCGCATTCATTCATTATGTATATGTCGTTTATTGGGCGTATGCCCTCAGGAGTAGGTATTGCCCTTGAGCAACTCATCATTGACTGTTACAATGAATGGGGCTTGTTGTCTAACAACGAAGCTTCTGAAAATGCATTAGGGGTCGTTAAATAACGTTGCCATTTAATTAATTGTCGACTAGTTTCAGTTTCCGCCGTCAGATGTGAAGCACCCGGTCGAGGGGTCAAAAACGATCGGGTGGGGTGGGGCTGGGGGGTGGGGGGCGTTTCCCGGTACATTTCCCGTTACTACTCAATGACACTCCACATTCCCAAGCCCTGCTGCCACCTCGACCCACTCCACCCCTGCCGCCGCTACCGGTACGTCAGCCCTCGAAATAGCGGCTCCCGCCCACGGGTGAATCATACTCTGACACCCTAGTCTGCCCACTGTGCGGCGTCTGCCACACCTCCGCCCACCCAGACACCCCCCTCTCCCTCCCTCCCTCCCTCTCTATCTCTGTCTGTCTGTCTGTCTGTCTGTCTGTCTGTCTGTCTGTCTGTCTGTCTGTCTGTCTGTCTGTCTGTCTGTCTGTCTCTCTCTCTCTCTCTCTCTCTCTCTCTCTCTCTCTCTCTCTCTCCCTTTCTCTCTCTCTCTCTCTCTCTCTCTCTCTCTCTCTCTCTCTCTCTCTCTCTCTCTCTCTCTCCACTGCCCGCCGGCGGTCTCAGGTGAAAAGCGCTGTCACCCAGTGTCTGTTCACACCTCCTGTGTCACCGCATGTAAGTACCGGTCTAGCGGCAGCCGATCAGCTGATACGGCCATTGGCAGAGACACGGACGGGGGAGAAGGGGGAGGGGGCGGGACGGATGACGTGGCCCTTCTCGCGACGGGCCGCTCTCTGCAGGAGTGTGCGGACAGGCTCCAACCGGCCCTGGACGAGGTCAGCCGCTGGGTGAAGACTTGGAAGGTCCAACCTAGTCCATCCAAGTGCGTGATGACCACCTTCACGCTGGACCCCAAGGAGTGCGGCGGCAAGGTCAAGCCCCAGCTCAGCTTCTGCGACCATCCGCTAGGCTACGAGGAGACGCCCACCTTCCTCGGCCTGAAGTTGGACTGTCAGCTGACCTTTGCCGCCCACATCGCCGCCCTCAGAGAGAAGATGGCAAAGCGCCGTGCTTGCCTGTCAGCGATTGCCGGAAGGAGCTACGGAAGCCACCGTAGCACACTCCGCATCGCCTACAAGAGCTACGTGCGCTCCCTCTTCGACTACGGGGCGGCCATCTACTTCACCCATGCGGCACCGGCTGTCCGCGAGCGCCTGGAGGTAGAGCAGCGGAAATGTGCGCGCCTGATTACCGGCTGCATCAAGCTCACGGATAAGGAGACCCTGGTGGCGGAGGCAGGCCTCCCTCCGCTATCACTCCGTGCCAAGGAGCTAGCAGCCGGCGAGTACGCGCGCATAGTCCGTCTACCTCCGGGAGACCCCGCTCGCAACCTACTGGACAAGACACCACCACCGAGACTCCGCTACCGGGCCCACGAGGCATGGAGGCGCGCGGTGACGTCTGCCGAGGAGGCGGGTCTGCCACCGCCACCGCCGGCAGACGAGGACGCGACCCTCTCACACAAGCCATGCTTTCGTCGGGTCGGTAGGTGGGCCTGCGACAGGGCGGGCTTGAGCGACCTCCCAGTGGAGCCCCTGGCACTCTACCAGGGCGCACCACCCTGGCACCACTGTGGAGACGCCGTCCGTTTCGTGCTGGACCTGCCGCAGCCCACAAGGAGGACAGACCAGCCGGAGAAAAGAAAGGAGGCGGCGCTAGCGGCGCTGGCCCTCGTCCCCGACCCAGACTGCACTATCTGGTCGGACGGATCCGCCAAGGAAGGCACCATCCAAGGCGGCGGTGGAGCGATCCTGGAGCTCCACCGCGAGGGACGCACAATCGAGTGCGTGGCACCGGCCGGTCGAGTGTGCAGCAGCATGAGGGCGGAATTGGTGGCAATGACGGAGGCTCTGACACGCCTCCAGGAGCTACCGGCCCCCTCGAGAGCACTCATCAAGAGAGTGCTGCTCTGCACAGACTCCCGGTCGGGGCTCCAGCTACTCAGCCGCGGCCCGGATGACCAACAGTCAGCCATCGGTCAGCGCGTCTGGGGCCTAATAGACGCGCTGACAGCCGCAGGGACGGACATCACCCTGCACTGGGTCCCGGGCCACGCCGACCTCGCCGGCAACGAGGCAGCTGACCGCCTCGCTAACCAAGCCGCCGCCGACTGCGCTCAAGAGGAGGCCCCGATTGACCTACCCAGCGCGCGGACAGCTATTCGCCGCTGGACATCGGAGCTGGCCTCCGCACGAGCGCAGCGACACCCTCACCGAGACCCTACTCCGAGCCACGATGAGCTGGACAGGTGGGGCCAGGTCACCTTGTCCCAGCTTCGCACTGGATACTGCCCACTGGTGCGAGCCACAGCCCATCGTCTCGGTTTGGTCGCAGACTCGACCTGCCGAGCTTGTGGCGAGGAGGAGGAGGACGTGGAGCACCTCCTGGTCGGGTGCCCCGCACACGTGGCGGCGAGGGCCGGCTTCTGGGGGCACTGTCCTACCCTGGAGGAAGTGTTCTCGGGGCCGGCCGAACATGTCATCAACTTCTTGAGAAGAGTGGGGCGGGTGCAGGTCGCCACCGACCCGCCCCCGCCGGCCGCGCCCTAGGCGCGGTCCGCGACCGCGCAGAGAAGAAGAAGAAGGGGGCGGGACGGACTGTGAATCACCGTCTGGAGTCATCATGTTTTGAGAAGGCTGAAAAAATAGTTAATACAAGTCGATTTATTATCGAAGCTGGTCATCAATAGATTTGCTTGCTGAGTTTGATAGCCGTTGCAGTATACATACAAGGATATGTGAATTTTATTACGAGTAAAATACAGCTTATGTCTGGTCGCTTTCGGTGCACGTCACAAACTGGAGTCTGTGTTGCATAAGACTATACTAAAAATATGGCGCAATAAGCTATATTGTGGTTACTACAACAACACATGATATGCTAAATTATGCGTTGTATGATAAGATTTGGGATACAAACAGGTTTTGTTGTATAAAAGGGCTTGCTTACTTGGGCAAGTAAGATACCACGCGGTTTCACACACATCTAATGAATTTTTTACTCACAAAAGAGATACCACGCGGTTTCACTCACTCTAATGACTTTTTTCACTCACAAAAGAGACACCACGCGGTTTTACACATCATCACTGCGCACGAGAGGACGAGAAAAAGATGCAGCACAAACGCAGGACAAATAATCATTCGTCACCCTGGTCAGACAGCCAAACAATGAAGAGGGCTGTGTCGTGAATGGCATTAGCCGTTTTCACGACGGCCATCTGGTACACATTTGGTCAGAGTTGGTGCAGATTTGGTCAAATTAGGTTCAGTGTGTTTCTTCGTAGCTATTAGCTTGGGTCGCGCTGATTGCTTATATGCCTTCTTTGTTATACTATCAGACATTATCGTCTACTAAAACACTGAAATGAGTTCATTATTTAAAAGCATTTGGTGTTAGAGAGATTTGGTACAGATTTGGTCAAATTAGGTGCATTCGCCGGATAGCCATCGTGAAAACGGTTTTTACGAACTTTTTTAGGGTAAATATTATCTAACGCTAAGCGTGTTGTATTCATACTTTATTTATTTGTATTCATTCATTTTTGGTGATAACCCAAAACACAATAAAAGGGAGTTGAAACTAGGCCTACATTAACATTTTTAACCCGCGCCCGGCTGGGGGTCCTGGATTTCCACGCCCTGCTGGGGGGGGGGGGTGTTTGAACACCCCCTTCTAACTCGGCTCCTGGGCCACGTAGCGATACGCGGAAGGCGGCGTTAGAAAGAGCGTCAAAATAATGAGGAAATCACTTCGGTCAATTTTTTGGTCAGGTCAAAGGTCAGGTCACCAGAGGTCATTGAAGGCAAAATTTCGCCGATTTATAGGTCGAATGTCGACAATTTCCAAGAAACCAACGCATAACTCGGAACCAATAGAGCTACAGCGCCGCGGAAAAGCGCATTCGATAGCCCTATTAACGCCCTTTCTGAATAATTGTCTCGGATTTGACCTAACGTCAACGGTTTTGCCTGCAGGGGGCAAAAACTGGAAAAAGCCGATTTTTTCGGAAACAGTTTTTCTGCATTAACTTTTGACCCAAGCATTGTACGAGCTTACTTTTACCGGCATCGTGTTCCTCTTGTCAAGACGCATCGAATGAACTGTAACTTGACCTTGAAAGGTAACTTGAAAATTTGACCTCAAGTCAAGGTCATGACCTGACCGGAAAGGGTCATGTTGCATATCAGTCGATCCGTATCGTCGAGCTGAACACATCTAAGGCGTTTTCATCGCTCTAGCATGCCTCTATCAAAAGTTATTTGCGAAAAACTGTTAGATACCATTCGTGACCTAAGATGACCTCAGGGCATAAACAGGGGTCACACGGACACCATTTTCATGTTCAGTGTGTCTAAACCACTTGTAATTCAGTGTTTGGGAGTGTTTATAATGTCTTTCGTCCAAAGGAGGCGCATTTCAATTTTCTCCCATTGACTTAACCCGCGCCCTGCTGGGGGGGGGGGGGTGTTTGAACACCCCCCTTGTGGTTTTTCGCAAATATCTCAAAAACGGCGGGGCGGAGCGCCGCCGTTTTTGGTACACCTTATCATACATCAATTCTACACATGTTGTGAAAATTTAAGACCAAGGTCATTCAAGGTCAGGTCACCAGGTCACTTGAAGTGACCTCACCTCATAAAAAGTTTCAATGTTGCTCATAGCTACACCGAGTGACCGATCGCTTTGAAACTTTCAGAGATTGCTAAGAGCAATAGCATGTACAAAATTTATATCTCAGAATTTTGATATCGATGACCTAAGTTCAGGTCAATTTTGCGACCTCCCCATTATAAGTCAATGGGAGAAAATTGAAATGCGCCTCTTTTGGACGAAAGCCATTATAAACACTCCCAAACACTAAATTACAAGTGGTTTAGACACACTGAACATGAAAATGGCGTCCGTGACCCCTGTTTATGCCCTGAGGTCATCTTAGGTCACGAATGGTATCTAACAGTTTTTCGCAAATAACTTTTGATAGAGGCATGCTAGAGTGATGAAAACGCCTTAGATGTGTTCAGCTCGGCGATACGGATCGACTGATATGCAACATGACCCTTTCCGGTCAGGTCATGACCTTGACCTGAGGTCAAATTTTCAAGTTGACCTTTCAAGGTCAAGTTATAGTTCATTCGATGCGTCTTGACGAGATGAACACGATGCCGGTAAAAGTAAGCTCGTACAAGGCTTGGGTCAAAAGTTATTGCAGAAAAACTGTTTCCGAAAAAATCGGCTATTTTTCCAGTTTTTGCCCCCTGCAGGCAAAACCGTTGACGTTAGGTCAAATCTGAGAAAATTACTCAGAAAGGGCGTTAATAGGGCTATCGAATGCGCTTTTCCGCGGCGCTGTAGCTCTATTGGTTCCCGAGTTATGCGTTGGCTTCTTGGAAATTGTCGACATTCGACCTGGAAATCGTCGAAATTTTGCCTTCAATGACCTCTGGTGACCTGACCTTTGACCTGACCAAAAAATTGACCGAAGTGATTTCGTCATTATTTTTGACGCTCTTTCGAACGCCGCCTTCCGCGTATCGCTACGTTTCCCAGGAGCCGAGTTAGAAGGGGGTGTTCAAACACACCCCCCCCCCCCCAGCAGGGCGTGGAAATCCAGGACCCCCAGACGGGCGCGGGGAGGTCGCAAAATTGACCTGATCTTAGGTCATCGATAGCAAAATTCTGAGATATACATTTTGTACATGCTATTGCTCTTAGCAGTCGCTGAAAGTTTCAAAGCGATCGGTCACCCGGTGTAGCTATGACAGGCATTGAAACTTTTTATGAGGTGAGGTTACTTCAAGTGACCTGGTGACCGCGCCGGCGTTTTTGAGATATTCGCGAAAAACTACAAGGGGGGTGTTCAAACACCCTTCCCCCCAGCAGGGCGCGGGTTAACCAGCTATTTTCTCAACTGTATATCAATTTCAATTCAGGCCACTAACCTGAAACATATAGTGTCATGCTTTCATTTATGCGCGTTCAGAAAATATAGCCCAAAATGATCCAACCCTTAACCCGCGCCCCGTAGGGCTACCGGCGGACCCTACCACCCGTAGGGGGGGGGCCGTTTCGGCCCCCCCCCTAAGATCTCGGAAAGTTACCGGCCGATTTTCAAAATTCAAATGGCGTTCGATAGCCCCACCCGGGAACTACCTTGTGACCAAATTTCATTGACCTAGGTCAAACCGATGACGTCACAGGTCAGGTCAAAGGTCAGATTTCACCGTTCACAGGCATTTCAAGAAATGTGTTGTGAAATCGAGTAAATTGGTAATTTATTGAAAACCATCGATGGTACATTGTTCGTCAAACACATACTTTGCTATCTGAGGTCACTGATACCAGGTCAGGTCACAGCGAGGTCAGGTCACCGGGGGTCACAATATGAAAGTGTCGTGTGATACATGTTTTATGGTCCATTTTACATGACAAATGCGATTATGTGGGTTAGGCAGCCTTTGGGGCCAGCCTAGGTCACGTTTTGGTGAAGGTCAGGTCAAGGTCAGGTCAAATTAGGTCAAATTTCAAAGTTGATATTTTTGTATAAAATGGGTATTGATTCGATGCAGCTGTCACGGGGAGTCTAATGGTGGTCTTTGTTTTGCTCTACGTGGTCTAGAATTGCCAAAAATTGAGTTTGAAAATTTGACGTCATCATTTTTGAACAGTTTTTTCGCTATAACTTGGCCAAAAAACGAGGTATCGATCTGAAATTTGGTATGTAGATAGAAGACAGTAGGTACTATCACATATATTCCGTTTTTTTGAAACTCAAAAAACTTTTTGGATTTTTTTGCTAATATATCCAAAAAAATGCTTTTTTGATTGTTGGGGGTCAAAACTCAAAAATTTCAAAAATCCGAGATAGCAGTTTTGTAGCCCTGTCAATTCTACACCTTTTTTGTTGATCATTTTTCTGTATCTTCAAAGCTGTAGGCCTGACAGGTCTTCTCGCGAAGGTCTTTTTTCGGTCAAAAATGACAGAACATGACGTCACTCTGACGTCTTTTGTGGCCAACCTATCATAGCCTCTAGAAAAATTTTTGGTCACAATGTGTAAAATTGATGCCCGGAGGGGTCCTGAAAGTTTGGTGGCGATATCTCCAGCCGTTTAGGAGATATCGACCGAAAAGGACAGGGGGGGGGGGGGCCGTTTCGCCCCCCCCTACGGGGCGCGGGTTAAAAAGTGCAAAATGTATAATTCCTCTCTAAGATATTTATGGTTTGCCTTACATTTTGCTTCTCCCAAATGCGCCTGAGGTCATCTCTTTCAAGCAACTTGACATTTTTTATCGAATGTTGATAAAAATCACACGTAACTTCAAAAGTTACCAGCATCCAGTGGCTGGTTGGCAGCTTCGGTCGGTGGCTGGTGGTCGATATTCGGTTAGATGGTCGGCCGGTCTGCCGGTCAAGCTGCAGTCGGTGCTGTCGGTGCTGCAGTTACCAGTGTGTGTACAGATGATGGCGATTAGGCCGGCTAGGAGCTAATGGAGTGAGCGGCTGACCGTCTGGCCGGCTGGCTGGTCGACAGGTCGGCAGGTCGGCAGGCGGAGGGCGGCGGTGGCCGTCTGACCGTCTGGCCGGCTGGCTGGTCGGCAGGTCGGTATTCGGCAGGTCGGCAGGCGGTGGTTGGTGGTCGGCTGGCTGGTGGTCGGCGGTCGATGGTCGACAGGTCGGCAGGTCGACAGGCCTGTGGCCGGCGGTCGGTGGTCGGCAGGGCGGTGGGTGTGGGCCGACACTGGGTGTTTTGTTTGGAACTCTCCATCCGCTGCCAGACGGCTGATTCACCCGCCGTGCTGCTCGTCGGAGCCGACGCTACCGACGGAGAGAGAGTCGAGCCGCGTCGGACAGAGAGGGCGGGGAGAGTCGGACTGCTGCTGAGCGAGAGTGAGGAGTGGACGGACTGTGGACTCAGAGGACGGACAATACTACAAGGTAAGGAAGGGGGAAGATAGAGAGAGAGAGAGAGAGAGAGAGAGAGAGAGAGAGAGAGAGGAGAGAGAGAGAGAGAGAGAGAGAGAGAGAGAGAGAGAGAGAGAGGTGGGAAAGGATGGAGAGGGAGAGCGAGAGATGACGCAACAGAGATATAGAGAGAAAGGAAAGAGATAGTGGAAATGGAGATTCGTTTGTGTGTTGTTTTTTTTTTTTTTGCTAAAATTCGCATTTTTTACTGAGACTCATATAAAAGTGCTCCCTGGTATGTCCGGAAATGTTGCGAACCTATCTGTAAATGCAAAGCAACGCTTCCTATCGGCCCTTGCATTCCATCAGCTTGCAGCAGAGTTCATAAATCGGCTGCCACTCGCTGCAGTGAGCAGAGTCCCCGTGACTGTCGTTGGTGCGGAGTTTACACACACAAATGCTGCAAAGCAATGAAGGGGTTGTGTGAATACCACTTAACCCTCGCACCGTTGGGGGGGTCCATTTTGGCCCCCCTGTGGTTTTTCCTAAATAGCAAGAAAACGGCGGCGCGCAGCGCCGCCAAATTTTTAGCACCTTCCCGGGCATCAATTTGACACCTTCACACCAAATTTCAAGTCTTAGGTCACCTTAGGTCAGGAGTTATTGAGGTCAAACTGAGGTCATGTTCGAGCAAAAATGAGCAAAAAACATGAATCTTGAAACGCTCACCAAATCTACAGTTATCAAGCAGTTTTAAAGTTCTTTATATGGTCTAGTAGACAAAAAGCGGCGCTACAAAACTGCTACCTCGGATTGTCAAAAGTTTTGGTTTTTGACCAAAAAATATTCAAAAAATTGATGTTTTTAGAAAAACTAGGAAAAAATCCAAAAAAATTCCGAATTTCGAAAAAAACCGGAATTTTGGTGATAGTCCCAGCGCTCTTCTATATACATACCAAATTTCAGATCGATATCTCGTTTTTTGGCCAAGTTATAGCGAACAAACTGTTCAAAAATGATGACGTCAAATTTTTGAACTCAATTTTTAGCGATTCTAGACCACGTACGGCAAAACAAAGACCACCATTGTTACTCCAAAAGACCACCAACTCCCCGTGACGAGCTGCATCGATTCGATACCCATTTATGCAAAAATATCAACTTTGAAATTTGACCTAATTTGACCTGACCTTGACCTGACCTTGACCTGACCTTGACCTGACCTTGACCTGACCTTGGCCAAAACGTGACCTAAGCTGGCCCCAAAGGCTGCCTGACCCACATAATCGCATTTGTCATGTAAAATGGACCACAAAACATGTATCACACGACACTTTCATATTATGACCCCCCGTGACCTGACCTCTGTGACCTGACCTGGTATCAGTGACCTCGAATAGCAAAATATGTGTTTGAAGAACATTTCCCCATCGATGATTTTCAATGAAACGCATTTTACTCGATTTTACAACGCATTTCTTGAAATGCCTGTAAACGGTGAAAATTTGACATTTGACCTGACCTGTGACGTCATCGGTTTGACCTAGGTCAATAAAATTGGGTCACAAGGTAGTTCCCCGTTGGGTCTATCCAACGCCGTTTACCGCTTGTCGCTATGTTGCGTGGTTCTCGAGATCTTAGGGGGGGACCAAAATGCCCCCCCCCCCAACCGGGCGCGTTGCTCGGCAGAGCCCAACGGGGCGCGGGTTAAGGGACCGAACGAGGCAGGCCCTATTTCGGGTGAGCTGCTCGAGGGAAAATTTGGAGCTAAATGGAACGTTGCTGTGATATGTTTGTTTTCTTATGCTTCATTTTTAAGTTACTCACTTGCGCTAGCGATACATGTGTTTATCGACAAAAGTAGATAGTTTGTAAAGGTATGGTGGCGATTGTAAAAGTGTATAACGCACATATGTTAGATAAATTATGCATTTAGCAGCGATTGTGAAATGTGATAGTCTTTTCTTTGAAGTTCCTCCATCAAATCGAGGTATGCTATTGCAGCAGCTTCTTTTATTACCGGCAGTACTATAACAAAGGCTATTCCGCTCCCCAGTGGCGGTCTCAGCCTACTTCGCCCTAGTGGGGGGGGACATATGTTACCACCCACCTCTAACTCAAAAACTAAGAGGGCTAGAAAGACGCAGTAAAAAGCAGTCGATAGCTCTCAATGCGTACGTTTGAAAGTATTTCGGTCATTTTTCATCCCTGAGCAATATTGGGGTCACCAGAGGTCATCAAAGGTCAAAAACTGCCATTTGTCATTATATTTTTCAGAAAATATGCCGTTATCTCAGGAACTATGCTAGCTAGAAAAACGCATGGAACAGCAATCGATAGCTTTTGAACTTTTCTTTTGATAAGGTCACAATCAAAATTGACATCAGGTCAACGGTTTAGCCTCCAGAGGGCAAAAACTCCAAAAATAGCTGTTTTTACGAAGTGTTTTTCGACAATAACTTTCGACTACAAAAAGCCTCGACATTTCTATTGCCAGAATCGTGTTCCTCTCACCGAGACGCGTCGAAAGAACTATAGTTTGACCTTGAAAGGTCAACTTGAAAATTTGACCTCAGGTCAAGGTCATGCCCTGACCGGAAAAGGTCATGTTGCATATCAGTCGATGCAGCCCAACAAGACAAACACAATGAGACCATCCCCAGCGTTATGTCTCTGTCCAATCGCGAGTTATTGGCAAAAATCTGTTTGTAGCCTCAAATTACCTCGGATGACCTTTCGAGAAGCTATTAGCAAAAATTACACCTTGGTCATCACGGGTGGTCCAAATCATTGTGATTCTGAAATATTTGGACTGTTCCTATGCGTACACACGGATCTAGAGGCATTTTCGTTTTTCTCCATTGACTTGTAATAGAAAGGTCACGCCACTGACCTGACCTTAGGTCACGGATATAAAAAAAAATCCGTGATATACAAATTGTAGGCGCCCATAACATCATGCAGTCCACCAAGTTTAAAACCTTTTTGACAAACACTGCAGGCTGGACATAACTGCAAACTTTTTTAGGCTTGGTCAGTTAACTTGACCTGGTCACCTGACCTGACATGACCTGGGGTCAAAAATTTCACACATTGTCCAAAATTGATGTACCAAAAGCTACCCCAAACGGCGCCGCGGTTTTTTATTCACACGCAAAAAACGCGACAGGGTAGTAACATATGCCCCCCCCCCCTCCCCACTAGGGCGAAGCTTAATTTTATTTGTCTCAGAAATCAAGCAGCTGCAAATGATTGTTGATATTGTTTATTCTGATATTGCCTTGGATCATATATAAATACAAGCAGCCACATCGTCATCCGATTATCATCGGACGTTCCTCATTGTGATCTGGGCCTTAGCCGTATAAATGGTGCAACTTACGCGAAAAAAAACACCGGACCATATCATCCGAGATAAATAGGGGAGACTGGGGCGATACGTTACACTTTTTGGTCTTCTGCACTTAGTGGCCAAGCTATTCAATGAAATTGCACCAAATTTGGTCACATGCTAGCTGAATCAATTTGGAAAGCACATGCAAACTTTCACTTCTTTACGACTATTCACTTTTATGTGAAATTCAGAAAACCAAAGCAAGATTTTTGGGGTAAGTTGAAAAATTGTGGGGCAACTTGATACACGATATGGGGTAACATGTTACACTTCTTTTTTCGTAGTTTCTTCATCATTATAACGGTCATTGCCCGTCCTATCGGAACCGATCATAAGCCTCCCTAATGGATAATACTAAACATGCTTTCCTTTCTCATTGAAAGGCAAGAACAATAAAGCATAAACCATTACTGTACTCCACACGCATGAAAAGGCTCATCAAACATGGCCAATCTCTGATTTGCCTTTACTGCGACGCCAAGGGCACCATGCATTGCCATACTGACCGGAGTTTGATTTTCTGCACAAAATTTACGCCCAGGTGAAATGGAGCACGCTATAAGCAGTCTTGGGTAGCCATCTTTAAACATGCCCCGGCCCTGCGGCGGCCGAATTTCTCAAGACTGAACTCAAATGTTTGTTTACATGAAGAGGCTAGTGCGTTTTACTTGGTGATCTTACAAAAGAAATCATCGCTTAATTTTGTGAACATACATTCAACATTCTTACACAAATAACCTTGACAAAAAACGACCCAAAGTGTTGGCCAGCAAAAAATACTTTTGCTGTCACAACTTACCCCAGTGCGCCTACAGGGCGACATGGCGTTCCACCAGGTCTGAGCCTGCAGTGACATGTAAAATGTGCGTAACCTTTCTGCTAGCGTAAATATTGGTGCCATATCAAGAGTATTTTTAAAGATATTTCCTTTGTAACAACTTACCCCTGTAACAGCTAGCCCCACTCTCCCCTACCATATCGCATATAGTATTGCACCAAAGAAATCTCCACTCTGCTGGTGCTACGAGTTCCGACTGACAACCTGATAAGCCATCAGGACATCGATACAGCTGATAAATTATCATCCTAGGGTTTTATAGATCGTTGGATCTATATTAGTCGTCTAGAAGTATAATTTATTTGGAGTGAAAGGACCCGATGTTGATGAGTGGCTGTCTTCGTCCTCTTGCCCCTGGCCCCGCCTCCGTTTATCCCCCTCGACGGAGAAGTTTATGCCCAGCTTCTACGCTAGTTACGTGCATATTTACTGCAACCACTCCAAGTACCAGCCCGCCCAAAAACATGGAAAAGCATATGCATTATGTTGTCAAGTGGTTTGAAGTTGCCCCCGTTTTTCGATTTAAGATGTCATGTCCTAGTGATAAATTAGTCCTAATTGACCTGCTTACGTGTATTTCAGTAACACACGAGAAAGCTGCCAGGATTTTCACCAGGTGCAGAACGACTGCAGGACCATCCATCCTAATCATATACCTATAGTAGGTGCACACCAAAGTATTGTCTATGAGATGCGGGGAGTGGAGACCACCCTAGTCGCAGACCGCGGTGGTTGGCACTTGGCAGGGACCAGGGAGGGGGAGGGGGAGGAGGTGGAAGTCTATGTCGGGAAGTGGGCGAGGTAGAACTGGCTCGGATAACACCAATATGCATGGCTCGTCAAGTAATGCAATTAACATAGTGGGTCAACTTGCCTCCCCTTTAGGCTGCGGTGACGGTATAATGTTCTCATCGGTGAACATCGCAAGCTTAAATAAACACTAACATCGTGGCTCAAGTTCACTTTGTAGGAACTCTGGATATGTCTGCATATGCATACCATGAAGCGTACAGGTCATCTATACAATGTCATTGCTAACTCTACCAGCAGATATATCATAAGTGAGCTATCACAGCAACCGAATCCTGATTAACAGGTGGCCTCGGCCGCTCTTTATCCAAGCGATTTCCGTTTTCACGCGATCAAATTAGCCATCACCTCGCCTATCGTCCTCTCTCCGTGTTTTCATTTCGTGCGTAGCGCTGGCACAGCGCGCTGTGAACGGTAACCTCAGCTAACAAAAACTGTGTCACTGAGTGTTACCTTGTCGTCACCGCGAGGAGCAGCCCGGACACCTTGGACGGGTGTTCAGGTGAGCCCGTGTCAACACACCACCCCGCCGCGGGGTACAGCTAGGTCGGCCAGTGGTGTTATTGTTCGGGGCGGCCCCGAGGTGGATTCCAGACCACCTCGGGCGAGCGACAGGGGCGACTCCAGGCACTGAAACAGGGAGGCCAGTTGTCCAAACAGGTCGCATTTGTATTTGAGACTAAGTTACCCATTATTTACTTTCCTATGTTTGATTACTGTTGTTGTAAAACTTTGCGTGGAGGACCTCCCCGCAGTGGCTGACCTGGATCCGCATCTGTCGGCTCACTCGACCGTTTGGCGGCGCCGCGGGCTATTTTTGCGGTCAGACATTCAGCGAGGGGCTCCAGAACCACTGGCCGCGGGCACACTATCCAGACCGGGCGGGGGGAAGGGGGAGGGGGAGGGGGAGTCGAGCGGCCAGACTGCGGGTGGGAGGGGCCGGGGAGGGGTCACCAGTCAGGACAGAGGGTAGCTGGGAAGAGACGGCAAAGGAGGAAGTACCATGTATCATGTATCATGTATTAACCCGCGCCCTGCTGGGGGGGGGGGGGTGTTTGAACACCCCCCCCCCTGTGGTTTTTCGCAAATATCTCAAAAACGGCGGCGCGGAGCGCCGCCGTTTTTGGTACACCTTATCATACATCAATTCTACACATGTTGTGAAAATTTCAGACCAAGGTCATTCAAGGTCAGGTCACCAGGTCACTTGAAGTGACCTCACCTCATAAAAAGTTTCAATGTCTGTCATAGCTACACCGAGTGACCGATCGCTTTGAAACTGTCAGCGATTGCTAAGAGCAATAGCATGTACAAAATGTATATCTCAGAATTTTGATATCGATGACCTAAGGTCAGGTCAATTTTGCGACCTCCCCATTATAAGTCAATGGGAGAAAATTGAAATGCGCCTCTTTTGGATGAAAGACATTATAAACACTCCCAAACACCGAATTACAAGTGGTTTAGACACACTGAACATGAAAATGGTGTCCGTGACCCTTGTTTATGCCCTGAGGTCATCTTAGGTCACGAATGGTATCTAACAGTTTTTCGCAAATAACTTTTGATAGAGGCATGCTAGAGCGATGAAAACGCCTTAGATGTGTTCAGCTCGACGATACGGATCGACTGATATGCAACATGACCCTTTCCGGTCAGGTCATGACCTTGACCTGAGGTCAAATTTTCAAGTTGACCTTTCAAGGTCAAGTTATAGTTCATTCGATGCGTCTTGACGAGAGGAACACGATGCCGGTAAAAGTAAGCTCGTACAGGGCTTGGGTCAAAAGTTATTGAAGAAAAACTGTTTCCGAAAAAATCGGCTATTTTTGCAGTTTTTGCCCCCTGCAGGCAAAACCGTTGACGTTAGGTCAAATTTGAGAGAATTACTCAGAAAGGGCGTTAATAGGGCTATCGAATGCGCTTTTCTGCGGCGCTGTAGCTCTATTGGTTCCCGAGTTATGCGTTGGCTTCTTGGAAATTTTCGCCATTCGACCTGGAAATAGGCGAAATTTTGCCTTCAATGACCTCTGGTGACCTGACCTTTGACCTGACCAAAAAAGTGACCGAAGTGATTTCGTCATTATTTTTGACGCTCTTTCGAACGCCGCCTTCCGCGTATCGCTACGTGGCCCAGGAGCCGAGTTACAAGGGGGGGGGGGTGTTCAAACACCCCCCCTCCCCAGCAGGGCGTGGAAATCCAAGACCCCCAGCCGGGCGCGGGTTAACAACAATCACGAATGCCGGTTGGCCCTGGTGATGTTAAATCTGGTTCACACATCATGCACACACCAGTATCGCACATGCACACAAGTACATACACACAAGTACATACCTACTCACATTACTACTCATTTTAGATTGATTCATTCTACATTACTCATAAGCAATTTCAATTACAATCACGTTAGGAAGGAGTCAGAACACAGGGTAACTGAATGGTGACGGGAACGAGCCAGTAGTACTTGTAGAGGACATGTGCTAGAAATGGATCATCAAAACGGAAAATAGCGGATGCTGGTAAACCATGTTGGAATAGCATAAAACCGAAACCGAAAGGTCTAACTGGAGAAAGAGAGGAGACGGGGCTGGATCAGGCACCAGACCGGCTCGAAATCGAGGCCACTAGACCAGACATGACGTCATTCACGTCCGACGACGAGACGATGGCCATGACGACCAGGTCAGACGTGACGTCAGATCGCAGCGAGACGTTACGGCTACCTGATCGGATAGTGGGGGCCATGAATTTCACCAGACAAATTTCAGTTGAGAGCTTATCATTCAATCCGCCTAATCATGATTCAGCAACTCAAACCAGTTAAACCAAAGCTGTCAAAGTATAGCTGAAACTTGGTTATAAATCAGCTGACATATTTCGTCATGGTGATATTTCCGACAGAGGGTCGTCGTATGAGCAACAAAAAATAAACAAAATCCGTTCAAACTTCTAACGAAGCATGTCACTAAAAGTGCAATTTTTCGCACAAAAATGACGCCGTAAACTTGAAGTTAGCTTTTTGCAACTGAGCATAATACTAAGTGGTCATGAAACATTTTTGTTTTGTTATTTTAGAAGAAACAAGCTGCTGCGCCACTTGCTTTGCTGCGTGGTCATAAAATGCGGCACCAGCCAATTTGCTTTCGAATGGTGTTCGATTCATGCCGATGTGTCGTCTATGTAGAAGCAGAGACATGGACGGAAACGTGAAGAGGAAAATATTGAACTTGAGGACTGCTCTGAGGGCTCTGATAAGTAATTTTCGGTGATTCGGGGTCAAGTCGGGTCAACGTCAAGCGTCGAAACGGCGTTTCGAGACGTAGATAACAATATCATTGGTGTGGTTAACGCTTTTGACGATTGTTATGACCTACGGAATGTGTCCGTACAAGTTTGGGGACAGAGGCCACGCCCCTGTTTCCTTCCGAACCTACTCGTACTCCTCGCTTCATATGCGTGTTAGCCCCAGCTACCAGCGGTAACGGCGCTCCATCGTCTTCACCGCTGGCTGAGTATCCCGAAACAAGGGTGGCTGGCGGCTAAATAAGAGCGCACATAGACGCAGGCAAAGTCTGCACACTTGCCTGTCTACAGGCTAAATATAAACGCCTTCAGAGATCACACTTTTGAGTCAATATAAGCATATTGTCTGTTCAGAGGCTGAACATGAATATCTGTATCTGTTCACAGTAACAAGATGAACGCGTCGGCCGCGTACACGACGGCATGCCGGGCCCCTCAGCAGCAAAACATCAAACACGTCATACCGGTACACGAGGCGGCAGCACAGGTTAGTTAGTACCAGTACCGGTACACGAGGCGGCAGCACAGGTTAGTTAGTACGAGTACAATGTGTCATACCGGTACACGAGGCGGCAGCACAGGTCAGTTAGTACCAGTACCGGTACACGAGGCGGCAGCACAGGTTAGTTAGTACCAGTACCAGTACACGAGGCGTCAGCACAGGTTAGTTAGTACGAGTACAATGTGTCATACCGGTACACGAGGCGGCAGCACAGGCTAGTTAGTACGAGTACAATGTGTCATACCGGTACACGAGGCGGCAGCACAGGTTAGTTAGTACGAGTACAATGTGTCAGACCAGTACACGAGGCGGCAGCACAGGTTAGTTAGTACGAGTACAATGTGTCATACCGTCAGTCCGTCTGTCCGTCTGTCTGTCTGTTCGTCCGTCCATCTGTCTGTCTGTCTGTCTGTCTGTCTGTTTGTCTGTCTGTCTGTCTGTCTGTCTGTCTGTCTGTCTGTCTGTCTGTCTGTCAGCCAGTTCGTCTATTTGTTACTGTCGCTGTCACTCCCAGTGATTGTTCAGACTTGGCCCGATTTTCCTGCATTTTACATATGTACATCTGGAGGCGTCCAGCGCTTTAGTAGGTACCCATTTCGGTCACCGACCTGACCTGTCCAATTCCTCTGGCTTTTCAGTTGCTTTTCGTAACTTGTCTCTGTTTTCTCTCTTTTTATTGATTTTCGTGATATGTGACCTTGAACAGTCCGGTCTGTTCTGACCTTGACAAAGATATTGGCTATTTTCAGTCTAATCTGTCTGACCGGGCCTAACCGGAACTGTTCTGACAAGTGATGTCGATCACAGGTTATTTGCAAACCGTTACCAAACCAAATACAAACCGATATCTGGAACAGAAAACAAAACCGAACCAACTAGCAGATTCGGATAAAAAATACCTACTTTTTACCAAATGTTAACCCTCGCGGGCCCGGGGGGGGGGGCGTTTTTCGCCCCCCCTGGCGAATATTTGCGATAACTCCCGAACGCTTAGGGATAGGAAGGCGAAACTTTCAGTACCTTTTCTCCCATCAATTTGACATCTTCTGAAGTAAATAATTTGGACCTAGCCCCCTTGATGACGTCACAAGGTCCATTTTTTCTAGACCCCTGCACGGCAAACTTCGGCGTCACAGACGCAAACTTCAAATAGCTGCTAAAAATAGAGTTTTAGAGATAAAGACAAATTACGAGCACGGCTGTGTAGCGTTTGACCTAGAGAAAAATAGAAAAATAGTTTTGGTGACCTGAGGTCAGAGGTCAGGTCAACGACCCCGAAATGTGGTTTTAGTTTTTCGCAAATAACTTCGACAAAAATGGTCCTAGAGCTACAGCAGTGGTACCATCGCATTCGCCTTGTCAAGCCGCGTCGAATGATATATATTTTGTTCGGAAAAGGTCAAGTTTCATGTTGACCTCATGTGACCTCGAATGACCTCTGGTTGACCTTGACACATGAAAGGTCGTTTATGATGGATTTGTACCCGCTGATCACGAATCTGGCATCTATTTTCCTCTAAGCCTTCATTTAGAGCTTCCGGATGGCAAAATTGTCTTATTTATTATTACTAACTTGAATCAGTGAAATAGCCTCTAGCAGGGATACTCTTGTGTGACCTTGACCTTTGAGCAGCCTTGTATCGTAAGATGAACCACAAATAGGGAACTGATAAGCCTCAAAACATTTCAAAACATCTTGGAAGTTAGCACGCAAGATGTGCGAAAAAGTGCCAAGTTTGAGGTCAATTTTGAGCGTGACCTTGACCTTGACCTTTGATTTAGAGCACAGTTTCAGAATCCTCAGATTCTCTTCTTTCGTTTGACACCCAATTTTGCCGGTTTGATGCAGCCTGCCGTCCTCTAGAAGGCTTACTTTGAGATCACTACACATGTGCCGGTTTTGGCCTTTGACCTTGACCTCTGACCTTGAAAATTGACCCTGAGGTCAAAAAGTTTAAGTGCATTAGAATCGTCTCGTAAGGACCTTTCGTTTGGTATCGCTTTTGTTTCCGTAGCTCTCTTATTTACGGAGTTAGACAGGGGGGGGGGCGAAAAACGCCCCCCCCCCGGGCTGCGGTGGTTGGGATTACCCCCCGGGCCCGGCCGGGTTAAACGTTAAGTAAACACATTACCAAGGCTTCTCAATACCAACGAAATACTAAAATCGTTAGATTACCGAATTTCAAGCTGGTATCGGTTTGGTATCGGTATACCAAAAAGATGGTATTCAATTGAGATTTGTAGACCTGACCTGGCCTAACCCTCCTGGTCTGAACTACTGACTCTCCTACTATGCATTTCAGACCCCATGAGACCCTACTTTTCGGCGATAATTTCTTCAATTTTTGTCCAATTAGCTTGAAATTTAGGCAAACGATATTTCAGCTCAAGCGCCAATTTTTGTCAATATGGTCTCTTAACAAAATATCAAAATTTAGAGCACTTGTCGTTGGCTCGTAATGTTAATCAGTTTTTGCACCCGGATAGAGGCTCGCTCGCTACCGCACCGGATTGGATAGGAGCGCTGGCCAATCACGTCGCGCCGGGCCCAACTAAACTCCGCCCACTGGCCGTGACCGGGATGGGTCTATGCCGCTTCAGTCGGTGTCAGCACCGCGGAGAGGTCGGAGCGGGACCACATACTGGAGACAAGTGAAGCTGGCAAAGTTGTTTCGGGACGAAAGCCAAAAAAATTATCCGTCTGAGGGCATTTGGTATCCTCTTCACCTTATTTTGGTATTTAAACGTCGAACCAGCTCAGAATATTCAGAATGATCAGAATCAAGGTAGGATCTATTGGAACGGAACCGGCCGTAGAAGGAAAGATGGATAGACTCTTAAACTCTGAACATTTATTTAAGCCGGAGTTGCACCTATCTCATCGTCAGGTTGGGTCAGGTCACTACCCGATTACCTATAAGATCATGTGTAAGCCTGTGCTTAACCCAAAAATATTGATATATTTGGCAGTGCCAATAAATGTTTCTGAGGAAGGCGCAGAAAGCAACAAAGTAGGATGAAGAGTCTCGGGCACGGCCGATTGCCTGGGGCATCGCTCCAGCGAAAAGACCGTATTCGTGATTCGTGAAGCGGTGCGGGGCGCCGGGTGGGGCAGAAGCGTAATGTGTCGTATGGTAGAAATGGCCTTTATCGCGGTGTCATGTGTGTGATATATTGTTAAGACGTGCACAAAAAGAAATAGCAATGTGGCAGGCGGACGTTGGGCACTACACGAGAACGATCATCAATAAACTCGTATTTTTTTGTAAAACTTAAGTAACAGTAGGTATGTCCTCAATGGTGAGGAAACTATCTCTAGGCTTTTACTTTTCATGTTTGCATTTCAACACACAAGCTCTGGGGGCAAAGTTAGTCCGGCGACCTCCTCAACCTAAGTAGATGATCAAATGGATTAGTCCTGAAGGTGTTCAATGCTTAGTTGCACCGGGATGATATAAATCGATCACGCCGGCATACACTCCTAATAAAATTTCATATATCAAACACATAAATTGCATCATGTTAATGGTGATTCTGTTTTGCAATTTTGACGTAGTCTGACGTGATACATAATCTTACGCAATCATTTGAAATCAACAGCGTCTTTTATGCGCGTTTTTCACAAGCCCCGAATCTTGTGTGGAAATATATATTTTTTGTGACTGAACAAGGTGTACGTGCATTTGTGATAGATACAATTAGTCGAGGGCTTCAGCTGGTGCGTTACTTATGCGCGCTATTTAGCTCATTCGATGAAATTACGGCTGCAACGACAACCGCACGGCAGCAGCTACGGTCCATGCGAGCCGCCCCGGTGCGACAGCTACTGCCCCGCCCGCCCCACGCAGTCGACTGACCGGCCAAGGTCACTACCCCGTCCGCCGGGAGGGCGGAGCTTAATGGTCACGTGTTTGTGACGTCACACCTACGCACGGATAGCCTCTACTCCACTGACGGATTTACGGAGCCGATTTTAACATTACGAGGCAACGACAAGTACCCTAAAATTTGATATTTTGTTAAGAGACCATATTGGCGAAAATTGGCGCTTGAGCTGAAATGTGCATTGTGAAAATTTGAAGCAAATTGGACAAATATTGAACAAATTATCGCCAAAAATTAGGGTCTCATGGGGTCTGAAATGCATAGTAGTCTGACCCTACTGACCCGCTCTGACCTGTTCTGACCTGACCTGACCAGACCCCACTGACCCTGCTGACCTGCCCTGACCTGTTCTGACCTGACCTGACCTGACCCTACTGACCCTGCTGACCTGCCCTGACCTGTTCTGACCTGACCTGACCTGACCCCACTGACCCTACTGACCTGCCCTGACCGGCTACAGGCGTACCAAAACGACCAGCAGCTGGCGCAGCGTGTACCGGTCCGGGCGCGCGGTGACCTCAAGTGGCCTCCGGCACCCTACCGGAAACAGCCGGGTGACGACCTGCCCGCGCCGCGCACAGAGACCCCTCGGCTACCCAAAAAGGACTATACACGTGAGTGGCGACTCAGGGGCGGGTGGGGAGTGGAGGAGGAGCAGGACTCTGTGACAGCGGTGAAAGGGGAGGAGCAGGGGCGGGTGGGGAGGGGGATAGGGGAGGATGGGGAGGGGGTCAGGGGCGGTTGGGGAGGGGGGACAAGGGCGGATGGGGAGGAGCGGGGGCGGGTGGGGAGGAGCAGCGGTGGGTGGTGAGGGCGGACAGGGGCGGATGGGGAGAAGCAGGGGCGGGTGGGGAGGAGCAGGACTCTTCGTCACGGTGATTTGCAAAGTATGGTCTGTGGATGTGACAGATGTGTAAACATTTTTTTTATGCGACCTCTCGGTTATTTTTTAAAGATTTTTTTTCCGAATCCTACGAAATTTAGTCAGGATGATTCCTTTTCCAGACAATCCTGTTTGAAAGTGCTAGTATTGAATAACACGTGGTATGGCATGTCTCTGGGAAATGTCACGTATATAGTTTATCTCATCTGGTCAAATATACTACCGGTTAAACACAGAATAATCTATAAAACATGGATGAATGGGTCGCTATGGGCCCAGATGGGAATATGCCTCAGCTATGTCCCTCTATATTCTGTATCCCCACCCTACTATCAGTTTGATTCTGGTCCACTCGTCCCCATAGTTTGCTGTGGTCGACTGGCGATATCCAGAGGGCAGGGGCAGACCCCCCCCCTCCCCGGCCACCAGACCCCGAAATAGCCTCTGGATAGGCTCAGACTGCTGGCTCTGCCCCTCCCCTCCCCTTCCCGAGACACACCAGAGCGGGCGTGCTGCGGCTCAGCTGTTCCACCAGTGACGTCACAAGGGGTAGCGTGACGACTGACCAGTGAACAGACACACCTTTTGACGTAGCTGGAAGCATTGCCACAAAGTGGTAGGGATGAGAGCTGATCCTCCTAACTGGGGGGCACACGCTGCCCCCCCCCCTCAGTGGCCGGTAGGTGGCGCGGAGGCCCAGCGGCCGCCGGGCTAAGAATAATCAGGGTTCTTGACCTGACCCAGCTGTTTTAATTTAAAAAGGCATGAATTATATGTTGAGTGCAACTAATGCTTCATTCGCTATCAGCACCCCAAATAGATAAGGAAACATCACCTAGATAAGTTTTAGCAGATCCTGCTTTGCCGGACGTCTGGTCATTGGAAGGTCAGCCAGTAACCTAGCGGCTGAAATAGAATACCTTCCATCGACTTTCCCTCGCCACAGGAGCCACGCCCTTTTTTCGAGAAACTCTAGCTCGACCTTGGACTGAACGGCACCCTTGGAGAGGTTGGAGTGTTGGGGTTTTAGCTGCTGGCCCGCTACGTTACGTTGTGTTTACGATAGCTACGTGTGCGTTAGCTAACATGAAAAAGCCAAAAAGGAGTAGGCTAAAATCTAACAACGTTATTGGTTCCGTGCTTCTTTAGCCTAAATGTCGTAAACATTTTTTGTTACCAAAAATCGTCCACCGGAGACCCGCTGTGTCACGTTTTCTCGTTTCTGCCCTCAGTGTTCTTTTTCATTTTTTGCCTAGAACCGTATGGCAAAGACCCACTGTGTCATGTTTTCTGGTTTCTGCCCGCAGAGTTTTTCGCGCAGAACCGTCTTCCGGAGACCCACTGCGGATACCGCGTGGCGCCGGGAGTCTGCCACATCACACCGGAGGAGGGGCGGTACCTGCCCAACGACACCACCTCCTTCTGATCGGCAACACCACCTCCTTCTGATCGGCAACACCAGCCGGCGGCGACATCCATCTTATCAGCGGCGAAACCAGGGGAGGCTTCCTGATCAGCGACGAAACTGTCGCGACATCTATAACGGTGTGGCGGATGCAGCAGCGACATCTGTAACGGTATGGCGAATGCAGCAACGACATCTATAACGATGCAGTTGCAGCGACATCTATGATGGCGCCATGGATGCAGCAGTGACATCTATATTGATGTGGTTACTGCAGCAGCAAAAGGTGGCTGTAAAAGCGACATCTATGAAAGCGTGGTGGCTGCATCAGCGACATTTGTGACGACGCGGTGGCCGCGGCTGTGACAAATGCTGCGCAGGGATGAACGTAACGCAAACAAGCTCCCTATTTCGTTATAGTGTTTATTGCAGTGTGCTTCTGCTTCTTATCGGCGGAAAACGACGGAATTTGTATGTATGAACTCATGTGGCCTGACGGATAATGCTAAGAGGGGAGGCCAGTCCGTTATAGCGTTGTGCAATCCCACCGCTATTCATCGATGAAACTAAAACGGACGTGATTTTCGCGGCCCTCTAACTCGTTGCCGGGCGCCACATATGCATGTCTCGAAGATATTTAGGCGACAATCAAAATATAACCTCAGCTGGTGATGTAGTCCCTATCCATTGGCCGCCGGATCACTTTGCCCAGTTATTGTGCTACGTTTTGTCTTCGTCAGTTTGGCAGAAGATGAAATATTGCTTCTTTGGTTATCCGGAGAGAGAACATCATGCAGCAAACATGCCTTCATTGCCCTTCAGCTCGTTAGGAGCAACCAGGTATGTTGAGGTGCTCTGATGACGATAGTGTGCCAACTGCCAACTCGTCTAGCCGCGTAAAAGTGAATTTGAGTCGTTTAGCTAGTAGAGTACTTTTAGCGAAAGAATAAGAAGAGTCCATGAGCAGGATTTTGGCGATTTCCAACGCGCGATGCCGTGCTGAGTCCTGGCTGCTTTCCGGCCCAACTATCGAGCTTTGTGTAGCGTACTGTGGCCACTCCCAGACGGTTTGAAATACAAACTAACTTGGTGTCGGCTGTGTTACGTCAGACGTGCACTCAGCAGAAACAGAGTCAACAGTTACCAGAGTCAACAGCTCTGGATAGTGAGTCCACCAGTTAACAGCTGTGGATAGTTTGTCCACCAGGTCCAGTTAACAGCTGTGGATAGTGGGTTCATCATAGTCAACATCTGTGGATAGTGGGTCCACCAGTCAACAGCTGTAAATAATGCGTTCAAACATATATATGTAAGGATTTCACTGATAGATTTATGATCTCAATGGATGCCGAAGCAAACTGCATGCTAGGATCTTTGATCCCACAGCATCTCCGGTGAAAAAAATGCATCCTGGTCTATGATGTCATAAGATTAGCCGATAAACCAAGACCGTGGATCTATGACCCGAGTAGATTCTGACATGCACAACAGATGAGTTTATGTTTTCAAGCGTTTCTATGTGAATAAGTGCTTCAAAACTATGACATATGGCGTGCAACGAAATAAAACTACTGACACAAAACTTTCATGAGTTGCAACGAGTAAATCTTTGGTATTTCTGTGTTGACGAGAAAGTAAGAATAGTCTCACAGGATCTCTCAATGAATTTGTAAGCTGTATCCCTGATCTCATCCGATCCGAGATCAGGATCCGTGGGATCAGATTCCAGGTCCATTTTCTTGGATTGATGCACATGTGGGGTTCAACAGAGCCAACAGACTCAACCACCATGTAGGTGGCTGGGTTAATCTTTGAATTGCAAGGCATTTGTGCATCTTAATGATCATGGACGATCCACACATGGCGTGACGATTACTCCGAGTCTGAGGATCAGTGTCCTAACCAGAGTCCAGATTTCACACCAGTCTTTACAGCACCCAAACTGTACCCAAGCGGACCCCACCATGTGAGCCGAACCACACGCGTTCAGCCCCCCCCCCCCCGCCGCGCGGGTCGTTGCTGTTAGTGCGTTCCCTAGGAGCCTCGGGGTCAGAGTCGCAGCAGCCCCGTGGCACCCATGTACCCCTCACTCGGCCGGCGACTGCACACAGGTGAGGTGCGATCCGGTGCGATCCGGTGCGATCCGGTGCGATCCGGTGCGATCTGGTGTGATCTGATGTGATCTGGTGTGATTTGATACCGGGTGCAGCGTTCAGATTAGTGATGTCAATTACGGAAAATCGGAATACCGATACCAAACCAAATACCAACCAAAACCGTGGAGAAATACTGAAACCAAATCAACTTGGGAACATGAGGAAAATACCAACATTTTACCGATTTCTTAGCCTCCTAAACATGAGATATTATTTTGATAGCTACGTGGATTGGTAGTCCACAGATGCAAAGAAATTGGAGCTAGCTTTTAACCCGCGCCCCAGTGGCGGTCTCAGCCAACTTCGCCCTAGTGGGGGGGGGGGGGCATATGTTACCACCCACCTCTAACTCAAAAACTAAGAGGGATAGAAAGACGCGGTAAAAAGCAGTCGATAGCTCTCAATGCGTACGTTTGAAAGTATTTCGGTAATTTTTCATCTTAGAGCAATATTGGGGTCACCAGAGGTCATCAAAGGTCAAAATTTGCCAATGGTCATTATATTTTTCAGGAAACATGCCGTTATCTCAGGAACTTTAGACCGGTTTACATAGGGTTTGTTGCAAGCTTATATCTCCGTCCGTGATGTTGCAAAAGATGCCAATGGTGCTTAACAATTTACAAAATGATCCCCTCTAAATATTTGAAGATCACTGCATCGACATTATCGCCAAATTAACGAGCTAGAGCCTCGTCAAAAATGCTATGTAAACCGGGATTTTGCTAGCTAGAAAAACGCATGGAAAAGCAATCGATAGCTTTTGAACTCTTCTTTTGATAAGGTCATTATCAAAATTGACCTCAGGTCAACGGTTTAGCATCCAGAGGGCAAAAACTCCAAAAAAAACTGTTTTTACGAAAAGTGTTTTTTCGGCAATAACTTTCGAATAATAGCTACAAAAAGCCACGACATCTATATTGCCAGAATCGTGTTCCTCTCGCCGAGACACGTCGAATGAACTATAATTTGACCTTGAAAGGTCAACTTGAAATTTTGACCTAAGGTCAAGGTCATGACCTGACCGGAAAAGGTCATGTTGCAGATCAGTCGATGCGTCTGAGCAAGAAAAACACAATGAGACCATCCCCAGCGTTCTATCTCTTTCCAATCGCGAGTTATTCGCAAAAATCTTGTAGCCTCAAATGACCTCGGATGACCTTTCTAGAGGCTATCAGCAAAAATGACACCATGGTCATCACGGGTGGTCCAAATCATTGTGATTCTGAAATATTTGGACTGTTCCTATGCGTACACACGGATCTAGAGGCATTTTCATTTTTCTCCATTGACTTGTCATGGAAAGGTCACGCCACTGACCTGACCTTAGGTCACGGATATAAAAAATCCGAGATTTACAAATTGTAGGCGCCCATAACATCATGCAATCCACCAAGTTTAAAACCTTTCTGACAAACACTGCAGGCTGGACATGATTGCAAACTTTTTTAGGCTTGGTCAGTTAACGTGACCTGGTGACCTGACCTGACATGACCTGGGGTCAAAAATTTCACACATTGTCAAAAATTGATGTACGAAAAGCTACCCCAAGCGGCGCGGCACTAGCGCCGCGGTTTTTTATTTACACGCAAAAAACGCGACAGGGTGGTAACATATGCCCCCCCCCCACTGGGGCGAAGGTTAAAACTAAGCTCTTGAGAGCGTTTGCCGTAAAAATATTTTGCATCAAAATTGACCGACATGACGTCACTCTGACGTCATTTCAGGCCAAACTGTGGTAGCTAGAAATTTTAATACAAGGTGTCGCATTGATACCGCTGAGAATACTGAAAGTTTCGTGCTGATCCGTGAAACGGTTTAGAAGATATTGCCGAAAAACGGGAGGGGGCTCTGTAGAGCCCTCCCCCCAGTCATGCGCGGATAAGTGGCGCCTGGATAAAACCACTGTATTGCTGCGTACAGCGTTGTTTTGAGACTGTTATTGGCTGTTGCAGAAGTTATTCAATACGCAACCAAAAATAAGTAAATGGAAACTAGCCGTTGGGCTGTTAACCCGCGAGTTGCTGGGGGGGGGGGGCGTTAAACGCCCCCACTTTTTTCGCCGGGCCATAGCATAAAAACGGCGCGCCGCAGGCGCGCCATATTTTAAGTACCTGTAGGGAATTGATTGAAGTTCATTGTGACAAAGTTTTAAAAAAATCGGTCGGAAAGTTTTTGAGATATCGAGGTTTTAGTGACGTCATGATTTATGAGTTTTCGACCAAAAACGGTATATGTTCAAAAAATCATATAAAATCACAGAATAGACATACAGACATGCCGTAAACGCCATTAGACTGCCAATTCCATGAACAATCAAATGGCTATCTTCGATTATTGATTATCGTTCCACATTTTCCAAAATCTTGAACTGAATCTTGGCAATTTCTCGTGACTCCTTCACGACCATGATACATGAATTTCTTAAATTCAACTTTTTGAGCCAAACACGTACATATATGATAAAATGAATGTCACCATCGTGTTCTACGTCCCAAATTACCCATAAAACATGTGTCACAGGCTGCGAATATCAGTTTTGATTTTTGGGGATACGTGCCTACCTGGTTGACCTGACCTTGACCCTGACCGATGCTTGACTGACCCCTACATGGAGCTGACACTCTTGTAGGCCTTATATGATAGATTGTGCACCGTTTTGACAGAGATTATGACGAGAGGCGCCCATTGCGAAGTCCTGAAGTCAATGCTACTGAAAGCCCGATTTCAGGTGTTTGACCTGACCTTGACCCGACCTGTGACCTCAAAATTCAACTTTAACCCGCGCGGGGCTGGGGGGGTAAATTTTACCCCCCCCTCGCGAATTTTTGCGATATCTCAAAAACGGTGGCGCGCAGCGCCGCCAAACTTTCAGTACCTTTTCTTACATCAATTTGACACGTTCCCTGAAAATTTGAGCGAAATCCGTTGGAAAATTTTTGAGAAATTGACGTTTTAGTGACGTCATGTTCGCCATTTTCGCCTCAAAAACGGCAAAAGTTCAAACGCCGCTAACATCTTCATTTTTAAAGGAATCAAGACGTAACAAAAAAGGTTATACGTAATTTTACTTTGTCTATAAAATGGCTATCTCGGTTTTTTGAAAATTTTGGATTTTGGCCTAAATTTTTTCAAAAAACTGACTTTTTTGGGAAAATCATTATAAAATCCAAAATTTTGTGTCTATCGAAAAAACCGGAATATATGTCAGAGAAGTCGTCTATGTGCACCTACATACCAAATTTTAGAAGAATCGGTTCAAAAATGTGTGAGTTATTCAAAATTTTATGACGTCACGACACACAAAATTTTTGAAAAATGACTTTTTTAGAAGTTCTAGACCTCGTACGGAAACAAAAATAGCACCATTCGATTCGCCGTGAAAACCTGCATCAGATAGACACCTTTTTGGGCCTTAACAACCAACTTCAAAATTTGACCTCACTTGACCTGACCTTGACCTGACCTCGACCTGAAATTCATCCAGAGGTGGTCCATATCACTTATTGAGTGTGCCTATTGAATTCTATGAGTAAAATGACCCATAAAACATGTGTCGCACATGCCCTTTTCTATATTTTGTTTTTTGGTGACCTGACCTGACCTGACCTTGACCTTGACCTCTGAATGATATTGTATGCAACGAATATGGTCTTGGTAGCCTAAGAACACGTTTTGGGCGATCAGTCTCAGTCCATGACTCCATTCTTCGGCAACTACGGTGCAAGGCCGATACTGTAGAAACTTGCAATTAGTACCCTTGACCTGACCTTGACCTTGACCTCAAACTTTAAATTAAGTACATGTTTTTAGTAGTTCGTGATGAGAGCTTTCGATTGGCGTTTGAATTTTCCAAATCGGACCATTAGTTCGGGAGATAACAGGGGGGTAAAATTTACCCCCCCCCCAGCCCCGAGCGTTCGGCTGGAGACCCCAGCCCCGCGCGGGTTAAAGTACTCATCGTGAGCGTCTCGTCGCGTTCTTCCGTTTGCCGCCTCGTGCGTTTCGCTGCGCCTATTGGTTCTCGAGTTATCGGCTGGGGGCGTTTAACGCCCCCCCCCCCCCCCCAACAAACGGTGAGTGGCGAAATACCCCAGCAACTGCCGGGTTAATGTTGCTTTAGTTGACCTCGCGACTATGCTGACCCGAAATACTCAAAATGGGTGACATGCGCATTCATTTTGCTTTCTTTTTCACGGGCAAGCGTCATCCTCATCTTTTGAACAGTTAGGTATAGCGCAGTCCTGTATCCAAAAGGAATACAAACTTTAATCTTAGATATAATCATAATGCAGTCTTGTATCCAAAAGGAGAACAAACTTCTTTCCAGAAGTTACCACCAACTTCCTTTTCCATCTTACATTTGCTTAGCTTTATCAATTTATCAAAATAATGATGAAATATAATCAAAACTAAACACCTTGTCAGTCGCTTATATAATTGAATACTAAACGTACTGCGAGGCTAGAAATTACGACAGGTTTAATTATCATAAACTGGTTTATATGAGTGGCAGTGGCTGGAATCGCTCAGCTGTAACGTTAAAAGCAGTTGGCCGGCCGTGCTCAGTGTTACATGTGCGTGAATCGTGTGGGCTTTTACACATGCATGTATGCCACCACTGGGGATTCGAGAATGACGACCGCCAACCACCTACCTGTATGCGTGATTCGTGTGCGCTTTTACGCACGTTTACGTCACCTGGCTGCGAATTTGAATATGCTACGCGACGACGCCGACTGCCAGCCTCGCACGGCGTGACCCGTGTGCGCCTTTGTGCCGAGTTATTATACCCCCTGGGCTACGGAGACTAGTCATTGCGAAAATCACGAACAAGAGAACAATGACCACCCTGGTATTATTCCTGGAGCAGGGGCCAGCAGTTCAGTACAGCGTGCGACGGGGGGAGCTGCGAAATAGCTCACTGACACGGCAAGTGTAACGAATTGTAACCAATCATAACCACCGTAACCATGTTACGGCAGCTATTATAACGGGAAACTGCTGGTGTGATGACGTAGACATCATGACGGCCAAATTACCGGGGAATTACCGCGCCCATGAGCGGCCAGTCGGCGCAAAATGAACCATTGTGCAGTGTGTCACTCGGTGGGTTTTCGTCAAATCGATAAAATATGAGGACATAGGCATTAGTGGAGCCATATTTTGTTCAAAGTGTTTGCCTACCAAGTTTCATATCCAGCATAATATGTGTATTGTGCATGCATAATTTATTATAGTAATAATGGAACTGCTGCAACGTCACTCCGCATAAGATTCATGGCGGGAGCGGAGTTTCGGCGTTACCCTCGCCGTGTTCATTGCCCACATTTCACATCACCTACCATGATCAGTTATTTGCTCTGCTATACAACTTCCACTCATTTCACATCGATAATTCGCTGTTCCCCTGTGGTGACTGCTGAAAACATGTGGATCGCTTATTAGTCCAAAGTATTTTCTAGAATCGTCAATCGGTGTTATCTGGAAGAAACCACTCGGTACATTGCAACGGTCACCCAAGTGCATAGGGTAGGGTGGGGTAATTTGAACATGAGGGGCAATTTGAACATAGTGTGAATAACACAAAATTACGGAAAATCCTAAGTGGCATGACAATAAGACCAATTAGAGAAAATATCGTAACTAAAGGGGCTATCATATGCACGGGGTTTAAAGTTCCAGGGAATGAAGATGTTGACGCACAGTGTAAAAAATCAATTTCGCAAGGAAAAACGCCTAACAACACTGTCATTGCAACCAGCACAAAATCTTGCATTGCTAGCGCATAATACGCAACGGCTTTTGTTGTACAATAACTTAATCAGTGCCTTCAATCCAAGAAATTTGCTTTTGAACCCTGTTTTTTAACCCGCGCCCCGCTGGGCTATTCAGCCATACGCTACGCGCCCTGCTGGGGGGGGGGGGGCAGATTCTGCCCCCCCCCCTGTCTAACTTCCGAACCGATGGCCGTAGAAAGACGGGGAAAACGGCAATCGAAAGCTCTCAACAAGCGGATCTAAAGAGCCCAATTTTTTTTGCAGAGGTCAGGTCAACGTCAGGTCAAGGGTACAAAATGCAAGTTTCTACAGTGTCGGCCTTGCACCGTAGTTGCCGAAGAATGGACTGAGACTGATTGCCCAAAACGTGTTCTTAGACTACCAAGACAATATTCGTTGCATACAATGTCATTCCAAGGTCAAGGTCAAGGTCAGGTCAGGTCAGGTCAGGTCAGGTCACCCAAAACAAAATATAGAAAAGGGCATGTGCGACACATGTTTTATGGGTCATTTTACTCATAGAATTCAATAGGCACACTCAATAAGTGATATGGACCACCTCTGGATGAATTTCAGGTCGAGGTCAGGTCAAGGTCAGGTCAAGTAAGGTCAAATTTTGAAGTTGGTTGTTAAGGCCTAAAAAGGTATCTATCTGATGCAGTTTTTCACGGCAAATCGAATGATGCTATTTTTGTTTCCGTACGAGTTCTAGAACTTCCAAAAAAAAAAAACATTTTTCATAATTTTTGTGTGTCGTGACGTCATAAAATTTTAAATAACTCCCACATTTTTGAACCGATTCTTCTAAAAATTGGTATGTAGGTAAACATAGACCACTTCTCTGACATATATTCCGGTTTTTCCGATGCACTCAAAATTTTGGATTTTATAATTATTTTCCCAAAAAAGTAAGTTTTTTGAAAAATTGGGCCAAAATCCAAAATTAAAAAAAAAAAACGAGATAGCCATTTGATAGACAAAGGAGAATCACGTATAACCTTTTTTTTGTTGCGTCTTGATTCCTTTAAAAATGAAGATGTTAGCGGCGTTTGAAATTTTGCCGTTTTTGAGGCGAAAATGGCGAACATGACGTCACTAAAACGTCAATTTCTCAAAAAATCGCCGGCGGATTTCGCTCAAATTTTCAGGGAACGTGTCAAATTGATGTATGATAAGGTACTGAATGTTTGACGTAGCTGGCGTAACGCGTTTAGAAGTTATTGGCCAAAAACAGGAGGAGGGGGCAGATTCTGCCCCCCCCCCAGCGGGGCGCGGGTTAAAATGGCAAAATAACTTTTAGCGTCGGTTAATTTGAACATAGTGTGAGAATTTCAACGAAGACAGGGATAGCTCCGAAAAAACAACGCTCCCAGTTTTTTATTTGCCAATATTTTCAACCCACAGCAGAAGCAGGATAAGTGATGCCAGTTTTAGAAAATTTACGTCTAATATCCGTCTAATGTCCGGCATTTTCGTTTATTTTCCGTCCAAAAATGTTAAAGTCAACTATTTGTCCAAATATGTCCAAAAATTATGCAGCTATGAACACTCAAAACCGTCATTTATATTGCTTATCATGTAATTTTACCAGCCGAAAAATGTTCATTATATTGAGAGCATTACAAGCTTTCCATTCGCCAATCAATGATACGCACGATTACTTGATAAAAATGCTTAAGTGTGGCAGGCCATTGTCCAATGTTTTCCAGACTACTATACCTTTGTGCAATCAATTCCGAATTGGACATTATAAAGAATCGGAACTCCGAATGTCCAGGTCGGCCAGGTTCCGATTGGCACCACTATAACAGATGAAGTAAGGTTTGGTAGTTTTTATCGAACGGAGATGATAGACGTTCTATTAATCGAAGAGAGGCGAATTCTGTCAACTAACCTGTGTGCAGCGTGCAGATATTGATACTTTGCAACTGTTATTTTTGTTGTTGTGTTGATTTTTCAAATGAAGGTATGTTTAGAATTGCTCTGCCTATTCGTTTATGGTTCAAACAACATCGGTGCTGGCGAGACTATCGTTTTTATGGCAGGTAAAGGCAGTATGTTCAAATTACCCCACGGTGGGGCAATTTGAACACACCATGACTTGGTGGAGAAGTGATGCTATGCTAGTCAAGGTATGCTCGGCTCGTCCAAAAATGAGGTTTGCATGGTGAAAGCAAGTGACTCATGCGCTACTGAAACAGTTTTTCTTCATCCAGGGTTGAGCTGGAATTTGGTACAACGGAGAAGACGTAAAAATATGTTCAAATTACCCCACACTACCCAAACCTACTTGGCTAATGTAAAAAAACACACCTTGCCTGAAACAAAAAGTCAAACATTTTTACTAAGCACTTCGCAATGAAAGCAAATAACTGCAGCTTTCACACAATGAGCCCTCGCATGTGTAGGGAGGGGGTGGGGTCGGATGACCCCCCATGGTTTTTCGCAAATACCTCGCGTAAAAAGCGACTGATCGCGACGAAACTTTCAGTACATTCGAGTTGATCAATTTGACACCTATTCTGAAAAGTTAATGACCCTAACCCAAGTGACCTTTGACCTGTGACCTAATTCTCGAGGCCATGTTTGGCCGGAATCGCGATTCGGCGTATGTCGGTTCGCATTAGCCACGCGTTTGCAAGCTTCTCGTGGTTTCAAACGCTCAAACATGAGATTTGATGTTGCTCCCATGCATTTGGGTGGATGTCAAGGTCACCTGAAGGTCAGGTAAGGTCACCTTTGGTGACCTTACCTTAAAAAGTGAACCGAGGTCACCTTTGGTGACCTCGGTTCACTTTTTCGAGCTGTACATGCTTCTAGGCTAATTTTTGGAGCTGAATTCGAATTTAGCAACCATTTGAATATTTACGAAGCAGTTTTGGTGCCTTCGTAACATGTTACGAAGCTGTCAGAGGCGGTTGACATGTACTACAAATACCCGTCACGACGTCTCCTGGTTGACCTGACCTGACCTGACCCGACCTGGGATGATGCATGAACACATCATCTATGATCAAAACTAACACGATATTCGTGATCAGCACCCCGAAAACCCCCATAGCAGCCACACTTTACCAACTTTCTAACAGGTCCCGATTTTCCCGACTTTGGGTCATTGACCTGACCTGGAACGTCAATCAATGGCCTAGGACATTAACCCGCGCCCCGTTGGGCTCTGCCGAGCAACGCGCCCTGTTGGGGGGGGGGGGCAATTTCCCCCCTAAGATCTCGAGAACCACGCGACAAGAACCTAGCGACAAGCGGCAAACAATGTTGGACAGCCCTTTCAGGGAACTACCTTGTGACCAAATTTTATTGACCTAGATCAAACCGACGACGTCACAGGTCAGGTCAAAGGTTGAATTTTCACCGTTTACAGGCATTTCAAGAAATGCGCTGTAAAATCGAGTAAAATGCATTTCATTGAAAATCATGGATGGGGAAATGTTCTTCAAACACATATTTTGCTATTTGGGGTCACTGATACCAGGTCAGGTCACAAAGGTCAGGTCACTGGGGGGTCACAATATGAAAGTGTCGTGTAATACATGTTTTATGGTCCATTTTACATGACAAATGCGATTATGTGGGTCCGACAGCCTGTGGGGCCAGCTTAGGTCACGTTTTGGTCAAGGTCAGTGTTAGCACCGGCGGCTGCAGGCCGGGCCGCCCGGACCACCGAGCGGGCCATGCGGCGGCCGGCCGACCACGTGGCGCCTGGGGCTATGCCGGCACTGAGCTGGCCCCATAGCAAGCAGCCCGGTGATTGGCTGCTTGGGCTCCTGCCCTCGGGGCGCATGCGAGGTGACCTCGGGTCAGCGCGCGGTTATTGAGGGTAGTTCGCTCTGGATGCTCGGCGGGGAAGTGCTCGCTGTGTGGGTGGAAGTGGTGCTCTGGCTGTGGTGTGGTGGTGGTGCACAATACAGCAAGTGAAAATATCTTAACTGGTGTGGAGAGGAGCTGGACCAGTGGAAAAGGGGACGCGACAGTGAACAGCAGCGAGTCTTCTCAGCGTGCGAGTAGCCGATCATTTCCTTTCATCCGGGACTCATAACACGGCCTCTTCCGGGGTGTGTGAGGGAGGCGGCCACAGTGTCTCGCCATCGAGTCACTGAGCTTAAACTCGTTCCCCGGGTCTTGCCATCGAGGCTCGGGTGCGGGGTCTCCGCTCAGACAGGGGTGCGACCAGTCGGCTCCGGCTAACCTTGCCATCGAGGCGCCGGAGTATCAGTTGATCTGTCCGATTACAGTGGTCTCGCCATCGAGAGGCTGGAATCGGGCAGCGGCTGGCGTCTTCCTCACCATCCTGATCTACCCATCGCTCTCCTACAGTCCTTGTCTATCATCCGGCTAAATAAGTGTCGTTGGCGTGTGAAATACCAGAGGACACGTGGCGACATTTCTGGTCCTCCGGGCCGGATTGCGACCAGTGAGCTGAACAGGAGAAGATGGGGATAGAAAAAGAAGAGGCAAAGGATGTCAAACGGCCCGATCCCACTGCAGATGGAGCTTTTAAGGATGTTAGAGATCAAGAGCTTGCTGGTCTGCGACGACTGCGTGGTATCAAGAGGGCTGTCGTGACGAGGGTGTCAAAGGTGTTAGAGGCAGAGATAGCAAGACAGCGGAACCGCGATTGCATCCAGGAGGTAAACGGAAGGCTGAAAGAAGCTTTTTCTGATTTGAGAAAAGTTCATCAGGAGTATGAAACCAAACTCAATGACGCAGAACTGGAGGAAGCTCAGGGATACGCTGATAATCTTGAAGAAGAAGAGTCGGCTATTCGGGGGAAGATCCAGCTGTACCTTCAAGAGTTGGATGAAGCCAAGTCATCAGCTGCCACTTCCCGTCACACTCGAAGTCGTGCCAAGTCACACACGTCAGCAGGCACCGCAGTTTCAGTTCGATCCAGAGAGGCTGCTGTGGAACTGGAGGACGCTGATCGCAAGCTGCGGGACCTCCAAGCTCAAGTGGAAGAGAGTCGTCGGAACATGAAAGAGAGACAGGAATTAGATGAACGCGACAGGGTGCTACAGCTCAGAATAGCTGAAGAGGCCCGCGACAGAGCTGCTCGGAAGGTGCACATGTATCAGGCTGCGGAAGACGAATTGAACTGGGATCGTCGGCATGATTTCGACGAAGCAGCTGTCAAAGGAAGAAAGGCATCTGCTGAAGGTGCGGGGGTAGATCAAGCTGCCGAACCACCGCATCGCTCGAGCGTACCCGACTATGTGCCTGGTCCAAGACCACAAGGACCTAAAGCTGCTCCGGAAGTGGAGGTGGATGGTTCATCTCTGAACCCAGACAACTGGACATCAAACAGCAAAGGGCAGGAGAAGCACGGGCATCCACCTCCTGGGATGTCAGCTTTTACCAACAGTGTTCCACGTCTTAATTTACCGCGGTTCACAGGCGAACCAAGTGAGTGGCCGCGCTGGATCAGTCTCTTCAGAGCACTGGTTCACGATCAGGCATCTCTCTCTGACACGGAGCGGATGGCGCATCTACAACAAGCAGTAGATGGAGTTGCCCATCAAGCCATCGAGGGATTCTTGTTCGATGGCAAGATGTATCACCAGGCGTTGGCAAGGCTGCACGAGCGTTTTGGTCGAGAAGGTGACATCAGCCAAGCATATCTCAGCTCCATGTTCACGACACCAGCTCCTTCAATCAACAACATCGCCTCAGTGGAGAGGTTCAGTTCTGCTGTCAGCAACACTGTGCTGACGCTGCGCGCTCTGAACCACTACAATGATCTGAGAGCCATCGAGAACCTGCGTCGAGTAGTATTGAAGCTTCCTGCGGAGTTGTCCTACCAGTGGGGACGAGAAGTGCATCAGATGCACCCCAAGCAGCCCGATCTGGAGATCTTCAGCAAGTGGCTGGAGACAGAGACTGCCATCTTGAGAAACTCGGCCAACCACGACCGCGATCCAGAAAGAAAAAGGCCATCCGCGAGTGCACGGGAGACCTCGGCGCGACGAACAACTCTGACTACGTCGGCCACGTCTTCCCAGACGGAAAACAACCGACGTCGCTGGTTCTGTGTCCTGTGCAAGGAACAGCACAAGCTTCAGGATTGCACGGAGTTCAAGTCGAAGACGGTGGAGGAGAGGCTGGTCGTAGTGAGCAAAGAACGGCTGTGTTGGGGCTGCCTGAACAAGGGTCACTTCATGAGGGATTGCCGCTCTGCAAGACGATGCAACTTGAATGGATGTAATGCATCTCATCACCGACTCATACATGTGGACAGAAGCGCCGCTTGTAATGAAGAAAGCCAAACAGAACCAAAAACAGTGGCACGAGAAGGAAGTCGCATCGTCGGCACGGCTCTCACAGAGACGACAGACACACTGCTGCAGTTGGTGCCGGTGCGGATTCACGGCCCAAACGGGGAGAGAGACGTAGTAGCACTGCTGGACCCGGGAGCGCAGACATCGCTCTGCTGTGAAGATGTCTTGGAAGAGGTTGGGGTCCCTGGAGTCCGAGAGAATCTGCAGCTACAGAACATCGAAGGAAGCGGTACCAGACAGTCGTCTCTTCGAGTTCAGCTGACGGTCAGTCCTCTGAGCACAGCGACCAGCAGAAATCGAATCGTCGTGCCCGAGGTGTGGTCTGTGCCAAGGTTGAACGTGGCCCCACCCAGCATGAGTAGCAAGCAGCTTCGCAGCTGGAAGCACTTGCAGGACCTGGACCTACAGCAGTACAACGGCGCACACGTCGAGCTTCTACTTGGTGCCAACATTCTGGAAGCTGTGCTGCAGCGAGAGGTCAGGGTGGGAGGCCCCGGAATGCCCGTCGCTATCCGGACAGACTTTGGCTGGACCCTGACGGGATCGATATCCACCCTGATTCCAAGCACAATGCGGCAAGTCATGTTCGTGCGTCAACGTGCTCCCGAAGACGCTCTGGAGGGTCTGCAAGAGTTGGTCCAAGACTGGTGGACGACCGAGGCCTTCGGCACCATGATTAACAGCTCTGATGCACGATCTCAAGAAGATCTCAGAGCTATGCGAATCTTGGATCAGCAGACCAGGAAGGTGGGGGACAGATATGAAGCTGGACTTCTGTGGGGTGAAGACGAACCGATGTTGCCGGACAACTGGAACCAAGCGTACCGACGTCTTCAGTCCATCGAGAGAAAACTCGACAAGCAGCCAGAACTGGCTACAAGGTACCAAGCCATCATCGACGGATATGTGAAGGATGGTCACGCAAGGAAGCTCTCAGCTGAAGAAGCGGACGAACCGAAGGAGAAGCGTTGGTATCTGCCACACCACGCAGTAGTGAATCCGAACAAGCCAGGGAAGCTGAGAATCGTCTTCGACGCTGCGGCAACATACCAAGGTGTATCACTGAACTCGAAGCTCATCACAGGTCCAGATCTACTACAAAGCCTTCCTGGGGTGATCATGCGCTTCAGGGAAGGTCTGATCGCTGTGACCGCGGACATCAAGCAGATGTATCATCAGGTGAGGATCCGGACAGAAGACCAGCCTGCATCGAGCTTTCTATGGCGAGATATGGAGCGACACCGCAAGCCTGACGTCTATCAGATGGAGGTGGTCATCTTTGGCGCGAAGTCATCACCGGCAACGGCCAACTACGTGCTGAGAAAAGCTTTTCTGGACCATGGAGCGGAGACAGACAAGGTTCTCAGCAGAAGTCCCGAGCAACTGGCAAAGTCGTTCTACATGGACGATTGCCTGTTCTCTTGCATGACGGAAGACGCCGCCAAACAGCTGTACGCTGACGTGAAGGAGGCACTGGAGAGAGGAGGCTTTCACCTTACGAAGTGGAGAAGCAGTTCCTCCGCTGTGCTGAAAGGCGTTCCAGAGAGTGAGAGAGCCAGCGCCTCTGCGAGCCTATGTCTCAGGAGCTCGCACACCGCTGAAAAGACGCTGGGCATCGCATGGGAGGAAGGCGAGGACACATTGGGGTTTCGTCTCCAAGCCAAAGAAGTGAGTGCAACCAAGCGTGGTGTGCTCAGCAAAGTGTCAACAATTTTTGACCCTCTGGGGATCGCTGCTCCTGTTACCGTGAGAGCAAAGATGCTGATGCAGCGACTCTGGTGGAAACATCTGGAGTGGGACGAGCCACTACCCGAACCTGAGCTGAGCCAATGGTTGGAGTGGCTGAGTGAAGCAGAGAAGCTGAACGAAGTCGTGATGCAACGCTGCGTGAACCCCAGCGGCCCAGGGACACTGCGACGCCAACGTCATGTGTTCTGCGATGCGTCAGAGAGTGCGTTCGGCGCTGTGGCATACTGGAGGACAACTTCGAGCGATGGATTACACCACTGTCGCTTCCTGATCGGCAAATGCCGAGTCGCACCACTGAAGCGACTATCAATTGTCCGTCTGGAGCTGCAAGCAGCCGTTCTTGGAGCGCGTCTGGTGGCTACCGTCCTCGGTGAGATCACTCAGCCGCAGGATGACATCTTCTGCTGGACGGACAGCAAGGTCATCCAGCAGTGCCCTGATAATGAAACTCGACGGTTCAAGACCTTCGTGGCCAACAGACTTGCAGAGATTTACGGGCTGACCTGCAACGCGTGCTGGCGTCGGAGTCAAGTGACGCACAGGTCATCTCGCCAACGAGAGGTCGAACCATCGACCTTTCCGTCTGCTCCCAGTGGCCTCGCCATCGAGGGGCTGGGAGAGACAAAACATAGGCATCTCCGCAACCGTGAGATAAACCAGCGGGAATTACACGATCCTGACACAACGCTATCAAGCACTGGAGGACCTAGGGTCCTCTGGAGGCTCTCCTGAGTCTCTCCATCTCCAACGTGGGAGGCATTAGCCTCCGCGAGCGCTGCAGCGGCCTCGGCGCACGCGGCGGTGGCCTCCTCGGCCGCCTCAGCACGGGTGGCGGCTACCTCCTCGGCTACACCAGCTCGGGCGGTAGCTTCCTCGGATGTGGCGGTTTCTGCTTGGGCGGCAGCGATTCGTCTAGCAGCGACGACGTCGCCAGTCGCCTTGGTGCGTCGGTGGGGATATACCACTGATCCCCATCATTAATCTTTGCTTAACGAAGTGGAAGTGTTTTTATTTTCTGTTTCATGTTATACTTGCTGGTGTTTCAAGAAATAGCATTGTATTTGTTGGAATGTGAAATGGTTTATATGTGTTAGCGACGCGATGTGTACGGCAGCACGCCGGTTACCTTTCGTGAGTGTTGCCCTGCAGTGCAACACGGTGCGGGGGGATGTTAGCACCGGCGGCTGCAGGCCGGGCCGCCCGGACCACCGAGCGGGCCATGTGGCGGCCGGCCGACCACGTGGCGCCTGGGGCTATGCCGGCACTGAGCTGGCCCCATAGCAAGCAGCCCGGTGATTGGCTGCTTGGGCTCCTGCCCTCGGGGCGCATGCGAGGTGACCTCGGGTCAGCGCGCGGTTATTGAGGGTAGTTCGCTCTGGATGCTCGGCGGGGAAGTGCTCGCTGTGTGGGTGGAAGTGGTGCTCTGGCTGTGGTGTGGTGGTGGTGCACAATACAGCAAGTGAAAATATCTTAACTGGTGTGGAGAGGAGCTGGACCAGTGGAAAAGGGGACGCGACAGTGAACAGCAGCGAGTCTTCTCAGCGTGCGAGTAGCCGATCATTTCCTTTCATCCGGGACTCATAACACGGCCTCTTCCGGGGTGTGTGAGGGAGGCGGCCACAGTGTCTCGCCATCGAGTCACTGAGCTTAAACTCGTTCCCCGGGTCTTGCCATCGAGGCTCGGGTGCGGGGTCTCCGCTCAGACAGGGGTGCGACCAGTCGGCTCCGGCTAACCTTGCCATCGAGGCGCCGGAGTATCAGTTGATCTGTCCGATTACAGTGGTCTCGCCATCGAGAGGCTGGAATCGGGCAGCGGCTGGCGTCTTCCTCACCATCCTGATCTACCCATCGCTCTCCTACAGTCCTTGTCTATCATCCGGCTAAATAAGTGTCGTTGGCGTGTGAAATACCAGAGGACACGTGGCGACAGTCAGGTCAAGGTCAGGTCAAGGTCAGTTCAAGGTCAGGTCAAGGTCAGGTCAAGGTCAGGTCAAGGTCAGGTCAAGGTCAGGTCAAGGTCAGGTCAAGGTCAGGTCAAGGTCAGGTCAAGGTCAGGTCAAGGTCAGGTCAAGGTCAGGCCAAGGTCAGGTCAAGGTCAGGTCAAGGTCAGGTCAAGGTCAGGTCAAATTAGGTCAAAGTTCAAAGTTGATATTTTTGCATCAAATTGGCATCGACTCCAGGTCGTCACGGGGAGTTCAATGGTGGTCTTTGTTTTGCCCTACGTGGTCTAGAATCGCTACAAATTGAGTTCAAATATTTGACGTCATCATTTTTGAACAGTTTTTTCGCTATAACTTTGCCAAAAAAACGAGATATCGATATGAAATTTGGTAGGTATATAGAAAAGGGCAGGGACTATCACATATATTCCGTTTTTTCCTAAATCCTAAATTAAAAAAAAATAGTTTGTCTTTAGAAAAATCATTTTTTTTATTTTTAGGGGTCAAAAACCCCAAAGTTTGAAAATCTTATACGGCAGTTTTGTAGCGCCGCTTTTTTTTCTACTAGACCGTATAAATAATTTTGAAATTGCTTGGTAACTGTAGATTTGCTGAGCGTTTCAAGATTGCATGTTTTTTGCTCATTTTTGCTCGAACATGACCTCAGTTCGACCTCAATAACTCCTGACCTAAGGTGACCTAAGACTTGAAATTTGGTGTGAATGTGTCAAATTGATGCCCGGGAAGGAACTAAAAATTTGGCGGCGCTGTGCGCCTCCGTTTTCTTGTTATTCAGGAAAAACCAAAGGGGGCCAAATTGCCCCCCCCCCAACGGGGCGAGGGAATTGGGTATCATCGGCTTTTCCTCGTCACGGGCAACACGCTCGTTTTTTCCGCGAAGCTCTAGCTCGATCAGGGGCCAAACGGCAAAGGGGGGATCCAACCGACCCCCCCCTTCCTACACATTAGAAGGTGGCAAACGCCGCACACATGCGAGGGTTTATCCACGTGAGTGAATAACGGCGGACGCCGTGCCCAATCTGTGTTTCAGGTCGGTCACCTGATCTCGATAACACCATGGACCACCACCGGCAGTGTCCTCCTCCTCAGCCGTCAGTGTCAGTCACTTCACTCCAGCACCGGCTCCCACAGCTGCTGGCGCCGCTCCAGCACCGGCTGCCACGGCTGCTGGCGCCGCTCCAGCACCGGCTCCCACAGCTGCTGGCGCCGCTCCAGCACCGGCTGCCACGGCTGCTGGCGCCGCTCCAGCACCGGCTGCCACAGCTGCTGCTGCTTCTGCTGACCTCCGCCGTCCACTCCGCCGCGGTGACGTTCCAGCTGACCTCCTCTGACCAGGCCTCCTCACTGACCCCCGTCCTGACCTCCCCCGGCGACCGGCCGCTCACCTGCGCCCTCCGCTGCCTGCGCACCACTCCCTGCGTCTCCTTCCAGACATCCGCCTCCTCCTGCGTCCTGCTGGCGGAGGTGCCGTCCGCCTCCAACCTCACCGCCTCCCCCGGCACCCTGATCTTCACCAACTCTGACCTGCTGGATGGCAGGATCCCCCAGGAGTGTCCCCTGACGTGGACCAGGATCGGGAACGCCTGCTACACCACTGACGCCGTCAGCACCTCGTCGGCGCTCTGGGAGGAGGACGCCAGCTACTGCAGCAGCGCCTACGGCCCCGCCGCCTCCCTGCCCACCTTCGAGACCGAGGAACAGTGGGGCTACTTCGTCTCCAACATCAGCGTCCGCGTGTGGTTCAACATCCGCTACACCGACGGCGGGTTCCAGATGCTCGGTGGCTCCAAGTCCACCTTCTGGTCCTCCAAATGGGGTGTGGATGAGCCGGGCTCCACGGACGACGGGTTCGCCTACTTTGACGCGCGGAGCGGCGTGATGAGGGCGGTACCGCTGGATGTCGGGGCCATGCCGAGGCCCGAGGTGGTCTGTATGCTGTACGCCGGGGAGCCGTAGTGGGTAACGGAGATTGGCGGGAATGCGCTAACGGAGCTGCTAAACTGGGACACGGATCAAACGAGCTGCAGAGATTGGCGGAAATACGCTAACGGAGCTGACTGGTTGCATTGGATATTCACGGAGATAGGTACGCTAGCGGACCTACACAACGTCCTCGTTGATATACCTACGGAGTTTCAGGCTAACGCAGCTGCATAATGTACTGCATCTAGATCTAGGGATATCTACAAATTACGCTAGCCTAATTCAATAACTACATTGTACACGTACTGAGGTCTACAAGCTACATTCATAGTTAAATACCTTCAACGAAGCACATAACCTGAAGGATCTGAGTTAGACATGCAAAAAACAAGGCTAGCTCGTAGGGAAAATGCATACAGATTCGATGACAAATGTAGGAGTGTAAGAAAATGAAATGAAAAGTGGGTAGTTTTGCCTGGATTCCGGGTGGCGCAATCTCCGTTTGATGAGGCAGAACCTAGTTCAGGAACTGCAGGCCTGTCCGTGCGCACTGTCCCACTGCTCGGAACAGCCCGTGTCACAACCCTTTGTGTTTATTGTTTGGCCTCACATATCGTTTACATTTCTTTCGATAATAAATATTGATCATACTGCACTCGGTGGTAACTTGCTGCCCACACATCCACAATAACCTAAATAAATTCGTCAGCAAAACAATTAGCAATACAGCACAGAACTAGTAGTTTCACATCCGTGTCCTAATGGCCGTGCCACAAAGCGATTGAGCAGCGCATACAACTTCAGACCGAGAGGAGCAGCTTCACACTGCCAGCAGCAGCCAGTAGCAGCCAGTAGCAGCCAGTAGCAGCCAGTAGCAGCCAGTAGCAGCCAGTAGTGGCCAGTAGCAGCCAGTAGCAGCCTCACTGACTGTAGCAGCCAGTAGCAGCCAGTAGCAGCCAGTAGCAACTAGCAGCCAGTAGCAGCTTCACTAGCTGTAGCAACCAGTAGCAGCCAGTAGCAGCCAGTAGCAGCCAGTAGCAGTCAGTGACCTGACATTGACCAGACAGGACAAGGGTCGTATAGCCGCTCAGCAGGCTTCAAGGGTCGCCTAGCCGCTCAGCAGGCTGCCTCAGATCAACAGCACGTCACATAATCCAACAACGAATATCAGCACAGTGGATCTCCGACTCTCCACTCCGCGGTAGGGCACGGGGCACAGAGGTACATACAGCGAGAGAGCGAGACAGATGTCTGCTGTCCAATGACGTCACACGGTGTCACTCGCACGCTATATAGAAGATGGCCGATTTGTGGCTACCGTGGCCGTGCATCGGCCGCATCTCCGAGCTGACGTCACCTGAAATGACGTCAATATGACGTCAGAAGACAGATACAGACAAGATAGATCCGTGTCACCACTATTGGTTGGTTAGGCACTGTTCCATGTCGTTATACCAAAACAAACGGCACACCAACAACACACAAAGCCTTGTATTGGGTGACAAGTTTATCTACTGCCATACTTATTCAACCGTTTTCCTGCTACAACCCTATCAAATCGTGTGCCCGTGTCTACCAATGGATCAGACAAGTTCAACCCAGACGGGAGGTTCCCGCGCGTATTCAGGAGCCGCCCTGACAGGACAGCTTCGTGCGCTGTCTGTCACAGTGGTCTGACGTAGGTAGGCTGTGCCGCAATACACGCCTGTTCGGCGGCACAGCCTACCTGTGCCGCAGCGCCGCGGAGACGGACATACTGGGACTGGTGGCGGCGGGTTCCGGACAAAAAGTCAAATGATAAAAGGTAAAAGGATGATTAGTCAACAGACATTACGTCAAAAGCAAGAAGTCAAAAATCTTTAAAGTCAACAGGTAAAAGGTCAAAAAAGAGGAAAGTCAAAAGGCAAAAAGTTAAAAAGGATAAAACGTCAAAAGATAAAAAGTTAAATTGCCAAAAAGTCAATGAACAAAAAGTCAACTAGCATAGAAGTCAAAAGACATAAAGTCAAATGGACATAAGGTCAAAAGACAAAAAGTAAAAACGGCAAAAAGTCAAATTGCCAAAAAGTAAGAAGGACAAAAGTCGAAAGACAAAAAGTCAAAAGTACAAAAAGTCAAAAAACAACAAGTCAACCGGGTATGAAGTCAAAATAAAAAGTCAAAAGGTCAAAAAGTCAAAAAGACATATAGTCAAAGTCCAAAAAGTCAAAAGGACAAAAAATCAAAGGGACAAAAAGTCAAAAGGACAAAAGTGAAGAGGACAAAGGTCAAAAGACGAAAAGTCAACAGGACATAAAGTCAAATTACGAAAAATCCAAAGGAAAAAAACTAAAATCCAAAAACTCAAAAGGACAAGTCAAAGAGACAAAGTCAATGACACCTGGATCATCAGTCATTACATACGAGATACATGAGATACATGAGATAACATTTACAAACAGCTGTACACAATTAAGCAGGATGCTGCACAATATAGGTAACCTGCATCATTGGACATTGAAGCGAGACTGCCTCCATTGCGCGACTGATGGACGATGGTTATTCCCATGGCCCACAACTGCGACTCAGCTGGTCACACAGGCATGCTTGGCTGAAATCTGACACACATTCGTTGACACTTACGTGCTAGGTGGGAGCTCGCTCGCATCGTAAGGTTGTCATGAGGCAGCGTTACATGATCCTTCGAGACAACTGGCCGTCCCAGGCGCAGTTTACTGGAATTATTTCAACAAATATAGTAACCCGGAATGTTATCGATACGAAAGGCTCGCTTGTTCAAATTTCCTTTATTGTGTAGGGAGACGTTTCTCATCAATTGATTCCGTCACGGGTTCTATAAGCGATTTCACACTTTTATTATAGTTCAAGCGTATTGTACAATTGGTACGTATTGTATGGTACAATTGGCACAATAGTAAAGCGCGTCGTTTCTTTAAGATAGGTGGAAGTTGAAACGAGAGGCAATTGTGTGATTGTCGGATTGTCCTGCCTTGAAAGGAACGCTCATATCAGCATCAACAGACAACAACCTGTTAATATTCACGGACTGCATATAATGGGGTTGGGAACTCGATTTTTTAAGAGAATGCATGAAAATGATCAAACTATTTTCACAGAATTTATGGTGCATACCATTGCCTCATAAAATCAATAAGCTGAGAGAAATGGGGGAAGAAAAATAGAAAACTTGTTTTGAAAAGTTCTTGAAAAAGATGCTCTTGATGCTGTTACGTCACATGTCACCTTCTGCGGTTGACAAATAATGGCGCATCTGGCGCACCACAGATTACATGTTATATCAATGGGTGAAAGATGTTGTTTGCTTCACTCTGCCATTCGCGCTGTTTTTAACTTTAAATTATGCTAAAACATTTACGGATGAAATGTTCAGTGTCAAAAATTGATGTGTCTGCCGTGTACTATATTCCCACTTAACATGAGCGCGTGATAAACATTTTATGTACCTTGAATTTTCAAATGATAAAGATGATGAATCGGAGGATGCTGAAAAGCAAAAGCTCATTCCAATATTTGGACTACTTTACGATTAAAATGTTTACATTTCTGTCATCTTATTGATTATTTATTTGTTCTTTTTTATGAAAATAACTTAAGGCGTTGAGAACCGAGGTAATTTCTATCTACCGTGCCTTAACTTACCAGCAACAGCAATCTATCTACGCTCTACGGTGGCAAGGGAGACTGTGAAAGAAGCGTAAGATGGATTCTAAACAATTCTTTTGTGATATACTGAAGGGCAAAGTGCAGAGAAGAGCGTACAAGTCCTGTTTTGTGCCAGGCTGTTGCAGTAGCACTTATGAAACTCCGAAAACGATCTTCGTTCATGTCCCGAACAACATTACCCTGAGGAGATGATCGTCTGCAATAGCAGGAAGAGCTGATGCAAGTACTTTGAAATCCACTATCAAGTCGGTGCTATTGTTGTAATGATCACTGTGAGGTGAGATATTTTGTGCAAGGGCTGAGTGTAATGCCCAGGAAATGACCTCCATTCGCCCCCTGACCGGTCAGGGTTATAAAATTTGAGTGGATGGCGGTCCGTTTGGGGTTCAGATGTCAATTGTATTTGGTTACTGTCAAACAATACATGTTATGCTGGCAGCGAATGTGTGTAACGTCGTTTTTCGAAACAGAAGTTGGAACTGTAACGGCAGAGTGCTTGCTGGTCTCATCGTAAGTATTGTAAGTGTTGTAAGCAAAAGCATTGTCAATATTGTAAGTATTGTGAGCATTGATGTATGGTAGATATCACCTCACATGATCTCGGCTCAGATAACCCTCTCCGGTGTCCCTGTCAGTAAATGGCACCTGGATCATTACAGATAAGATAATTTGTCATAATTCTTAAAGAATTGGGTGGTTTTGACTCGTTTACTCGAGGTGCAGGTCGCATTTCAATACTTTTCCATAGGCTTGCAATGTAAAGGTCACGACTCTGACCTAACCTCAGGTCACAGATAAAAAATTCTGAGATATACAAACGACACATACTGCAGGTACTGTTTTGAAGACTTGATGAGAGGAAATAACTTCGTGAAAAACTCAAGCTCTGACGTGTTTGCAAACTTTTCTGAGGTGGGGTCAACAAACCCGCTCTGGTTACCTGACCTGACCTGACCCGGCATTTTTTTTTTTTTTGCTGAGATGTGCGCAATGAGCATTTAGGAAAAGTCACCAAATATGAGCTGAATGTCTCGCGGCGTTTGGCAATTGTACAAGAAAATCCTGAAAGGTCTCCCCGTCCGAAATAGGGTTAATGTGTATATGAAGAGTTGCAGATGCCAAACATACCCAGATCTAAGACTGCAGTTCCCAGCGCCGCTGCAACGTTTTTAAAACAAACATACATAGGACATACAAACATGTTTATTTGCATCTGTTTTGGATAATAGCAACTCATGGCGCCATCACCCGCGATAACTGTTAGGATTTGAGATATATTTTTATTTAGGCCATTAGTTTGGCTGTAATGTTTATTAATATTAGTTGGGCGGAGTTTGGTAGTTTTTTATTTAACTTGTGGTATGTTGTGCTGATTGCGGGTTGTTCAAACCTTTCAAATGTAAGGACCTTATTGAACTCAACCCTACCCCTACACTACCCTACATACGACTGGACGCTTTCCAAGCCCACAAGCATGACGACGCCGAGATGGAATGTAGCCGGCAAATCACCCTCGCCATCTGCTCTAGAGCACACAGCCGCTATTTGAGTTCGGAAGTGGCCAAAATGCGATAACTCGTTAACCAGTTGACATTTTGCCAAGGAATTTTTATTGTATGTGAAGTCAACCGTAAGGTCACATATGGGAACGTATGAGCATCCATGCTGATACATCATTGCCGTAAAAAATATTTTTGCTTGTAATCGCGGATGACGGGTATATCCCATAACGTGGGTGACTCGGGAGGGGATTCTGCATAGCTTCCCTGCTGTCTTCGAAACTACTCGTTCAATACTAAAAGTTCAAACGGCTTCTGATAGGAATAGCTGACAAACGAAACCTAACTTTGTCACAAAAGGGTCATGGAAAGGTCATGGGTCACAAAAGGTCATGGAAAATGTCATGGAAGGAAATGTATACATTTTTAAGGTCATGCGACACATCTTTAATGGTCCATTTCGGCAAAAGCATCTAAAATGATGTCATCTGGGTCGTCCGATTCGAAACTATTTCCATTCGACAAATGAAGGTCAGGTCACGGCGAGGTCAAAAAGGTCAAATTTTGAAGTTGAACATTCTCAACAAAAAAGATGTGCATCGGATGCAATTTGAGCTCTGGAACACGATGATGCTATTCGTTTTGGTTTGCGATGTCAAGAACGTAGGGGAGAGCGGGGCCAGTTGAACCACTTTTTATATATTGACATGCACAGCGAGATCTAGTTGTCATATCAAAAAATGCACAATGCCATGACAAAATATGCTCTTTTGGCTTTATTTTAAGATATGTAAAATTATGTTTCAAACATATTTTGCTGCCAAATGCATGCTTATAAAACAGCTCTACGCCCGTTTCAAATGACCCCGATGCGAGGTTCAATTGAACCAGCCCATGGGGTCAATTGCACCTATCCTTAACAATGGGATGTTTTCCTCTTTAAGGCCACTTTCTTAAGGAGATTTTTTGTCCGGTTTATTTTTCCAAATGTTACATTCAATAGGTCGTTGGAAAGCTAAAAGTGCAAAGTTCCTCATAATAGGTGACCTAAAGTACATAGACTATGGTAAAATGGGCGGATGAGAAAAATTAGAAATATCTCAGGCTATAGTGTGCTTTCAAGCAAAAGACTGGAGAAAAAGGGGTCAAAAATTGAGCTCTATTAAACTACTATTTCAGTTTAAAAGCTCATTTCAAAGGTGGACTATTTCCTTTAATGTTTACAGCCCCTGAACAATAACCATTGCAAAGGTCACCGGGGTCAATTGAAACGGCCTGTGGCCCTGTTTCAACTGACCCTCAGAAAAGCGTTTCAATTGACCCCATCCGCTCCCGCCATCTCGCACGCGCCGTAAAGCACATGTCAAACGAGCTGGAGGGACGGCATCATGCTGAATGAAGGGCCAAATAAGGTGTTATTCCGGAGCCAGGAGTTCTTCTTTCAGCAAACAAAGGTATATGAGATATCACAAAATATTCATAAAAACGATTTCTCCCAAACGCCCCTTAAAAACACAAAAACAATTGTCAAATCAAAATTACCGTCCGTTTGCCGCCCAAACGCCGTTGACAAAGGAAGTGATCGAGCGCGGATGCGCAGTGGTGTCGGCAACGCCATATGTTGCATATTGTTGAAAATAAAGCCATGTTTCATCTGACCCCGTGTTTCAACTGGCCCCGCTCTCCCCTACTGAAATTGCCTTAACAATATCGAAAATTGTGATTAACCGACTACGGTAAAATGCAAAAGTCGATAACATTGCCATTTCTGAAGATATCTGACTGAAACTTTCCAAAAGCAATGCAAATGTTACATACAAAAGCCAATAAGGTTCATTCTGGTCGATGGCTGCTCCCCAAAACTATGAATGTTATCAATCATATCGGACATTCTTACGATGTTCTGTTGGCTGGATGTCTTTTTGCTTTATTGAATTTGATCAGACTACATTCAGTTAAGACGACGTACATTTATTGGTCACCAGAAAGTATACCCACAAGTCAATCGACAATCGACAATCGACAACCAACAAATGCAATCGACACGAGCGTCGAGCACCCCTCAGCACAAACAACTGCCGGGGGCGGTAAGACGGACCGCGCTCCTCTCTCGCAGCTGATTGGTCAGCTGCCGAACCGCACGGACGTCAGCTGCACGGCCGCCGCCCGGCCGACCTGACCGGGGTCGGCCGGGCGGCGACCTAGCGTCACTAGAACTGCAATAACTTTTGCCGGCAGTGTGATGCCGACCTAATTTTTTCAGCAAATGAATCACAATTGTACAGTATATGTTATGGACGTTGTCTCGATGTGAAGCACGCTGTGCGTTTTTTGGTAGGCCTATGTAAATATTGAAATCCTCAAGCCCTTCTGCTTTGTGCAAGTGTGCAACAATTAGCTTACAATAACTGAGTGGGAAGTTTTTTAGATGCACTATTGTTACCAATGGATTCCGCACATTTTCCCCTTTCAGCTGATATCTTACTTACGCATTTTTAAGCAAAGAATATGACAGGAGACTCGTCAACATTTACATGAAAATCGCAGCACAAGTTCGGTCTCACCGCTCACGGAGCAAAACAAAACGGTGTACTTTAGGAGCCCACCAATCTGTGCCAGAATGAGTAAAAATTTTTCTGGATGATATTTTATACAGTCTGATCAATTTACGACCAGAAAATGTGAGAAAATCACGCTTTAAAATTTGTCGAAAATTAGGGTATTGGCCACTTCTGAACCCGGATAGCGGCTGTGTGTAGAGGGGCGGCGTGTGGGGCGCCGCTTAGCCTATGGGGGTGCACTTCTAGTGGATGGGGGACGGGGGTGCACCTGCACCCCTTTCATATGGAAAGTTACTTCCCTGATTACAGCTCCCCGTATTGCACCTAATCAGGGAACGGCCAGCAAACGAAGGAACTATTTCTGGATGACAGGCGAATAGCCGCTCACGCAAGGAGCGGAGCTCCGCCCCGTCCAAAGTGGCCAACAAAGCAGAGACAGAGGCAGCATCACATCTTCCATCAAAGAACTGGTTTCTGGCTTGGAAGATGAGCTCCATCTTTGCATCCGAGTCGGTGCTGTCAGGAATCAGCTGGTCTAATGGAGTGAGAGTAGTGAGACGACTAGCTATTGTATCAGAGCTGCCTGGTCTTCGTAGCATTTGCACCGATTCTTCTCGATCGGACTCTGAATTCTGTCCCTCCTGCGTATTACTTGAGGCATTGCTATGTAGCTAAGTCTTTGGCAGAGTTTCATTATCCATTCTTTGCAAACAGTGCCATAACAACACAGTTAATTAATCACCAAGCTGTTTTGCAAGTTCCAATACAGTTGAATATCGCACGCGATTTGAGTGCAAAAATCAAGAAAAGTGCCAATTTGTTCCCGTAAAAGATTTTGAATATTGACCTAAAAAAAATGAGTAATTTCCAGATAAAATAACAGCGAAATCAGTTTTCGCTTGCCAATAAAACTCACAGATATTGAAGCTCCATTATTAAAGGAACATTTTAGTATATGCCATTCTTGATAAAACTTCTTAGCCACGCAATACCAGCGCAAAATAAAGAGACACTGAAAACACGACCAATCACTCCGATTTACCATAGGAAAATACATAGACAATGTATGTCTCAACTGCGCCAAATATACAGACAGTTATATACCTACATGTGACGTCATGATTAGCCCGACCAATCAGAAGCAAGTCGTTTTCAGCCACAAATAATTAATTTCTGAACTAACGAGGCATTTTTTTAACAAAGTGATTTAAAATTAAATCATTAAAAATTCTGAGCTTTTTTATTTTACCAAAACATACAGAGCATGCAGATAGGTCCCAACCCTATTAAGGTGACAAATATTCACCAATTTTGCTGTGAACGACCTCGTCACGATCCTAACAGACACCGAAACCCCTTCTCTGATGATAGAGACGGAGCAGTTTCCTAGGTCGACAGACCTTCTGAAAAAGTATCGCGAGCTCTATCAGGAAATGCGGGCACAGTTTATTGCCCAGGGCCTGGACCGTGACCCTATGTCTGACCCTGAACTAGCGAGATACCTGTCTCGTGGGGGCAAAGGGAGCAAGTAGGGAAATGGAGATGGAAGCGTTTTTTTTTCTTGCTGCCTTGTGTACAACGCGTGACCTGTCAAAGGTAAATATGCATTTTTATTTTCATCGAAAGGTACGGAGTGCATACAATTAAGGTGACCAATTTTCATCGAAATGTATAGGTCAATTAAGTTATCGAGATGCGATTGCTAAAAACACAATTTTTTAGGACCTCGGAGCTGTGGATCAGGTGGCCCGGCGCGGGTCAGTCGGTGACCGGAGACGCGGGCTGCGGTGTACTTGTACCGACTTAGTTAACGACTGCTGTTAAAGACTACTTTTTGCTGTTGACTACATTTTGCGCATCAACTTTTCGCGCACCTATTAACCTTCGCCCCAGTGGAGGGGGGGGGGGCATATGTTACCACCCTGTCGCGTTTTTTGCCTATAAATAAAAAAAACCGCGGCGCGTAGCGCCGCGCCGCTTGGCATAGCTTTTGTACATCAATTTTGGACAATCTGTGAAATTTTTGACCCCAGGTCATGTCAGGTCAGGTCACCAGGTCAAGTTAACTGACCAGGCCTAAAAAATTGCAATCATGTCCAGCCTGCAGTGTTTGTCACAAAGGTTTTAAACTTGGTGGATTGCATGATGTTATGGGCGCCTACAATTTGTATATCTCGGATTTTTTTATATCCGTGAGCTAAGGTCAGGTCAGTGGCGTGACCTTACCATTATAAGTCAATGGAGAAAAATGAAAATGCCTCTAGATCTGTGTGTACGCATAGGAACAGTCCAAATATTTCGGAATCACAATGATTTGGACCACCCGTGACGACCAAGGTGTCTTTTTTGCTGATAGCCTCTAGAAAGGTCACCCGAGGTCATTTGAGGCTACAAACAGATTTTTGCCAATAACTCGCGATTGGAAAGAGATAGGACGCTGGGGATGGCCTCATTGTGTTTGTCTTGTTGAGACGCATCGATTGATATGCAACATGACCTTTTCCGGTCAGGTCATGACCTTGACCTGAGGTCAAATTTTCAAGTTAACCTTTCAAGGTCAAATTATAGTTCATTCGACGCGTCTCGTCGAGAGGAATACAACTCTGGCAATAGAAATGTCGTGGCTTTTTGTAGTCAAAAGTTATTGTCGAAAAACTCCTTGCGAAAAAAAACAGCTATTTTTGAGTTTTTGCCCTCTGGAGGCTAAACCGTTGACCTGAGGTCAATTTTGATGATTACCTTATCAAAAGAAGAGTTCAAAAGCTATCGATTGCGTTTCCATGCGTTTTTCTAGCTATCATAGTTCCTGAGATAAATGCATGTTTTCTGAAAAATATAATATAATGACATTTGGCAAATTTTGACCTTTGATGACCTCCAGTGACCCCAATATTGCTCCAAGATGAAAAATGACCGAAATAATTTCAAACGTACTCATTAAGAGCTATCGACTGCTTTTTACCGCGTCTTTCTAGCCCTCTTAGTTTTTGAGTTAGAGGTGGGTGGTAACATATGCCCCCCCCCCCCACTAGGGCGAAGTTGGCTGAGACCGCCACTTGGGCGCGGGTTAACTATTTGCTTGTTGACTCTTTGTGTGTTGACTTTTAGCGTGTTGACTTTTAAGCATGTCGACTTTTAGCGTGTTGACTTTTAGCATGTTGACCTTTCGCGTGTTGACTTTTAGCGTGTTGACTTATAGGCGTGTTGACTTTTAGCGTGTTGACTTTTAGGCGTGTTGACTTTTAGCGTCTTGACTTTTTGCGTGTTGACTTTTTGCGCGTTGACATTTTGCGTGTTGACTTTATGCGTGTTGACTTTTAGCGTGTTGACTTTTAGCGCGTTGACTTTTTGACATGTCGGCCTTTTGTCTCTTTGACATTATGTCTTTTGACTTCTTGCGTGTTGACTTTTAGCTTGTTGACTTCTGGCGTGTTGACTTTTTGGCAGGTTGACTTTTTGTTCATTTGACATTTTGTCCTTTGACTTCTTGCGATGTTGACTTTCTGTCTGTTGACTTAATGTCCTTTGACTTTTTATCCGTTTACTTTTAACGTTTTGACTTTTCATCCGGGAATCGGTGGCGGCTCGTCACAGTGCACAGTGGGGATTTTTCCGATCTAGCACATATTTATTCGTAGAGGGCAAACCATAGGTAGAATTGTAGCCAGATTGTGCACATATGTTGGCTGGTGTGTCCTAGTGAGAATTTTACCTGTAAATGTGCATAATCAACATAGTATAGGGGGTTCAATTGGACCCCCCGCTCAGCCGTTTGGCCCCTGATCAAGCTAGAGCTTCGCGGAAAAGTCAAGCGTGCTGCCTATGACGAAATGAGGCCGAATATATTCAATTTCAAAGTCCAAGGTTATAAGCTGACTTTCCAAGTCAGTTTAATGACCCAACTAAAGTTGGGAAATCGAGACCTCTTGAAACTTCGCAAAGTTAGGGTGTTACGGGGTATTTTGGGGTGCTGATCACGAATTTCATGTTAGTTTTGATCACAGACGATGTCTTTATGCATTTAGGCCAGGTAGGGTCAGGTCAGATTAGATCAACTAGTAGGCGTCCTGCCGGCCATCCATAGAAGTGTCACCTACTACTGATAGCTTCGTAGCATGGAACGAAGGCACCAGAACTACTTCGTAAATATTCATATGCTGCTAAAATCGAAATCAGCACCAAAAACTACCCTAGAAACAAGTAAAACTCGAAAAAGTGAACCAAGGTCATCAAAAGGTCAATGACCTTGACTTGACCTTCACGTGACCTTGCCACTCACCATTATGCATGGCACCAACATCATTTCACATATTTGAACGTTTAAAACCACAAAAAGACTGGAAACCGCGGATAATGTGAGCTGGCATACGCCGAATCGCGATTCCGGCCAAACATGGTCTCGAGAAATATGCCACAGGTCAAAGGTCAGTTGGGTCAGAGTCATGAAATTTTTAGGTTAGATGTAACATTGATGATCTCGAGGGCACCGAAAGTTTCGGCGCGATCGGCCGCTTTTTGCGCGAGTAATTTGCGGAAAACCATGGGGTTTTATCCGACCCCTCCCCCTCCCCCTCCCCACAAGTGCGATGGTTGGTTACCGTATGTATATTGTATAATTTACGCTTGTCATCCTATTCCTAATGAATGTGTCTCAGAAAATATGCATCTTGATCTTATAAATCACGAAGTAAAATTATTCGCCTATGTCCGGAACCTACCTATATCGTGCTGTTTGCCCTAGCGCTCCTCGAGTGGGGTGTTAAGATACTCTAATGTGAATATTCCGTGTTCAGGCAAGTTTCGGCAGCCAAACTAGGCGTTGTCTTGTGCAGGAGAAAGTGGCGAATTCGATAGGATATATTTCGGAGTGGAAAAGTGTGGAGAACATTGTTGATTTCCTACATTTATTTAGAATACCATTCCTTCAATATGGTGTCTGTAAGGGTTTTTTGTAAAGGGCATTTTTGTGACCTTAGTAAGGTTGTGGCATACTTTCTGTTTGCCATTCCATTCCTAATAAAGGTGCCTTTCAGACGATATGCAACTTTAAGACCTCGCAAGATTAAAACCAACAGGACAGGACAATGAAATTGAGCTATACTTTCGGGCCTTGCTGAGCCCATTGAGAAATCACGCATGATTGTGAACTTTGGGCGCATTTTTCCTAGTTTTGCTGTAGACATACAGATAAAACAATGCCATATATGAAAAATTCAGACATTTCTTAGCCCCACTGACACAAAAAATAAACAAAAATCCAAAAAAGATTTTTTGAATTAATAGGCGCTAGATCGGAAAAATCCCCACTGTGCAGTGGTGGGGACGGAAGCCGGGGGTCTCATATCGCACAGGTCGCCCGAGCAGGCCGGTCATTTATCTACAGTCGTCACAATGTTAGTCGCTGTTGTTAGTTTAGTCGACAATGTATAATCGTCGCAGTTTTCTACAGGGGTGATCGACGGATAAACGGTAAGTTGTTTTTTTCCACTATACAAGTCGCTATCCTATATAGTGATGTAAATTACAAGAAATCGGAATATCGATATCAAACCAAATACCAAACAAATCCGCATGGAAATACCGAAACCAAACCAACTTGGGAAGGTAAGGGTAATACCAACTTTTTACCATTTTCTCAGCCCCTCATACATTAGTGTGGGTTCATAATAGCCGTTTTCACGACGGGCTATCCGGCGGGTGCACCTAATTTGACCAAATCTGCACCTAATCTCTTTTACAGCAAATATCTGTATTTCATGAATTTATTTCAGCGTTTTAATCGATGATACTCTGATAATATGACAAAGCAGGCATATAAACAATTAGTGCAACCCTAGCTGAAAGCTACTAAGAGACACACTGAACCTAAGTTGACCAAATCTGCACCTAATTTGCACCAGATGTACACCAAATGTGTACGAGATGGCCGTCGTGAAAACGGCTATTACCAACGAAAACCAAACACATCAGGATTGAAATATCAACATGAGGGCACTGAGGGTAATACCAACTTTTTACCATTTTCTCAGCCTCCTATACATTAGTGTGGATTCATAATACCAACAAAAACCAAACACATCAGGATTTAATAATACAATACCAAGTTGGTATCGGCTTGGTGTCGGTATACCAAAATGTTGGTATCAGTTTGACATCTCTAATCCTATATTGATTGCAAATGTTTAACCCGCGCACCGACGGGGGTCTGCGCCAACTTAGTACCGACGGGGGGGGGCGGATGACCGCCCCCCCCCCTGAGATCTCGAGAACGAAGCAAGATAGCGACAAGCGGTAAACGGCATCGGATACGCACGGAAAAGGTCTACAATTTTTACTAAGGTCATTTTCAGGTCAGGTCAAAGATGACGTCACAGGGGTCGAAAAAGTCAAAATGGCGGCGCTAGATATGGAGAGGGTTTTTCTCGAATAACTTTCGAAGTAGTCAAGATAGGAACAAACTAAGGGCATCATCGTGATCCTCTCGTCAATCCGCATCGAATGATATATATGTTGACCTCGAAAGGTCAAGGTCAAAGGTTGACCTCAGGTCACGTGACCTCGAGGTCATCATGTATATCATTCGATGCGTCTTGACGAGCTGAACACAATGAGACCATCCGCGCTGCTGTATCTTGTTCCTGTAAGGAGTTATTGGCAAAAAACCTTTGGTGACCTTTGATGACGTCACATGACCTTACAGCTGCCCAACAGCAAAACAGACCTCAAGGTAGTGAAGGTTGATCGTATGTGAAGTCATGTATGGTATATGGGGCCATTCCGACCCGTTTTAGTGGTAAAAACAGGGAGTTGATTTTTCCCCCATTGACTTATAATGGGGAAGTCGCGAAATTGACCTGACCTTAGGTCACCGACATCAAAATTCCGAGATATACAAATTGTAGCTACTAATGACCTAATAACATCCTGCGACTTTCAAAGGCCTCCGATATCTACTGTAGCTCTGGCACGGTGACAAAGTTGCAAAAAAGTGACGAGGTTGGGTCATTCAAAGTGACCTGGTGACCTGACCTTAAAAGTTAGGAGGTTCAAACTTGCACACCATGTGTAAAATTGATGAGAGAATAGTCATACCAAATTTCGCGGCGCTACGCGCCGCGGTTTTCCCGCTATCCGCGAAAAACCTCAGGGGGGGGGCGGATATCCGCCCCCCCCCCCGTCGGTGCGCGGGTTAAATTATTCAGCTACCGAATAGCACTATACAAAAGCTGAAATGTAGCATTGCACTGGATTTAGTTGAACAGTGATAATTACTTATAAATGGAAATAAATGATCATTAACCCGCGCTCCACTGGGGTCTGCGTATAACGCGCCCTACTGGGGGGGGGGGCTATTTATAGCCTCCCCCTCCTAACTCCGAAACTACTGGGCCGATCGTCAAAATTCAAACGGTGTCTGATAGCTCATGAAAACCGTCGAATGTAACCTAATGTCATTGCCCTCGAGGTCACCGATGACATCACTGGTCAGGTCAAAGTAAAAATTATCGATGATTTGGCTTGTTCACATTTTGGGCTCTGGCCGCCGGCTTACTAGTCAGATCAGGCTCATTTTTGGTTTAAACACTCATGAATAGATAATTTAGAGATACCCTGAGGGTACCAAACTTGTGCTTTGATTTTCAAGTCAGGGTCAGGGCATCACAGTTCACGGAAATATTATATCATGGATTGGTCATGTGACATATGTTTTATGGTCCATTTAGGCCATATTTTTTTCGAATTCGGTGTCACCTGTGTCATTTGAAGGCCATTTTAAGCTGAATAAGTTAATATAGATATAGTCAGGTCACTCTCAGGTAAAAAAATAAGGTCGAATATCACAGCTGATTATATTTTACAAAAAAAAAATGTGTCCACCGCTTCCCTGCTCCAGTAAGCAGGAAGCGAGACAGGGAGAGAGAGAGAGAGAGAGAGAGAGAGAGAGAGAGAGAGAGAGAGAGAGAGAGAGAGAGAGACTCACTTTCTCTCTCCCCCTTCCTCTCTCTCTCTCTCTTTCTCTCTCTCTCTCTCTCTCTCTCTCTCTCTCTCTCTCTCTCTCTCTCTCTCTCTCTCTCTCTCTCTCTCTCTCTCTCTCTCTCTCTCTCTCTCTCTCTCTCTCTCTCTCTCTCTCTCTCTCTCTCTCTCTCTCTCACTGCGTATATGCTTTTTTTAACCCGCGCCCGGCTGGGGGTCCTGGATTTCCACGCCCTGCTGGGGGGTGTTTGAACACCCCCCCTTCTAACTCGGCTCCTGGGCCACGTAGCGATACGCGGAAGGCGGCGTTCGAAAGAGCGTCAAAAATAATGAGGAAATCACTTCGGTCAATTTTTTGGTCAGGTCAAAGGTCAGGTCACCAGAGGTCATTGAAGGCAAATTTTCGCCGATTTCCAGGTCGAATGTCGACAATTTCCAAGAAGCCAACGCATAACTCGGGAACCAATAGAGCTACAGCGCCGCGGAAAAGCGCATTCGATAGCCCTATTAACGCCCTTTCTGAGTAATTTTCTCAGATTTGACCTAACGTCAACGGTTTTGCCTGCAGGGGGCAAAAACTGCAAAAATAGCCGATTTTTTCGGAAACAGTTTTTCTGCAATAACTTTTGACCCAAGCATTGTACGAGCTTACTTTTACCGGCATCGTGTTCCTCTCGTCAAGACGCACCGAACGAACTATAATTTGACCTTGAAAGGTCAACTTGAAAATTTGACCTTGAAAGGTCAACTTGAAAATTTGACCTCAGGTCAAGGTCATGACCTGACCGGAAAGGGTCATGTTGCATATCAGTCGATCCGTATCGTCGAGCTGAACACATCTAAGGCGTTTTCATCGCTCTAGCATGCCTCTATCAAAAGTTATTTGCGAAAAACTGTTAGATACCATTCGTGACCTAAGATGACCTCAGGGCATAAACAGGGGTCACAGACACCATTTTCATGTTCAGTGTGTCTAAACCACTTGTAATTCAGTGTTTGGGAGTGTTTATAATGTCTTTCGTCCAAAACAGGCGCATTTCAATTTTCTCCCATTGACTTATAATGGTGAGGTCGCAAAATTGACCTGACCTTAGGTCATCGATATCAAAATTCTGAGATATACATTTTGTACATGCTAATGCTCTTAGCAATCGCTGAAAGTTTCAAAGCGATCGGTCACTCGGTGTAGCTATGACAGACATTGAAACTTTTTATGAGGTGAGGTCACTTCGAGTGACCTCGTGACCTGACCTTGAATGACCTTCGTCTGAAATTTTCACAACATGTGTAGAATTGATGTATGATAAGGTGTACCAAAAACGGCGGCGCTCCGCGCCGCCGTTTTTGAGATATTCGCGAAAAACCACAGGGGGGGGTGTTCAAACACCCCCCCAGCAGGGCGCGGGTTAAAGAAAACTATAGCTGTCTCTGGAAATAGCAAAGCAACAAAGCTGCCTTATATGGCCAAAACTTGAGACCCTGACGTGATATCACCGGGCTCCACTTATAGCGCTGGCCTGCACCGCCACGTCCGGCACAGGAAGGGCGACGGCGACTTCAGCCGCATGAAGGCCGTCAGATAGGCGGGCCGGCACCGTCGTCTCCCCACTAGCCGCAGGCAGGATGGTGCGGTTGGCTGATGACGGTCCGAGAGGGGGGGGGGGCGGTGACATCATGCCAGTCTGGAAAATACTGCGCAAAATAGAGCTGACGCGACTTGCCCGGGTAAGGCCACATGATCATGACAGCCTGTGGCTTCATGGTCAGGTTAGTGAAATTTGCAAAATAAAAATAACTCTTGATGTATTGAATGGTCGGTTTTACCATGATCAAATAATTAAATATGGTGATGAAATTGACCAATAACATGGCAGTAAGACGAAAGTTCGTTCTATATTTTCGGCCTTATTTTGTTATAGGTATAAAAATACATCTCACTGCCATGTTATTTGTCAATTTCATCACCATATTTAAATAAAATAAATTTGTTTTTTTGCAGAATACCTCCCATTGGAGGATAGCCAGTGTCAGAGCTGTCCGAACAGTCCAGTTGTGACATTTGTACTTGTATTTACAGCATCACACTGAGCCGGGATATCCCCCTTTCGGATTTCCAAAAATAGCTCATGTAAAATAGCAGGAAGGTGATGAAACTTTGAGTGATTTCGTGGTCATTGATTTTACAACTTCTCGAGCGAAAAATTGACCGTATAACCAAAAACCCAAGATACCTATAAGAAACAGGTAGGTCCGATGTTTTGAGTAAAGCCCAGTAAAGCCCTGGTGACGTCACTGACATTTCCTATATGGAGAATTTCGCCCATAAGGAAAATATTTTACATACGGAAATTTGTATTTCATTAGGAAAAAATACATTCTTTCAATTTCATCATGAAACTTATATAATTTAATTAAAAAACTTGAAATCCTTTGAGTGCTTGTCCCAACCTCTGCTATACCTTTGGTCACGTGACTTCCATGATAAACTTTGCGTTTTGCAATGTTATGACTTAAACAGAAGCAATAAATGTTACAAGCGTATTATTTATGATGTTTTAGGCAGCAATCGTGTAATAACATCCTTGAATTATATACATTCTGCTTAAAAGACGTCACGTGATGTTACCAGATTGTGCTCGGACAGCATCTTCTTGAACTTCGATTTTGAGTACTTTTTACCTTCATTGAGTCCTAATAACGGACGTTTTTAGTTATAAAATGAAGCAATGAATCTATTGAGGGCAATATTTAATCATTTTTGCACTTTCAAGCCGGGCTATCCTGGCATGAACTTCGGCCGGTTTGTGTGTGAAGCCTATGGTGAAGGGAAAACTTCACGCCCGGCTGACGTCACAGACCTCGGCTACCAAATCGTGTCCGGTGGGGGTCGCAAAAACCCTCCATCAATGACATCTCTCGAGACCATGTCAGGCCAGAATGGCGATTGGACGTAACAGCAAACGCAATATCTGCATATACGTGAAAAATTGTCCTGATGTGTGCGTACGACAACGGAAGGATCAATGCTTCATTTAAACTTCTCGGAGGAGAAGTCAAAATTATTATTTCCTTAGGGCTATGGTAATCAAGTCATTTTTTTCCAGGTGTTGTCCATCTGAACTTGACAGTCACGTGACCCATTTGACCTTCGGATCCAATTCTGGTAGTCAATTCTGGCGCTTTTGTTACCATAGCGAAAAATATAACCCCGTGTTCAAAGTTTTGCTGACGACGAAGATTCTGCGTAATCTGGCCAATGACGTTCGAGAACCGCGGCCAAGCCCCGCTGATCTTGAACGTGATTGGTCGGACGGCGTTTAGAATCTTCGTCGTCCGGGAGACTGCGAACACGGGGTAAGCCAAGGGGTAAACAATCTGTGCGTGGAATGGGGAGTGGTGAATGTGTAAGGGCGATGATAGGCTGATTAGTCGATTTTTATTTATACTATTATCCTTATTACACATTCTGATCATTTTGTTTATGTTCAGGAGTTTTCTCTGTTGATTTAACATCAAAAACTTTGTGTTTTACTGTTAATGCCAAGTGCCATGTTGATATTGAAATTGGGTTACAATTTCACATTCACCTGTTTTTCTATGGCCTGTTGTGCATCATATTATTGGTAATGTGAATATAGGTACTCCATACACTGCTATTTTTGGGTATATATTAATGTCTGACCTGATTTTACTTCACGTCTTCACTTCACCTTATATTTTCTTGCAGCAACAGTTATCACACCATTATTGAGCAAACATAAGGGTGGTCAGTCGGGGAAACTATGGTAAAATCTGCCATTTTTAGCAGTCTGCTATTTTTAGCAGAATTCTGCTAAAAATGGGTACGAATCTGCTAAAAATGGGTACGGTAAAAAGTACTGTTTGAAAACTGGTCAAACATTCATCTTTCACTCAGAAACACACTATTTTGCATGCAATGTCTATACTACAATTCTCACATTTTCAAATGAACCTATCATTTGCCTAAAAACTTTAAGGAACAATGCTGTAAATTTTGCTGATTCAGGAAGCCCCAAATATTAGTAGAAACTGCTATTTTTAGCAGCTGCATCTGCTAAAAATAGCAGAAGATATATCTATGTATCTATTGATCAATGGTGAAATGTACATGTATAACTGAGCTTTGGCACCCCACGCCCACTCCATCCAGTATCCACCAGAGGAGGCAGTACACTGTTGCCTAGCAGCACCATCTTAAGGCAATGGCACAGTTGACCAGGCTGAAACAGAGACCGAGACCGAGACCGGAGACCGGAGACAGAGACAGAGACAGAGAGAGCTTTTTACAGCATTCAAAAGTGTGGAAGGTTTCTTGAAAACAGTCTGATTACTGCAATACGTGTCATCATGTACCCCACATATCAAAGTTTACTAAGTCCTAGCACGTCCAGACAAGACTGAGACAGTATGCATTTCAAACAGGCAAAAGCATGCAGACACATACAGAAATAACATCAGGTTCTTAAACCGTGAAGCCCCATTACCCATATGGCCCTCGTAAGATCTGTGGTAGACTCACACCATGCAACATTCAATATTCATCTGGTCACGCAATCACTATGCAATGATAATGATCAACAAATAAACACACCCACACCAATGTTTTATAAGGTTTGGCAATTTGATGTTGATTTTTGAAAATAATAGTCATCTTGAGGAACAAAACATGTGAAAAAAATAGTAAATAATTGACCACCAGCCTGCAGCCTGACGTGTTTGACTGCTAGGCTGTGCCAAACTTCTACTCATTTCCCAAAAAAAGAATTGTCTTAATTCAAAATAGCTGGTCATTACATACACTTTAAAGTCTGGAGAATAAGATGGAGGTAACATTTTTAACCAAAATGGATTATTAAACCACTAAAATGACATCCTAACCATTAAGGTTGAAAAGTCGTGCCAAGACCCAGCAGGGCATAAGCTGCTGTTTGAACAAAACCAGGCAATGCTATGTGCCAAATTTACCATTATAAGAAACACTGTGGCCAGGGTCATCTTAACAAACCACATAAACGGCTAAATTAACTATTAAAATATGCCTACATAGCTATTTACCCCTTCAATGGTATGACCTTGATAACATGTGTGTCAACCAATCATGCCAAATTGTGTTTGTTATAGTGATGGCCTGTTCTAGTAATGAATCTCAACCTTATGTATTTTTTTGCTAGATTTTGTTTTCAACATTATTTTCTGTCTATTCTTAATAGAAGAAACATTAAATACCTAAAACAATGACCAATTTCTAGGAAATTTCAGTGCATTCATCTTCCAATGGCAATATCTTATTAAAAAATAGTCGGATCTAAAAGAAAATAGAAGAGGACACTCTCAGCACTATTCTCATCATGAATCTGCCAGGCATTTGATGCGCATTTGCTTCAAGTAGTGCGCAAATCTGTTTTTGTATGGGTCCGTACCCAAATCTGCTATATTTGGGTACGATGACGTCACGTGCGTACCCATTTTTAGCAGGTCCGTACCCATTTTTAGCAGATTTCTGCTAAAAATAGCAGACTGCTAAAAATGGCAGATTTTACCACAGTTTCCCCGACTGTGGTGTTTCGCGACACTTGCCAGCCACTTTTGATTTCCATAGAGACATCAACAAGCCTATACCTCCAACACTACCAGAGGTTGACGCTAGCTCACAGAATGCGCTGGCAGAGCCAGCGCGCCCGTGAAACACAGCCAGGGGTTTCCTCTGTAACGTCATTGTTGTCTAGGTACTTGGGCCTTCATCAATTGTTAACAGCTACAAAAATTGGAATTAAAAATGTTCAGGTATTATGAGCATCAGCCAAACAGGGAAGTGAATTTGGCTACAGCCCATCTTGCAACGCCTCAATGAAATTTAACGAGAAACTTAAATTGAGGGAGCAGCTACATAACTGAGGTAAAGCCCATCAATCCTTGTGGATTTACCTACATAACTGAGGTAAATCCACAAGGCACTTTGAGTTCAAACTATGAAGTGACTCCAAGCGAAATATAACAGAAATTGGGACTTCGTGGAGCTTAGAAATAATCTGCTTAGTGCTGGATGAATGTTTTCACTTAAAATAAACACCACCATATTTGAGTCATGAAAAAGTGTTTGGTAAGCATAAGCTTGTAGCATAAAAGATGTTTGTGAAAAGTCACTAGATGTTAAAGTGTTAGTCTCTGCACATTGATTTTCTGATTGTTTGAATGATGAAGTCTCTGCACAGTCTCTGATTGACTGAATGAGCTCTGCGGTCACAATAATGAAGTTCATGGGAAGATATGATTTGTAATAAAAGAATGTATTATTTTGAGTTGATTTTACCTATTCTGTGAAGATCATAGCATGTTAACAACATTCTAAACAGGGCATGTCAAAGGTTGGATGGATCTTGCGATTTCCTTGAAGTGTGACTGTTTACCATATGTTGTTTTTTTATTCAAAGTTACTGTTAAAGTCAACCAACTTTTGCAACATTGAGGATCATACTTTAGCTTTGGAAACAAGACATATTATGTAGTTATGCTGATCTTCTTTTCCAGTCTTTGATTATCACTTAATTTCATTCACTTTTGATGTAGTGAAATTCATGATCATTTTAATGACAAGCTAACTACATTTGAAATGTATCGTTGCTCCCTTTTTTACCATGCATATTTTTGTGTCTTGTGAGGTCTCATATCAATATAGCAATAACAAGAGCAGTAACATGCATAGTTTGCTTGTGTTGTCATAACTTTGTACAATATTTCCAGCTTTATAGTATGCAGTTACCTCACATTGGGCATCACACATATATTTTTTCCTGCAGGAGGAAAGACACAGAGCCAACTAGTGACTCATGTTTGTGCTCCTATCACTTCACCCCTGGGGAATCAGTGCCTACACCCCTTGAGTATAATGGTCATCGAGGGGTGCTGTCCTGACATGTTCACTTTCTGTTGAGAAGGTAAGAACAAATACCATGTGTGTCATTTAGTTGCATATACCTATAATACCTTCATGTTAAGTCTGCATTAAGTCTGAAGTCTGTAGCCACCCTTAATCCTAGGTTGTTGTGACCTTAATCTAGCCTGGGTGAATATCTTGCTGTACTTAAAGGCTGGAATAAAACGGCATCGGGGAGGGGGGACGGACGGCGAGGAGCCGGGGAAGGAGCGCGGCACCGTCACCCCACAAGCCGCCCGCAGCACCGCCGTTATTCTTGTGCCTCTTGGGCGCCGCCGACGCCCTGCGGTTGGGGAGCGCATCCCAGACGGGCGGGAGCCGGGAGGGCCGCCTGCGCCACCCGGCCGGCGAAGCAGCAGCCCGGCCAGGCGCGGCGGGCGGCTGGGTAGCGGCCGGACTGAGACGAGTCCCGAGTCGCTCCATGTCTGTCCCTTGCGAAACTAGTACCGCCGCCGCCCAGCCTTGATGGGTCACTACGAGGCAGACATGTGCGTGGATCCGAGAAAATGGATCTGGGATCTGATCCCACGGATCCTGATCTGGGATCAGTCGGGATCATAGATCCAGTTCTTAAATTTATCGAGAGATCCGTAGAGATCATAGATCCGAGTCTCATATTTTTTCTTGAGATCCAGTGAGATCCTCATTTATTTTTTGTCAACACAGAAATCCCAAAAAATCACTCGTTGCAACTCACAACCGTTCTTTTTTAGTGATTTATGTGATGGCACATCATAAGCCATAGTTTTATGGCACTTATTGACATAGAAACACAGAACACTTGGAAACTTGGTTTCAAATGCTGTGCATGGTGGGATCCACTCAGATCATAGATCCATGTTCTTGGTTTATCATCAGATCCTGTAAGATCATAGATCCAGGATACATTTTTCACGCCGGATCCGGTGGGATCATAGATCCGAACCTGCAGTTTTCTTCGAGATCCATTGAGATCATAGATCCATCACTCGGATCCATGCACATGTCTGTTACGAGGAAAAGGCGAGCCCGCTCCCAGTACCTGGCGTGGAGCTCCCGCGCGGGTACGCCGCCTCACCGATGGCCCCTGGTCTTCTCTCTCTCTCTCTCTCTCTCTCTCTCTCTCTCTCTCTCTCTCTCTCTCTCTCTCTCCCCGACGCCAAAACCGGCTCACAGCGGCGTTCATGTCGGCCGGGGCGAAATGATTTGATGAATTATTTCATAAAGGCATTAACAGTGACAAAAGACAAAAGTTCAACAAATTCTACGCATGAATCATCCAGTAGGTACTGGCTTCGAGAACAGTTAAAATGAAGATGCACAAGAAATCGTAATTTCCCAATGACATGACATGGCTGTCGCAATGCTTAGCCGCAATCACCTCTTTTTGTAGTTTAAATGGTAAGTAGTTTTTGAAATTATCCGATAAAAATCTAAAATTGATACCATATGAAAGACCAATCAATTCTACACATGAATCAGGGTGTATCTTTGAGAAAAACTTGAAAGTTTAGGTGTGATAAGAAAAACAAATAAAAATGAACCATTACCCCATAGACTTTACATTGGCTCCAAAATCGCATGGATCCAGAATTTCTGGAAGTGCCCTCGCCACAACTGCACGCGCGCTGCGCTCAAAAATGATCACGTGACCAAATCCAGATGAGATCACCGTATTTATAGTCACCGTGATTTTTTCGTGAAACATAGCGATTATTTCCGGGGCTCGGGCTGAGTCCTTGTCACGTGAACATCATTCTGGGCCATACCTCAAAACGGGTGTCATCGTTAGCACTTAGCAGCATGACAACGGATGTAACGGACGATCGACGGAAGCGGTGTAAAGGAACCGGTGTTTGGGTGTCAATTAACGCCTTACTGTACACCCTAGGCCAGGGCCTAGACCCAGTCGAACCTATGAACAGTTGGAGATTTGAACGCTGGTTATGAACGGCATGTCTTAAATCCGAGAAATATTACGTTATTAGACCTCTCAGTGCTAGTGACAACACAAGGACATGTGGATTTACATCAAACTATATCCCCAACAACAGCGCTGCCCCCGACTTCACCACTGCATTGCGTCAGTCGCTGCCACTGGACGGACCCGGGCACAGAGCGTTCCCTCTTATCTGTGTTCCTGTCGGGGTCGGTATATATCTACAGCGGCGTCGGCCGGCCTCAGCCAGTTCGGGAGAGTCAGAGCAGCCGGCAGCCATGTCACGAGCTGACTTGTTCGGTGTGGGGAAGGAGGAGCGGAAGAGGAGGTTGGAACGGTGCTTTGACTGGAGAGTAAGGAATCTGGTGCAGAAGTATGGATCGTGTGCACATCTGATCCCCGACACTCTGCTGCTGGCACGTGACATTAGGGACAAGCACTCCACCATGTGGCAGGCCTACTGTACCGCGGCTGAGGTAAGCGACACTGTCACCGGGCTGGTAGATTATTCACTCATGACAGCCTTGCAGGATATCAGTGGCGCCGCCGCCACCCGCTGTCGGCACTGTCAGTCCGACCAGCCCCTCAGAGTGACCTCCATCAATAGATCAGGCAGCAGTGCCGAGGGGCTGGCGGACGGGATAGTCGGCTTAGGGGGAACGTCTGATTTTGATCTGATGTTCGAGTTCGACGGACCATTCCACTGGGCGGCGTCCGGAAAGAGAGAGGAGCCGGCCGTTATTACGCCACAGTCTGCACCGCAGCTGTGGGCTCGACCGACCAAAAACCCTGGCTTTGTGACGCTGCACTGGGTCAAGACGACTAAATGCAGTCATGATAAGCCGCTGGAGGCCTTGCCGGCCGACTCCATCCGCCAGCTAATGGTGGCATTATGTCGGGTTATGAAAAGTGGTAAAATCAGTACCGCCGGACCAGCTGTCAATGTCAAGAGATCAGATGATGTTACAGACGGTGGCATCGACTTCGTGCCGTGCATTCTTGTGCGCGGGTGGTGGCCAACCGAGGACCAGCTGGATGGCTATCACCTGGAGGTGGACTTCCCGCCAGCAGCGGCCAGGGCTGACATCCGACGATTCGGAGTACACCTTGTCCCGACCGGCCGGCCCGGCAGCGACACCGAGTTTATCGAGTTTCGGATTTCCTTCTCACGGGCGGAGGTGATCACGGTTTGATACCTCGCTCCTGTCATACGAGCAGCTATTGTGGCAGTAAAAGCCATGAAAAATACGTTGAAAAAGAGCGAGGTGATAAGCGAAGATGTGCCTTTAAAGTCATACTTTATAAAAACGGCAGGACTCTGGCTAGCGCAAACCACGCCAGCTTTAATGTGGAAAGGCGTCACCGACGGTGTCAACAAAATACTTGACTGGCTCGAGGACAAATTGAACGCCGGGAAAATTCCATGTTTTTTCGATCATAACATCAATGTGGCAGCTGAGCTCAGCACCGTAGAGCGGCGGGCTATCATTGACGCAGTACAGCTGATGAGGGAGCATGTCGCGCGTCTCCTGATGACAAGCTGTGTAAATCAGTTGAAGGTGGATCTGCTAATGGAGGGTGGGCTGGAGCAACTCACAGAGCGCCAGCTGGAGTCAGAGCTGCGGCTCCGTCTCGGAAGGACGCTCGTACGACAGGCAGTACTTGACGGTGTCGGTTACCGCCACACAGCCCCGTGCTGGGAGTGCTGGCGGAAGGTGAACATCCCTCCACTGGTCCACACGGCACCACTTCTACTACAGTGGTGGCATTACACCGATTCAGGATCATACCGGCAGCAGTGTCTCATGTTCATAGCGTGGGTAGTGGTCGACTCGGCAGACCTGGTGGGTGGTGCGCCGATGTCGTCACCGGTCAGTGACATGGTCACGCTGGACGTGGGCCCCCTGATACAACTCCTCACCAGATCTGACCTGGATCTCCTGCTGGGTGACCCGGACAAGGTGGCCACCTGGTGTAGTCAGCAGCTGCGGCGGCCGCTGGAGGAACGGCCGGCCGGACTGACCGCCGAGCTGGACACGCCGCGGGGCCGTGCCGAGCTGCTGCTGCGGCCCGAGCTGCTGCTGCAGGCTGTGCGAGTGAACGTACCGGGTAAAAAGGCCTGGTGGCGGAATATAGACCAGGCAGTGGAGAACAGGTGGATGAAAAACTACCGACCAATGCGTTCCTACCGGGAGACTCGGGAGAAGTTGGAGCAGCACATCAACACTAATCTGCATGAGCGGCTTCATGGCGATCTACCAGAGATGGACGCCGCGTCTGTGGACGCCACGGCCGGCCTCTGGCGCCGCCGGCTGCAGCAGCTGCTGTCCGGTGACCGGCTGCGGACGATGTACAACGCTATCACCGGCTGGTGGCCGGACCGGTGGGAGATGACGTCGCACTACCTGGCGGTGCACGAGGCCGACTCAGAGGGTAGGGTAGAGTGGGGTAATTTGAACATGTGGGGCAATTTGAACATAGTGTGAATAACAGAAAATTACGGAAAATCCATAAGTGGCATGACAATAAGACCAATGAGAGAAATTATCGTAACTAAAAGGGCTATCATATGAACGGGGTTTAAAGTTTCAGGGAATGAAGATGTTGACGCACAGTGTAAAAAATCAATTTCGCAAGGAAAAACGCCTAACAACACGTCATTGCAACTTCATTGCAGCGCAAAATCTTGCATTGCTAGCGCCTAATACGCAACGGCTTTTGTTGTATAATGACCTAATCAGTGCCGTAAATCCAAGAAATTTGCTTTTGAACCCTGTTTTTTAAAATGGCAAAATAACTTTTAGCGTGGGGTAATTTGAACATAGTGTGAGAATTTGAATGAAGACAGGGATAGCTCCGAAACAACAACGCTCCCAGTTTTTTTTTGCCAATATTTTCGACCCAAGGCAGTAGCAGATAAGTGATGCCAGTTTTAGAAAATTTACGTCTAATATCCGTCTAATGTCCGGCATTTTTGTTGATTTTCCGTCCAAAAATGTTTAAAGTCAACTATTTGTCCAAATATGTCCAAAAATTATGCAGCTATCAACACTCAAAACCGTCATTTATATCGCTTGTCATATAATTTTACCAGCCGAAAAGTGTTCATTATATTGAGAGCTTAACAAGCTTTCCATTCGCCAATCAATGCTATGCACGATTACTTTATAAAAAGCGCTGAAGTGTAGCAAGCCATCGTCCAATGTTGTCCAGTCTGCTACCTTTGTCCAACCAATTCCGAATTGGACATTGGACAAAATCAGAACTCCAAATGTCCAGGTATCGATTGGCACCACTTTAACAGATGTAGTACGGTTGGGAGAGTTTTTATCGAACAAAAATGATAGACGTTCTTTTAATTGAAGAGGGGCGAATTCTGTCAACTGACCGGTGTGCAGCGTGCAGATATTGATACTCTGCAACTGTTATTTTTGCTGTTGTGTTGATTTTTCAAGTGAAGGTATGTTTAGAATTGCTCTGCCTATTTGGTTATGGGTCAAACAACATCGGTGTTGGCGAGACTATCGTTTTTATGACAGGTAAAGGCAGTATGTTCAAATTACCCCACGGTGGGGCAGTTTGAACACACCGTGACTTGGTGGAGAAGTGAGGCTATGCTATTCAAGGTATGCTCGGCTCGTCCAAAAATGAGGCTTGCATGGTGAAAGCAAGTGACACTTGCGCTACTGAAGCAGTTTTTCTTCATCCAGGGTTGAACTGGAATTTGGTACAACGGAGAAGACGTAAAAATATGTTCAAATTACCCCACACTACCCTAAGACGATAGTGACGCCAACCAATGCTAAATTCCGTCGTTTCATTTGCTTTCAAGTTTCAGTGTCATTCCAGAAACGACTGAGAAATACCTACTAGTGCAATGGATAAAAATCGATATGCGTCCAATGTTGTGATCTACCCGCGATCAGATCCTGTTAATTCATTATATCATTGAGTTGTGGTTGTTTAGTGCTAAGCAGTTCGTCTGTTGAAGGCCCACCCATCTAATATTTTCTACCCAACTGATATGTTTCAGATTCGGAGCAGGATGACGACGACGGTCAGGCCGGTGGCGAGGAGCGGCGCAGCGCAGACGAGGACCAGACATCAGGGGGTCTGCCCAGCCCTCAGCGAGAGAAATGGCAGCAGCTGGAGCGACAGCACCAGCAGCTGTGGCAGCAGCTGGAGCGGCGGGGTCACGGTGAAAGGAGGAGTCTGAACCAGCAGCATGATGAGGAGCGCCGGCGTCTGGAGCGGATTCATGACAGAAAGTGGCGGAGCATGGAAATGCTGCACCATGACGAGCGGAAGAGGCTCCATCAGCGGCACGAGAGTGTTAACAGGTGCGTGGAGCTGCAGTATCAGGGACAGGCGCAGCAAGAGAGACGTCGGAGGCAGCTGGAGCTGCTGGACCGGAGAAACCGAAGGCAGTGCGCGGTACTGGAGCGACAGCACCAAATAGAGTGGGGAGACCTGGAGCAGAAGGTCCACACGCAGTGGAACAAACTGAAACAGAAACACCTCAGGCAGTCACAAGAGCTGGAGGAGAGATACCCGAACATGCAGTCCGGGGAGGAGCTGGATCAGCTGATGGAGGAGTGCAGCAGGAGGCGTCGGCAGCTGCGAAAGGAGCTGGAGAAAGAGCTGGAGAAGGAGCTGGAGAAGGAGCTGGAGAAGGAGCTGGAGAAGGAGCTGGAGAAGGAGAAGGAGAAGGAAAGCAGGAAGGTGCAGGAGAAGATCTTCAACTAAAAATGTTGAGTGCAGAGCAGAAAGACTACCTGGGGGGGGTGGCAACCACCCCCCCATGTGCGGGCGAGGGATAATTATACATATTCTGAATGAAAGGGTTGTACGGTGTTTTTATTAATTTTCAAATAGTTTCGTCGCAACTTGCGAGGCAAATGTAGCGCAGGCTATTTAGCACTAAAAAAGGGGAAATTACCGGACTACGCACCGATATCTCCGTCAAAATGAGAAGTTTCACTGGTTGCACATGGGGGGGGGGGTGGTTGCCACCCCCCCCCCCCAGGTAGTCTTTCTGCTCTGCACTCAACATTTTTAGAGCTAGAAGGCTGATTTTTCGTATAGCTGCTCGTCTATCCTTTCTTGATGTCCACTGAAAATTTCAAGTTTCTGTGATTTTTAGTTTCGGAGATATGACCTTGTTTTTCAGGTCATGTCATGACCCAAATGGCCAATTCTCAACATCTTGCGTTTGCCATGGGCCTTGTGAGCTTTTGACACTCTGATTTCGGCCTTTTTTGCCAGTCTTACCTCCCACCTATCATGGAACATGTTGTTCGACGATGAACAAGGGTCAAGGTCAGGGTCAAGGTCAACCTAGGTCATCTAAGATAATTGCGTTTTAGGCAAGCTGAATTTACTTTTTTGAAGTTTTTTGACTGCATTTTTGGTAAAAGCTTCTCAGATCATGATTTCATGTGATATGGACCCAAAAACAATCGGTGCACACATCAGTATACACACAGACACACACAGACATACAAACACATATAATTGACCTTGACCTAACTTGACCTGAAATGACCTCAGCAGCAAAATCCTGGTCGGATAGTGTGACAAAGAGGTTCTAGCTGGCTTGGCACCAGAAAACAGCATCGTCATCGGTATTTGATAAGCAGCGCACTTGATATCCAACGGTGACCCAAAACAGCAACCTTTTTTAGTTTGACCTGACCTGGAAGGTCAATGACTGACCTGAGAAGGTAAAACTGGATATCATTGGATTCGTCTCTTCCCAAAGAATCTTTTTAGTCTTTACTGCTAAGCTCTATCTCCAACAGGAACGAAATGGCGCGGGGGGGTGGCAACCACCCCCCCCCCCATGTGCGTTCTAGGATGGGAAAATGGCATGTGCGGGCGAGGGTTATTGACTATTGTCCTTCTGATTTCAGACAAGCAAAAGCGACAACAACGACGACGAGAACAACAACAGCAACATCAACAACAACAACAACAACAACAACAACAACAACAACTAGAACAAGAACAACAACAACAACAACAACAACGACGACGTCAACAACAACAACAACATGAACCAGAACCACGACAGCGGGAGCGGCAGCCGAGCCGGCGCTGTCAACACCTGCGGAACCTGATAGAGGTGACGCGAAGACACCGCCAGCAGCTCATCCAGCTCCAGGAGCGGCACAACCAGGAGCTGGAGGAGCAGAGGAGACGTCACCGGCAGGAGCGGCAGGATCTGGAGCGGCGCCTCAGCCGCCGGCGGCACGGCCAGGAGCGGCGCCACCCACAGTGACCGGCGTGAGGTAATTTCTTAGTGGATTTTTTCTCAGTATTCTACGTTTTCATTACATAATAACGAGAAAATATTGTTAATCAATATATACTAAACCACGAGCCGCTGGGGGGGGCATAAAGTTGCCCCCCCTTTACGTTTTGTGAAATATCTCCGAAACTTGATGAGCTGCGAACGTGAAACTTGGCATAGCTTCAAATGAATACCTAGGCAATGTTTGAGGAAAGTTTGGTGGTTGTAGCACCTAATATGACGTAACAGTGACGTCATTAAGTTTTGTCGTTTTCCGATATGGACGTTTCTGATGACGCTGAGCATGAAACTCAACTGTAAATGAACTAGACAGCACATGCTGTCATCCTAAAACATCTAACTACACTTCCATTTAGTTTCTGACCAATAATCGACCCTTTATATTCGGTCCCATATATCTGATATATCGTGTGAAGTATGAGACTTGACAGTCGCAAATCTATAATTTCACTTATGACGTCGCTGTGACGTCATTTCAAATGGGGTCGACACCAAATCGGACACAACCTCGGCTAGGTATTCAGAAAGATGTGTGCAAAGTTTTGCTTCTCTATCTCTTCGCGTTGCGACGATATCGTCGCAGAAGTAAGGGGGGCAACTATATGCCCCCCCCCCAGCGGCCGGCGGGTGGCGCGGAGGCCCAGCGGCCGCAGGGCTAATAAATACGTGTATTGTATTTTTCATGTTGTTTCGGTTGTCTAAAGCCAGACCCATATTTGATTTATCCAAGCCTGCTCTGTTTGTGTTTCAGGATACCAGCGGAGTCACGGTGACAAACTCAGGGAGGCGCCACTACGGAGAACATGTCGAGAGCGAGATATTTGTAGCATCAGACATGGCGGAAATATGTCGCTAGTGTAGATGCTGAGATTGATAAAACGAGACCAGTTGCATTTTTATTAATGCTTATAAGGTCAGTGCTCATGTGATGGCGATGTTAGCAATGCATATAGCGTTTGTATAATGATGGTTGATATAACCCTCGCCGGACCTATTGGTTTTCTACATACGCGCCGGCCGAGGGGGGGGGGGGGCGGGTACGACCCCCCCCCTCGCCGTTTCGCCCCTGGTGGAGCTAGCGCGTCGCGGAAAAAACGAGCGTGTGCGCCGTTACGAGACGCAGAGATTGGTACCCGATTTTAAGGTCCTCGGTCAACCGGTGACCTCTGAGGTCAGGTCAAGTGCCCAAAGGTACGGTTCAGTTTTTGGTGAATAACTTCGCAAAAAATGGCCGCAGAGCCGCGATTTTGGCAGCATCGTGTTCGCCTCGCTCAGGCGCGTCGAATGATATACTTATTGTTCGGGTCAGGTCAACATGGGGTGTTGACCTCAGGTCAAGGTCAGGTCAGCACCCTAAGGTCACGAAGCTGGTCGAAAGGGGTCATGTCGCATATCATTCGATTCGGCAGGTCTTCCTGAGTCCATTGGTGGCTTTCCCGACTCGCTATCTCAATTTGATCAAGAGTTATTGACGAAAAACTAATATGACCTTGATGACGTCATAAATGACGTCACGCAAGGTCAACATTGCAAAAGTGACGCATCTTACCTTGCAAGGAGTGCATCAAATCACGATTCTGTGTGCTTGAGATAGTTGGAGATCGTTCCCGGCGCCAGAATAGCAGTTTGAATTTTCCCCATTGACTTATAATGGTGAGGTCACTAAAATGACCTGACCTCATATGACCTTTAGGAAAAATCCGAGATAACAAGTTGTGAGACTCATAATGGATACTAGATCCTGCAAGTTTCATTTCCCTGTGACATCTCCTCTGGCAGTGAGGGCGTTGCGAAGTTGCGACATCTGAAGACCGTGCAGAGGTTCACTTATGACGTCATAGGTCAGTGACCTGACCTGACCCAAAAATGTGGTTGGTGTCAAAAGATGCGGCTTGGATCAAAGGTCAGGTATGCCAAGGTTCAGCTCTCTATCGCCAGCGTGTTCGGAGCTATCGCGAAAAAAAAAACCTATGGGGGGTGGGCGGCACCCGCCCCCCCCCCCCCTCGGCCGGCGAGGGATAAGATATGTGTTGTTTTTACGACTGCAAAATGTAGTTTTAATGACTAATGCTATGGATGGTGACATTGATGTTGGCTCTCCGAACACCTTGTGTTGGTTATGGACTGTTTTTCATGACACATGTATTGTGCAGTGTTGTGAAGCTCTGTAAATACTATATAAACACCCGTCCCCATCCCCATCTTTCGATGACCGGACACAAGGCCAGATGTCGGTGTGATAATGGGAATCTGTGTAACGAACCGTTACATCGAAGCCATTGAACATGTGGGCTACTGGAAGCCATGTACATAATATCAGAACGAAATACGAGTAACCTATACAAGAGCGATGAGACACCGGGCTCCACCAATAGCGCTGCTCCGAACCACCGCGTCCAACACAGGAAGGGTGACGGCCACTGCAGCCGCAGAGCTGGCCAGGAAGGACGTCAGATAGGCGGGCTGGTACCGCCGTCTACCTTATAGCCGCCGGCAGGGTGGTGCGGTTGGCCTGGCGCCGGTCAGAGAAGGGGGGGGGGGGGGCGGTGACATCATGCCAGTCTGGAAAAAAACTGCGCAAAATAGAGCTGACGCGACTTGACAGGGTAAGGCCACAGGAGAATAACAGCTCATGGCCCATTGTCATGTTCGTATAATTTGGGAAGGTGAAAGAGCTCTGAGTATGGCAATCGTAGCATACACCTTGCTGGTTGAAAGGGTATTTTGGCAACGCTCTTGTATTTCCTTCCGAAGTTTGACCTTTGATGACCTTTAGTGACCTAAGGGTCAGCAGTGACGTCACCCCGGCCGCCAGCTGACTGTGGCTGTAGCGGTCCTCGCCTCTCTGACCATTGCCTCAGACTACCAGAGGGTTCATAGAGAGAACGGAACTGAGTGTAACAACAGACTCTCCTAGTTTGGATTTGTGAGACTGTCTAGCACCGTCACGAAACAGCCATTCTCGAAATATTATCGTGCTATTGTCTTATACGTCACACACACTGGTTTGGACGTGCCAACCGGAGGTGCCGGCGGCAACTTTATCGGTGACGTCACGCTCCATTCCCACCAGACACGAGGTTCACCCAGCCACGGGCTGTGGATCACTGACCCACAGAACACCCGGGGCCGGCCCGCCACGGGCTGTGGATCACTGACACAAAGAACACCCGGCCCGCCACGTGCTGTGGATCACTGACCCACAGAACACCCGGCCAGCCACGAGTTGTGTATCACTGACCCACAGAACACCCGGCCAGCCACAGGCTGTGGATCACTGACCCACAGAACACCCGGCCAGCCACGGGCTGTGGGTGGATCACTGACCCACAAAACTCCCGGCCTGCCACGGGCTGTGGATCACTGACCCACAGAACACCCGGCCAGCCACGAGTTGTGTATCACTGACCCACAGAACACCCGGCAAGCCACGGGCTGTGGATCACTGACCCACAGAACACCCGGCCAGCCACGGGCTGTGGATCACTGACCCACAGACCACCCGGCCCGCCACGGGCTGTGGATCACTGACCCACAGACCACCCGGCCCGCCACGGGCTGTGGATCACTGACCCACAGCACACCTGACCCGCCACGGGCTGTGGATCACTGACCCACAGAACACCCGGACTCCGCAGCGTTTTGTACAGCACCGTGAGTGAATGGGACAGAGATCACTGAATGACGTCACCACGGGTGACATCCAGCTCAAAATACCTCCTAGTTGAGGATAGCCAGTGTCAGAGCTGTCCGAACAGTCCAGTTCTGACATTTGTACTTTTATTTACAGCATCACACTGAGCAGGGAGATCCCCCTTTCGGATTTCCACATATAGCTCATGTAAAATAGCAGGAAGGTGACAAAACTTTGAGTGACATCGTGGTCATCGATTCTACAACTTCTCGAACTGAAAATCGAATGACCCTGATAGCAATAACCATTGGGCAATCACATCTCTCGAGACCATGTCAGGCCAGAATGGCGATTGGACGTAACAGCATGCACAATATCTGCATATACGTGAAAAATTGTCCTGTATGTGCGTACGACAACGGAAGGATCAATGCTACGTTTAAACTTCTCGGAGAAGAAGTCAAAATTGTGATTTCCTTAGGGCTATGGGCATCAAGCCATTTTTTTCGTGAAACATAGCGATTATTTCCGGGGCTCGGGCTGTGCCCTTATCACGTGAACATCATTCTGGTCCATACTTCAAAACTGGTGTCGTCGTTAGCACTTAGCAGTATGACAACGGATGTAACGGAAGATCGACGGATGCGGTGTAAGGGAACCGGTGTTTGGGTGTCAATTAACACCTTACCGTACACCCTAGGCCAGGGCCTAGACCCAGTCGAACCTAGGTACAGTCGGAGATTTGAACGCTGTTTATAAACGACATGTCCTAAATCCGAGAAATATTACGTTATTAGACCTCTCAGTACTAGTGACAACACAAGGACACGTGGATTTACATCAAACTATACCTCCAACAAAAGCGCTGCCACCGACTTCACCACTGCATCGCGTCAGTCGCTGTCACTGGACGGACTCGGCCACAGAGCGTTCCCTCTTATCTGTGTTCCTGTCGGGGTCGGTATATATCTACAGCGACGTCGGCCGGCCTCAGTCAGTCCGGGAGAGTCAGAGCAGCCGGCAGCCATGTCACGAGCTGACTTGTTCGGTGTGGGGAAGGCGGAGCGGAAGAGGAGGTTGGAACGGTGCTTTGACTGGAGAGTGAGGAAACTAGCGGACAAGTATGGATCGTGTGCACAACTCATCCCCGACACACTGCTGTTGACAAATGACATTCGGAGCAACCACTCCACCAGGTTGCAGGCCTACTGTACCGAGGCTGAGGTAAGCCACACTGTCACCGGGCTGGTAGATTATCCACTCATGGCAGCCCTGCAGGATATCAGTGACGCCTCCGCCGCCCGGTGTCGGTACTGCCAGCCCAACCAGCCACTCAGAGTGGCCTCCATCAATCCATCAGGCAGCAGTGCCGAGGGGCTGACGGACGGGATAGTCGGCCGAGGGGGAACGTCTGATTTTGATCTGATGTTCGAGTTCGCCGGACCATTCCACTGGGCGGCGCCCGGAAAGAGAGAGGAGACGGCCGTTATTACTCCACAGTCTGCACCACAGGTGTGGGCTCGACCGACCAAAAACCCTGGCTTTGTGACGCTGCACTGGGTCAAAACGACTAAATGCTGTCATGATAAGCCGCTGGAGGCACTGCCGGCCGACTCCATCCGTCGGCAAATGGTGGAATTATGTCGGACTATGAGAGGCGGCAAAATCAGCACTGCCGGACCAGCTGTCAACATCAAGAGATCAGATGATGTTACAGACGGTGGCATTGACTTTGTGCCGTGCATTCTTATGCGCGGATGGTGGCCGGCTGAAGACCAGGTCGACGACTATCACCTGGAGGTGGACTTCCCGCCAGCGGCGGCGAGGGCCGACATCCGACGATTTGGAGTACACCTTGTGCCGACCGGCCGGCCCGGCAGCGACACCGTGTTTATCGAGTTTCGGATTTCCTATTCACGGGCGGAGGTGATCACGGTTCGATACCTAGCTCCAGTCATACGAGCAGCTATTGTGGCAGTAAAAGCCATGAAAAATACTTTTAAAAAGAACGAGGCCATGAGCGACGATGTACCGCTGAAGTCATACTTTATAAAAACGGCCGGGCTGTGGCTGGCTCAAATCACGCCAGCTTCAATGTGGAAAGGCGTCACCGACGGTGTCAACAAAATACTTGACTGGCTGGAGGACAAATTGAACGCCGGGAAAATGCCGTGTTTTTTCGATCATAACATCGATGTGGCAGCTGAACTCAGCACCGTAGAACGGCGGGCTATCATTGACGCAGTACGGCTGATGAGGGAGCATGTCGCGCTTCTCCTGATGGCAAGCTGTGTGGATCAGTGGAACGTGGATATGCTGCTGGAGGGCGGGCTAGAGTCCCTAACGGAGCGCCATCTAGAGTCCCAGCTGCGGCTCCTACTCGGAAGGACGCTCGTACGACAGGCAGTACTTGACGGTGTCGGTTACCGCCACACAGCCCCGTGCTGGGAGTGGTGGTGGAAACAGACCATCCCTCCGCTGGTCCACACGGCACCACTTCTACTACAGTGGTGGCATTACCCCGAATCAGGAGCATTCCGACAGCAATGTTATCTGTTCATGGCATGGGTGGTGGTCGACTCGGCAGACCTGCTTGACGGGACGCCGATGACGTCACCGTTCAATGACATCGTCACGCTGGACGTGGCCCCCCTGATGCAACTCCTCACCAGATCTGACCTGGAGTATCTGCTGGGTGACCCGGACAAGGTGGCCACCTGGTGTAGCCAGCAGCTGCGGGGGCCGCTGGAGGAACGGCCGGCCGGACTGACCGCCGAGCTGGACACGCCGCGGGGCCGTGCCGAGCTGCTGCTGCGGCCCGAGCTGCTACTGCAGGCTGTCCGAGTGAACGCTCCGGGTAAAATGGCCTGGTGGCGGGATATAGACCGGGCAGAGGAGAACAGTTGGATGAAAAACTACCGACCAATGCGTACATACCAGGAGACTCGGGAGAAGTTGGAGCAGCACATCAACACTAACCTGCATGAGTGGCTTCATGACGATCTACCAGAGATGGACGCCGCGACTGTGGACGCCACGGCCGGCCTCTGGCGCCGCCGGCTGCAGCAGCTGCTGTCCGGTGACCGGCTGCGGACGATGTACAACGCTATCACCGGCTGGTGGCCGGACCGGTGGGAGATGACGTCGCACTACCTGGCGGTGCACGAGGCCGACTCAGAGGGTAAGACGATAGTGACGCCACCCAATGCTAAATTCCGTCGTTTCATTTGCGTCCAGCGTCATTCAAGAAGTGGTGGAGAAATACCTAACTAGTGCAATGGATGAAAATCGACATGCGTCCAATCTTCCCGAGACCAGATCCTGTCTATTCATTCTACCATTGATTTTTGGTTGTTTAGTGCTAAGCAGTTCGTCTGTTGAACGCCCATCCAGCTGATATTAGTCGTTTTCACGACGGCCATCTGGTACACATTTGGTGCACATATGGTGCAGATTAGGTGCAGATCTGGTCAAATCATGTTTAGTGTGTCTCTAAGCAGCTATCAGCTAGAGTTTCACTAATTGCTTATATGCCTGCCTTGTCATATTATCAGAGAGCATCACCGATTAAAGCACTGAAATAAATTGCTAAAATGAAGATTTTTGCAGTAAAAGAGATTAGGTGCATATTTGATCAAATCTGAATCAGGTGCATTTACCGGATAGCCCGTCGTGAAAACGGCTACTGTCTACCCAATTGGTATGTTTCAGGGTCGGAGCAGGATGACAACGACGGTCATGCCGGTGGCGAGGAGCGGCGCAGCACAGACGAGGACCAGACATCAAGGGGTCTGCCCAGCCCTCAGCGAGAGAAATGGCAGCAACTGGAGCGACATCACCAGCAGCTGTGGCAGCAGCTGGAGCGGCGGGGTCACGGGGAAAGGAGGAGTCTCAACCAGCAGCATGATGAGGAGCGCCGGCGTCTGGAGCGGATTCATGACAGAAAGTGGCGGAGCATGGAAATGCTGCACCATGGCGAGCTGAAATGTCTCCATCAGGAGCACAACAGTGACACCAGACGCGTGGAGATGCAGTATCAGGGACAGGCGGAGCCGGAGAGATGTCAAGAGCATCTGGAGCTGCTGGACCGGATGAACCGCAGGCAGTGCGCGGTACTGGAGCGACAGCACCAAATAGAGTGGGAAGACCTGGAGCAGAAGGTCCAAACGCAGTGGAACAAACTGAAACAGAAACACCTCAGGGAGTCACAAGAGCTGGAGGAGAGATACCCGAACATGCAGTCCGGGGAGGAGCTGGATCAGCTGATGGAGGAGTGCAGCAGGAGGCGTCGGCAGCTGCGGAAGGAGCTGGAGAAGGAGCTGGAGAAGGAGCTGGAGAAGGAGCTGGAGAAGGAGAAGGAGAAGGAGAAGGAAAGCAGGAAGGTGAAGAGGAACCTGAAAGTGGAGAAGGAGGAGGATAAGTCAGTTGAGCGTGGTAAGCTTTACTGTTAAATAACATTGCTTGTCAACAATTTTGCAGCTAAATCATGTGCGCAGTCACGTGCTTTACATATCCTATGTTGATTTTATATCCGGAAACTATTTGAAAATAAATAGAAGCACCCTACAACCTTTTCATTCAGGATCTTTGTAAGTCTTGTCCTTCTTATTTCAGACAAGCAAAAGCGACAACAACAACGACGACAACAACAGCAACAACAAGAACAAGAACTAGAACAACAAAAACAAGAACAACAACGACGACGACGACGACGACGTCAACAACAAGAACAACATGAACCAGAACCACGACAGCAGGAGCGGCAGCCGAGCCGGCGCTGTCAACACCTGCGGAACCTGATAGAGGTGACGCGAAGACACCGCCAGCAGCTCATCCAGCTCCAGGAGCGGCACAACCAGGAGCTGGAAGAGCAGAGGAGACGTCACCGGCAGGAGCGGCAGGATCTGGAGCGGCGCCTCAGCCGCCGGCGGCACCGCCAGGAGCGGCGCCACCCACAGTGACCGGCGTGAGGTGATTTCTTAATTGATTTTTTTGTAGTGTTCCACGTTTTCATTATGTACATTGTAACGAGAAAATACTGTTAATAAATATGTACTAGTAAATATGTGTATTGTATTTTTCATGTTGTTTCGGTTGTCTAAGGCCAGCCTCATATTTGCTTATACAAGCCTGCTCTGTTTGTGTTTCAGGATATCAGCGGAGTCACGGTGACAAACTCAGGGAGGCGCCACTACGGAGAACATGTCGAGAGCGAGATATTTGTAGCACCAGACATGGTGGAAATATGTCGGTAGTGTAGGTGCTGAGATTGATAAAACGAGACCAGTTGCATTTTCATTAATGCTTATAAGGTCAGTGCTCATGTGATGGCGATGTTAGTAATGCGTATAGCGTTTGTATAGTCATGGTTGATACAAGTTATGTGTTGTTTTTACGACTGCAAGATGTAGTTTTAATGACTAATGCTATACATTGATGGTGACATTGATGTTGGCTCTCCGAACACCTGATGTTGTTTATGGGCTGTTTTTTCATGACACATGTATTGTGCATTGTTGTGAAGCTCTGTAAATACTATATAAACAGCCGTGCCCATCCCCATCTTTCGATGACCGGACACAAGGCCAGCTGTCGGTGTGGTGATGGGAATCTGTGTAACGAACCGTTACATCGAAGCAATTGAATATGTGGGCTACTGGAAGCAATGTACATAATATCAGAACGAAATACGAGTAACCTATACAAAAGCGACGACCCACACCGGACTCCACCGATAGCGCTGCTCCGAACCACCGCGTCCAACACAGGAAGGGTGACGGCCACTGCAGCCGCAGCTGGCCAGGAAGGACGTCAGATAGGAGGGATGGCACCGCCGTATACCTTATAGCCGCAGGCAGGATGGTGCGGTTGGCGTGATGTCGGTCCGGGGGGGGGGGGGCGGTGACATCATCCAATCTGGAAAACACTGTGCAAAATAGAGCTGACGCGACTTGCCCGGTTGAGGTCACATGATCATGACAGCCTGTTGCTTCATGGTCAGGTTAGTGAAATTTGAGAAGGTGAAACAGATCTACGGTACATGTACATACACATTACACATTGCTAGTTGCAAATGCAATTGTCAAAACTATTCCATGTGTTTGAACGGTTTGATTTTCGATGACCTTCAGTGACCTAAGGGTCAGCAGTGACGTCACCCCGGCCGCCAGTCCACCGTGGCTGCAGCGGTCCTCGCCTCCATGACCATTGCCTCAGACATACGAGAGGATTGATAAAGTTTGTGCCGAGTGTCCCAATAGGTACAGCCCACCGCTAAAGTAATGTAGGGTTTTACCAATCTCAACGGTTGGCTTTGACTGGCGATTGTTTAACCCTATTCCTGGCGGGGGGGGGGCTCAGGAGCCCCCCCCTGAGGTTTTTTGGTTATTTCTCCCAAACGCGTTGAGCTAGGAAGCTCAAATTTTCTGACTTTTCCTAAAAGGCTTCTACGCAACATGTCTGAAAATTTTGAGTTGATCTGACCTCAGGTCAGGTCACCAGAGGCGGTTTGGTGACCCTACCTCAGAAAAGTTTGCAATCACGCCATAGCTAGAGTTTTTGACCGATCAATTTCTTCTCTTCAGGCTTTAGTTAGGGTACCAGTATGTGCAATTTGCATATCTCGGAATTTTGATATCGGTGACCTAAGGTCAGGTCAGTTTCGCGACCTCCCCATTATAAGTCAATGGGGGAAAAATCAACTCCCTGTTTTTGCCACTAAAACGGGTCGGAATGGCCCCATATACCATACATGACTTCATATACGATCAACCTTCACTACATTGAGGTCTGTTTTGCTGTTGGGCAGCTGTGAGGTCATGTGACGTCATCAAAGGTCACCACAGGTTTTTGGCCAATAACTCCGTACAGGAACAAGATACAGACGCGTGGATGGTTTCATTGTGTTCAGCTCGTCAAGACGCATCGAATGATATACATGATGACCTCGAGGTCACGTGACCTGAGGTCAACCTTTGACCTTGACCTTTTTAGGTAAACATATATATCATTCGATGCGGATTGACGAGAGGATCACGATGATGCCCTTAGTTTGTTCCTATCTTGACTAATTCGAAAGTTATTTGAGAAAAACTCTCTCCATATCTAGCGCCGCCATTTTGAGTTTTTCGACCCCTGTGACGTCATCTTTGACCTGACCTGAAAATGCCCTTTTAAAAATTGTAGACCTTGTCCATGCGTATCCGATGCCGTTTACTGCTTGTCGCTATCTTGCTTCGTTCTCGAGATCTCAGGGGGGGCCGAATCGCCCCCCCCCCGCCAGTTTCTTGTCCCGGCGGAGCCCGCCAGGAATAGGGTTAACCCGCGTCCCACTGGGGTCTGTGTATAACACGCCCTACTGGGGGGAGGGGGTTACTGTCTGGGTAGCCTGGGTACCAGCCTGGGTACTCACGCGATCTAACTACTCGGCGAACACATCCAGCCGAGCGGGACCACCCGGCGCACACAGCTAGCCGGGAAACCCACGAAAACTTACCACTCAGCGAACACATCCAGCCGAGCGGGACCACTTGGCGCACACAGCAAGCCGGAAAACCCACGAAAACTTACCACTCAGTGAACACATCCAGCCGAGCGGGACCACCCGGCGCACACAGCTAGCCGGGAAACCCACGAAAACTTACCACTCAGCGAACACATCCAGCCGAGCGGGACCACCCGGCGCTCACAGCAAGCCGGGAAACCCACGAAAACTTACCACTCAGCGAACACATCCAGCCGAGCGGGACCATCCGGCGCACACAGCAAGCCGGGAAACCCACGAAATCTAACCACTCGGCGAACACATCCAGCCGAGCGGGACCACCCGGCGCACACAGCCAGCCTGGGTACTCACGAGGTCTAACTATTCGGCGAACACATCCAGCCGAGCGGGATCACCCGGCGCACACAGCTAGCCGGGAAACCCACGAAAACTTACCACTCAGCGAACACATCCAGTCGAGCGGGACCACCCGGCGCACACAGCAAGCCGGGAAACCCACGAAATCTAACCACTCGGCGAACACATCCAGCCGAGCGAGACCACCCGGCGAACACATCCAGCCGGGAGACCCACGAGAACTAACCACTCAGCGAACACATCCAGCCGAGCGGGACCACCCGGCGCACACAGCTAGCCGGGAAACCCACGAAATCTAACCACTCGGCGAACACATCCAGCCGAGCGGGACCACCCGGCGCACACAGCAAGCCGGGAAACCCACGAAATCTAACCACTCAGCGAACACATCCAGCCGAGCGGGACCACCCGGCGCACACAGCCAGCCTGGGTACTCACGAGATCTAACTACTCGGCGAACACATCCAGCCGAGCGGGATCACCCGGCGCACACAGCTAGCCGGGAGACCCACGAGAAATAACCACTCAGCGAACACATCCAGCCGAGCGGGACCACCTGGCGCACACAGCAAGCCGGGAAACCCACGAAATCTAACCACTCGGCGAACACATCCAGCCGAGCGGGACCACCCGGCGAACATAGCTAGCCGGGATACCATGTCGATCTACTCGGCTCACCTAGCCAGCCGATCGCGATCCTACCCCGGCGAACGCACCCAGCCGAGGGCCACTATGTTTCTCTCTCTCTCTCTCTCTCTCTCTCTCTCTCTCTCTCTCTCTCTCTCTCTCTCTCTCTCTCTCTCTCTCTCTCTCGGCACTTAAAATACGATCAACTCGGCACACATAGCCAGCTGAGCTCGCTCTACCCCGGCGCACTCTGCCAGCCAGAGTGCGTATCATCGCTGCACATGTCATGTCAGCCGAGCCGATTTGTTATGTTCCTGATGCCTAGAGTCTCGTATGTGCCTTGCGGCTTTCCTGTTAACATATACATACATACGTACACTCACTTGCCAAGTGCGTCTCTGCACAATGGTCTGGGTTCGTTCACGGCATATTCCATTCGTTTGACTCTTGAGCGGGTCAACCATGCAGGTCCCTTATCACTAGTCTCGCTAGCACGCTAGCCTGACTTACCGGCCATGTATGTTCTCTTGTGCTCCCTCTGCTGAGCACCAGCTACTTTGTCGTGCCACAAACCTGTCTCCCGTCCTCGCCCACTGCTCGCTCATATCACACAGTCATTCGCTCGATTTCCACCCTCTCGACTGTCCGTTGCCTCCGAGACCACGACCATTTTCCACAGCCTGTCGCTTGGTTTCCACCCTTCTGCACTGTCCGCCGCCTCTGAGCTCGCGTCCTAACTCCGAAACTACTGGACCGATCGTCAAAATTCAAACGGCGTCTGATAGCCCCGGAAAAACTGTCTTGCGAAACCTAATTTCATTGACCTCGAGGTCACCGATGACGTCACAGGTCAGGTCAAAGTAAAAATTATTAGCACTTTGGCCTGTTCACATTTTGGGCTCTGGCCGCCGTCTTACAAGTCAGGTCAGGCTCATTTTTGGTTTCCACACTCGTCAACAGATGCTCTAGATACCTTGAGGGTACCAAACTTGTACTTTGATTTTCAGGTCAGGGTCAGGTCATCACAGGTCACGAAAATATTATATCATGCGTCGGTCACGTGATGCATGTTTTATGGTCCATTTAGGCCATGGATTTCGAATTTGATGTCGTCTGTGTCATTCGAAGTCATTTTGAGTCGAATTTAGCTTCGGTCAGGTCACTTTCAGGTCAAAAAAGGTCAAATTTTGAAGTTAAAATTTTTCAACAAAAAAGGTGTCTATTGGATGCAGTTTGAGCTCAGGAACACGATGGTACCATTTATATTGGTGTACGGTGTCAAATACGTACTGAAAAAATGATTTGAAAAATTAATAATTGTGATTTTTTTGCAATAATGCGTATAACTTGGCCATTTTTGAAGATATTTAGCTAAAACTTGCTAGAGTTAGTCATTATCATGCGTTCTGTCACATATATTCCGTTTTTTTTTCGAAAAGTCAAAAACTTTTTGAAAAAATATAAAAATATAAATTTTGAATAATTTTATATAAAATTTTCGAAATTTTCGAAATTTTGAAAATCCGAGATAGCAGTTTGATAGCGCGGTCAATTCTGAGTCCTTTCATGCAAAGAAATGGGATCTAGCTTAAAAACTGAGCTCTTGGGAGCGATTGCCGTGGTTCAATGTTTTGCGTCGAAATCGGACGAACATGACGTCTTTCTGACGTCATTTCCGGCCGGTCTATGGTAGCTACGAAGTTCAAATTTTGACACAAGGTGTCAAATTGATGCAGCCGAAGGTACTGAAAGTTTGGCGTCGATCCGTCAAGCGGTTTGGAAGTTATTGCAGAAAAACGGGAGGGGGGGCTATAAATAGCCCCCCCCCCCCAGTGGGGCGCGGGTTAATGCGGAGTGATCGAAAAGAAGATGTTAATAGCTAAAGTTCCAGCTGCAAGGGTGACGATACATATAAGCTACATTCAAAGTTTCATTGTAGTCTGGCTAATCGTTCCTAAGCTTCAGAAGCAGAACATACCCATGACTGAAACTCCACATTACTTCTGCTGTGGTCTGTACTATTGAGCGCAGAATCCGCGCTCATACCGGGACCGAAGCGTGGCAGGCCTGGGGTATCAGAGAGTGTACCGATTAGTGTGATGCGGAACCATATCCCATCTAGTCGGCTGCTGATCTCCCACGTACTAGTGACAACTCAGATCTCTCAGTACTACAACTTAGACCTCTCAGTACTAGTGACAACACAAGGACATGTGGATTTTCATCAAACTACAGGGTGTCTCAAAAGTTCGTTCACACATTTCCCATGCCCAAAAAGCATATAAGAACCGGCCAAAAATCTAAGGTTTTGGTGTCTGTGTGCACACTAGACAAATATGCATGCTTTGACAGCTGATTCGGAAGGTCAAACTATTTGCTGTATCTCCAAAAATATTTGTCCATACCGATTTTCGTCGCTCCGTCAGCTGACGGAGGCTGATAAAAGGTTACCAGCTTTCAATCTCTTGTAGGGGAATCCCCTGCAGTTTCTGCGTCGGATTTAGGTTTGACGAGCTCCCCGGCAACATCCGCTTGTCCCTGAAAGCCGACAGCTTGCATCGACACCATCCGTGAGTATTTTGTAGGTCTTCTCTGGCGCTAACTCCTTCATGAATGACTTGCGCCGACCTCCCAAGCACCATTTTCCTTTTCAAAACAACCCCATCCCTGAACAAATGGGAAGTGCCAGGGGCAAATTTTTCGCAGCATATCGTAGAAAAATGTGTCGGCCATCTGTTTCTTTGACACGTTGTGCAAATTTTGCAAATCCCAAACGCTCTTCATTCCCCATGACAAGATCTTCACTGGGTTGCGGAGTGTTTTCCTCAGGAGAGGTTCTGCTTTGTAAACGGCCAAAACCTGTCCATCGTGCGGTTTTGTCGGGATTTTGTGTCTAAAAGAAAGCTATTCGCTCCAGATCTGCCTCTTGAAACTTCGTAAGATAAAAATTTACATCAATTGACACTTTTGGAGGGTCAGTTGTCCTTGGCATTGACGATTTTCGTGTTATTTCCCACCAAAATTTAGCGTTATAGATATAATAAATAATTTGAAATGATACTTTGTCTTTATTTTACGATGACCTGCAATTTTTTAAACTGGGTAACCTCTGTCTGTGAGCTTCTTGTCAGTTTTCAATAGTTATGACTTCATTTTAAGCTGCTTTCCGGAGCACGAGTCTGCTGCCGTACGAGGGTCGTTCAAAACGCTGTTAGTCTCGCATGGTTTTGTCCTTCAAAAATTTTAGCCACCGTTTTGATTAGATGATCATCATGTTGTACTCATCCTCGCCGACAGTTTGCCAATGGGTCATTTCCGACTTACCATTCCCATTACTCCTGAAATAGAGAGTTTCTCAGCCGACCCGATTTTGCGACCTCCATTTTCATGCCTGACCCATGGTCAGACATGAACTCTTTTTGTGAGCTCATGAAGGGTCGAATGCGCTTGAAAACAATGAGACTGCTTGAGGAAGGTTGTTGCAAATAACCATGCAAAATGTCGACCGTTAATTAATTGTTGATTCAGAATTATTGACAAAAAAAGCATGGCTGGTACCTGTGAACGAACTTTTGAGACACCCTGTATATCCCCAACAAAAGCGCTGCCACCGACTTCACCACTGCATGGCGTCAGTCGCTGTCACTGGACGGACACGGGCACAGAGCGTTCCCTCTTATCTGTGTTCCTGTCGGGGTCGGTATATATCTACAGCGACGTCGGCCGGCCTCAGTCAGTCCGGGAGAGTCAGAGCAACCGGCAGCCATGTCACGAGCTGACTTGTTCGGTGTGGGGAAGGAGGAGCGGAAGAGGAGGTTGGAACGGTGCTTTGACTGGAGAGTAAGGAATCTGGTGCAGAAGTATGGATCGTGTGCACATCTCATCCCCGACACTCTGCTGCTGGCACACGACATTCGGAACAACCACTCCACCAGGTGGCAGGCCTACTGTACCGCGGCTGAGGTAAGCGACACTGTCACCGGGCTGGTAGATTATTCACTCATGACAGCCCTGCAGGATATCAGTGACGCTGCCTCCGCCCGTTGTCGGTACTGTCAGCCCGACCAGCCCCTCAGAATAGCCTCCATCAATAGATCAGGCAGCAGTGCAGAGGGGCTAACGGACGGGTTAGTGGGCGTTGGTGGAACGTCTGATTTTGATCTGATGTTCGAGTTGGACGGACCATTCCACTGGGCGGCCCCCGGAAAGAGAGAGGAGCCGGCCGTTATTACTCCACAGTCTGCACCGCAGCTGTGGGCTCGACCGACCAAAAACCCTGGATTTGTGACGCTGCACTGGGTCAAGACGACTAAATGCAGTCATGATAAGCCGCTGGAGGCCTTGCCGGCCGACTCCATCCGCCAGCTAATGATGGAATTATGTCGGATTATGAAGGGCGGCAAAATCAGTACCGCCGGACCAGCTGTCAACGTCAAGAGATCAAATGATATCTCAGACGGTGGCATCGACTACGTGCCGTGCGTTCTTGTGCGCGGGTGGTGGCCGGCTGAAGACCAGCTAGACGGCTGCCACCTGGAGGTGGACTTCCCGCCAGCGGCGGCGAGGGCTGACATCCGACGATTTGGAGTACACCTTGTGCCGACCGGCCGGCCCGGCAGCGACACCGAGTTTATCGAGTTTCGGATTTCCTTCTCACGGGCGGAGGTGATCACGGTTCGATACCTCGCTCCAGTCACACGAGCGGCTATTGTGGCTGTGAAAGCCATGAAAAATACATTGAAAAAGTACAAAGTGATGAGCGATGATGTACCAATTAAGTCATATTTCATAAAAACGGCAGGGCTGTGGCTGGCTCAAACCACGCCAGCTTTGATGTGGAAAGGCGTCACCGACGGTGTCAACAAAATACTTGACTGGCTGGAGGGCAAATTGAACGCCGGGAAAATTCCGTGTTTTTTCGATCATAACATCGATGTGGCAGCTGAACTCAGCACCGTAGAGCGGCGGGCTGTCATTGACGCAGTACGGCTGATGAGGGAGCATGTCACACGTCTCCTGTTGGCAAGCTGTGAGGTTCAGTGGGACGTGGATCTGCTGCTGGAGGGCGGGCTAGAGCAACTCACAGAGCGCCAGCTGAAGTCCCAGCTGCGGCTCCGTCTCGGAAGGACGCTCGTCCGACAGGCTGTGGTTGACGGTGTCCGTTTCCGCCACACAGCTCCGTGCTGGGAGTGCTGGTGGAACAATATCATCCCTCCGCTGGTCCGTACAGCCCCACTTCCACTACAGTGGTGGCATTACACCGAATCGGGAGCATACCTGCAGCAGTGTCTCATGTTCATGGCGTGGGTAGTGGTAGACTCAGCAGACCTGGCGGACGGGACGCCAATGACGTCACAGGTCAATGACATTGTCACGCTGGACGTGGCCCCCCTGATACAACTCCTCACCAGATCTGACCTCGTTTTCCTGCTGGGTGACCCTCGCAAGGTGGCCACCTGGTGTAGTCAGCAGCTGCAGCAGCCGCTGGAGGACCGGCCGGCCGGACTGACCGCCGTACTCGACACGCCGCGGGGCCGTGCCGAGCTGCTGCTGCGGCCCGAGCTGCTACTGCAGGCTGTGCGAGTTAACGTACCGGGTAAAATGGCCTGGTGGCGGGATATAGACCGGGCAGTAAAGAACAGTTGGATGAAAAACTACCGACCAATGCGTTCTTACCGGGAAACTCGGGAGAAGTTGGAGCAGCACATCAACGCTAATCTGCATGAGTGGCTCCTTGACAAACTACCAGAGATAGACGCCGCGTCTGTGGACGCCACGGCCGGCCTCTGGCGCCGCCGGCTGCAGCAGCTGCTGTCCGGTGACCGGCTGCGGACGATGTACAACGCTATCACCGGCTTGTGGCCAGATCGGTGGGAGATGACGTCGCACTACCTGGCGGTGCACGAGGCCGACTCAGAGGGTAAGACGATAGTGACGCCAACCAATGCTAAAATCCGTTGTTTCATTTGCATCCAAGTTCCAGTTTTATTCCAGAAACGACTGAGAAATACCTACATACTAGTGCAATTAATGACAATCGACATGCGTCCAATGTGTGATCTTCCCGAGACGAGATCCTGTTTATTCATACTGTCAATGAGTTGTAGTCGTTTAGCACTAAGCAGTTCGTCTGTTGAACGCCCATGCAGCTGATATTTTCTACCCAACTGATATGTTTCAGATTCGGAGCAGGATGACGACGACGGTCAGGCCGGTGGCGAGGAGCGGCGCAGCGCAGACAAGGACCAGACATCAGGGGGTCTGCCCAGCCCTCAGCGAGAGAAATGGCAGCAGCTGGAGCGACAGCACCAGCAGCTGTGGCAGCAGCTGGAGCGGCGGGGTCACGGGGAAAGGAGGAGTCTCAACCAGCAGCATGATGAGGAGCGCCGGCGTCTGGAGCGGATTCATGACAGAAAGTGGCGGAGCATGGAAATGCGGCACCATGACGAGCGGAAAACGCTCCATCAGCGGCACGAGAGTGTTACCAGGTGCGTGGAGCTGCAGTATGAGGGACAGGCGCAGCAAGAGAAACGTCAGAGGCAGTTGGAGCTGCTGGACCGGAGAAACCAAAGGAAGTTAGCAGTACTGGAGCGACAGCACCAAATAGAGTGGGGAGACCTGGAGCAGAAGGTCCAAACGCAGTGGAACAAACTGAAACAGAAACACCTCAGGGAGTCACAAGAGCTGGAGGAGAGATACCCGAACATGCAGTCCGGGGAGGAGCTGGATCAGCTCATGGAGGAGTGCAGCAGGAGGCGTCGGCAGCTGCGGAAGGAGCTGGAGAAGAAGCTGGAGAAGGAGCTGGAGAAGGAGAAGGAGAAGGAGAAGAAGAAGGAGCTGGAGAAGGAGAAGAAGGAGCTGGAGAAGAAGCTGGAGAAGGAGAAGGAGAAGGAGAGGGAGAAGGAACTGGAGAAGGAGAAGGAGAAGGAGAAGGTGCAGAAGAAGAACCTCAAAGTGAAGAAGGAGGAGGATAAGCCAGTTGAGGGTGGTAAGGTCTACTGTTAATAAAATTGCTTGTCAATAATTTTGCAGCTAAATCATGTGCGCAGTCACCTGATTTGCATATTTCATGTTGATTTTATAGCCGGAGACTACTTGAAAATGAATAGAAACACCCTACAACCCTTTTATTCAGTATTTTTGAAGTCTTGTTTTTTTCCTGATTTCAGACAAGCAAAAGCGACAACAACAACGACAACAACAGCAACAAGAACAAGAACAACAACAACAACAACAACAACAACAACAACAACAACAGCGACGACGACGACGTCAACAACAACAACATGAACCAGAACCACGACAGCAGGAGCGGCAGCCGAGCCGGCGCTGTCAACACCTGCGGAACCTGATAGAGGTGACGCGGAGACACCGCCAGCAGCTCATCCAGCTCCAGGAGCGGCACAACCAGGAGCTGGAGGAGCAGAGGAGACGTCACCGGCAGGAGTGGCAGGATCTGGAGCGGCGCCTCAGCCGCCGGCGGCACGGCCAGGAGCGGCGCCACCCACAGTGACCGGCGTGAGGTAATTTCTTTGTGGAAAATCGCTGTAGTGTTATACCTTTTCATAAGTCATACCTTATAATGTTAAATATTGTAAAAATATTATTAACCATCGCACGCGGCGTTTGACAGCTTCTATTGTGTAGGTGGGGGGGGGGGGTCGGCTGAACCCGCCACCCCCTCTTGCCGTTTGGCCCCTGATCGTGCTAGAGCTTCGCAGAAAAAAACGAGCGTGGTGCCCGTGACTAGAGGAAGCCGATGATACCCAATTTTTAGGTCCTAGGTCATCGTTTGACCTTACAAGTTAGGTCAACGACCCAAAAGTCGGGAAAATCGGAACCTGTTAGAAAGTCGTAAGGTGTGGCTGCTATGAGGTTTTCCAGGGTATTGTTCAAGAATATCTTGTTACTTTTGATCACAGATGGTGTCTAAGCATTTAGACCAGGTCGGGTCAGGTAAGGTCAGGTCAACCAGTAGGGGTCGTGACGGGTATTCGTTGTACGTGTCAACCGCCTCTGACAGCTTCGAAACATGTTTCGAAGGCACCAAAACTAATTCGTAAATATTCAAATGGTTTCTAAATTCGAATTCAGCTCCAAAAACTAGCCTAGAAACATGCAAAACTGGAAAAGTGAACCGAGGTCACCAAAGGTCAATGACCTGACCTGGCCTTCAGGTGACCTTGACATCCACCCTAATGCATGGGAACAACATCAAATCACATGTTTGAGCGTTTGAAACCATGACATGCTTACAAACGCGCGGCCAATGCGAGTCGACATACGCCGAATCACGATTCCGGCCAAACATGGCCTCGAAAAAGAGGTCACAGGTCAAAGGTCACTAGGGTCAGGATCATGACATTTTCAGAGTAGGTGTAAAACTGATCAATTCGAGGGTACTGAAAGCTTTGTTGCGATCGACCGCTTTTTGCGCGAGTTATTCGCGAAAGAAAACAGTGGGAGTCCATCCGACCCCCTCCCCCACGCATACGAGGGTTAACCCTAGCCCGTATTGGTGTTTTTCCAGCCGCGAACGTATAAGGGGGGGGGTCCGGTGGACCCCCCCTTGCCGTTTCGTCCCTGATCGAGCTAGAGCTTCGCGGAAAAAACGAGCGTGTTGCCCGTGACGAGAGGAAGGCGATGATTACCCAATTTTAAGGTCCTAGGTCATCGGTTGACCTTCCAGGTCAGGTCAATGACCCAAAAGTCGGGAAAATCGGGACCTGTTAGAAAGTCGTAAAGCGTGGCTGCTATGGGGTTTTTCGGGGGTGCTGATCACGAATATCATGTTAGTTTTGATCACAGATGATGTCTTCATGCATATAGGCCAGGTCGGGTCAGGTCAGGTCAGGTCAACCAGTAAGGGTATTCGTAGTAGGTGGCAACCGCCTCTGACAGCTTCGTAACATGTTACGAAGGTGCCAAAACTACTTCGTAAATGTTCATATGGTTGCTAAATTCGAATTCAGCTCCAAAAACTGGCCTAGAAACATGTAGAACTCGAAAAAGTGAACCGAGGTCATCAAAGTTCAATGACCTGACCTGACCTTCCGGTGACCCTGACACTCATCCTAATGCATGGGAGCAACATCATATCCTATGTTTGAACGCTTGAAACCACGAAAAGACTGCAAACGCGCGGCTAATGCGAGCCGACATACGCCGAATCGCGATTCCGGCCAAACATGGTCTCGAAAAGTAGGTCACAGGTCAAAGGTCATTAGGGTCAGGGTCATGAAAATTTTAGGGTATGTGTAAAATTGATTAACGCGAGGGTACTGAAAGTTTCGTCGCGATGGGCTGCTTTTTACGCGAGTTATTTGCGAAAAACCGAGGGGGGTCAGTTCGACCCCCCCTATACGGGCGAGGGTTAAGATTGCACTCTGTATTTTGCTTAGGTCTCCCAAGGCTCACATTTGCTGTATCCAAGCCTGTTCTGTTTGTGTTTCAGGACATCAGCGGAGTCGCGGACCATCCCGAGGAGGCGCCACTACGGAGAACAAGTCGAGGGACAGCAATTTGTAGTACAGTTATCAGACATGTTACAATTTGTGTCGCCTGTGTAGGTACTAAAATGGAAAAGAAATCATTCACATGTTTGACTGTTAAGACTTCAGTTCCACAAAATTCGAAAGCTAAACAAATGTGTTTATTAGGTCAGTGCTGACTGAGCTGGTGTAATTTTACATATTGAGATGCTAGGCTAGCAATGTATAGGTATAGCGTAGCCGTAGCGTGTGTACCATTGTATGTATGTATATGAGATATGACCCTTGTTTTCTACGATTGTCAAAATGTAGTCGAATTGAGTCATACAATGGATGGTGACTGAGAGGGGCTCAGCAAAAACCCTCTGTTATTTATAAGCTCGTTTTTACAACACATGTATTGTGCACTGTTGAGAAAGTTTTGTAAATATTATGACGTCAGCAACCGTTCCCATCCCCGTCTTTCGACGACCTAACACAAGGCCCGCTGTTACTGGGGTGATGCGAATCTGTGCCAGACAATTACATGGAAACCGTTGAATGTAGTGGCTACTGGAAGCAGTTTTAATGTATAAAATGTCACACAGAAACAAGACAACAGCGACGAGACACGGGGCCGGCCGGGCTCCACCGATAGCGCTGCTCCGAACCGCAGCGTCTAACACAGGAAGGGTGACGGCCACTGCAGCCACAGCTGGCCAGGAAGGACGTCAGATAGGAGGGCTGGCAAAGTCAAATGTACCTAACCTACTGCTTTTAATATGACGTCATATGGCGAGTCATTCACGTCAGGTCACTGTTCCATTCTCCACACTTCAGACAGCTTGTACCGGATCACCCGGGGTCACCCTTGTGACTGTTAACCCGCGCCCGGCTGGGGGTCCTGGATTTCCACGCCCTGCTGGGGGGGGGTGTTTGAACACCCCCCCTTCTAACTCGGCTCCTGGGCCACGTAGCGATACGCGGAAAGCGGCGTTCGAAAGAGCGTCAAAAATAAAGAGGAAATCACTTCGGTCAATTTTTTGGTCAGGTCAAAGGTCAGGTCACCAGAGGTCATTGAAGGCAAAATTTCGCCGATTTCCAGGTCGAATGTCGACAATTTCCAAGAAGCCAACGCATAACTCGGGAACCAATAGAGCTACAGCGCCGCGGAAAAGCGCATTCGATAGCCCTATTAACGCCCTTTCTGAGTAATTTTCTCAGATTTGACCTAACGTCAACGGTTTTGCCTGCAGGGGGCAAAAACTGCAAAAATAGCCGATTTTTTCGGAAACAGTTTTTCTGCAATAACTTTTGACCCAAGCCTTGTACGAGATTACTTTTACCGGCATCGTGTTCCTCTCGTCAAGACGCATCGAATGAACTATAACTTGACCTTGAAAGGTCAACTTGAAAATTTGACCTCAGGTCAAGGTCATGACCTGACCGGAAAGGGTCATGTTGCATATCAGTCGATCCGTATCGTCGAGCTGAACACATCTAAGGCGTTTTCATCGCTCTAGCATGCCTCTATCAAAAGTTATTTGCGAAAAACTGTTAGATACCATTCGTGACCTAAGATGACCTCAGGTCATAAACATGGGTCACGGACACCATTTTCATGTTCAGTGTGTCTAAACCACCTGTAATTCAGTGTTAGGGAGTGTTTATAATGTCTTTCGTCCAAAAGAGGCGCATTTCAATTTTCTCCCATTGACTTATAATGGGGAGGTCGCAAAATTGACCTGACCTTAGGTCATCGATATCAAAATTCTGAGATATACATTTTGTACATGCTATTGCTCTTACCAATCGCTGAAAGTTTCAAAGCGATCGGTCACTCGGTGTAGCTATGACAGACATTGAAACTTTTTATGAGGTGAGGTCACTTCAAGTGACCTGGTGACCTGACCTTGAATGACCTTGGTCTGAAATTTTCACAACATGTGTAGAATTGATGTATGATAAGGTGTGCCAAAAACGGCGGCGCTCCGCGCCGCCGTTTTTGAGATATTCGCGAAAAACCACAAGGGGGGGGTGTTCAAACACCCCCCCCCCCAGCAGGGCGCGGGTTAACGAGCCCCAGAGGTCACAGAGGTGACCCGAGTTTGACCTGAGACACCACTTCCGGCTAGTGCCGGCCGTCGGAGGAGCCCCGTCAGACGATAGCCGAGAACCGACGGAGACGATAGCTGATCCGCCGATTGCAGGGAGCCGCCTTCCCCGCCGCTTTTCAGAGTGGCGACGCGCCTGGACCTCTGTAGTGCTGTTGACACTGCCGACGGCACAGCCGAGGTGGGCTTGATAACGCGGCGTCGTTCAAACAATGCATGGCGCAAGCGGCTCTCCAACGGACAATTCATCACTGCAATATGTGGCCCGGTGCTGATAAAGCTAATGCCTGGTTATATCCAGCCCGACTTATTTAATCCGAACAAGGTGTGTCTTTTGGTGTAGGGGAGAGTGGGGCACATTCGTGCATGGGGCACATTCGTTTTCAGCAGTTTATGGGAAAACGAATGACTGCACGAGCTCAAGGTAAATTGTGGAAATATGTCTATCATTGCCGCCCTTCGTTCACCGTAGAAGACAACACTGTACCTGCTGTTATGCTTGATAAAAACGCAAATTTGTAATATTCGTGAGCTTTCCAAACTTTTCTCATATCATCCATTTTCGTGATCCTGACTCGAAAATGTGGTTCAGCTTTTCAAAATTGGGGATGAAGAAGCCCACTCTATTCACGGAACTGCTGCAAACTTGTTTGTTGAAAAAGTGTCATTTTTTCAAAAAGAAATTTTGAAATATATTACTAATAACGTTGTGGGGCAGGTTCGTGTACGCACTGCCTGGGGGCACATTCGTGCATATTTTTTTTTTTTAGTTTTGCGATTTATGACTTTATCTGTAGTAGGTTTCTCTAATGACGCACGCCTGACTCAGTTTCGACTGCTTGCGACGTCGTGACAAGCAATTCACGCGAACATGGCGAGGTCACGGAGGCCGGCAGTTGGCACATTCTTGTTGGCCAGCCCATTCTTTCTACATTTGTTGTGCAATGCATTCTTGTCGAAAGGAATCAGGTGAAATAACCCCCTGCCAATTTCCTTTGGTAAATTTCAGGTAATGCCCGGTAATTTCTCGAATTTTGCCGGGTAAACGGAAGTGCCCCATCTCTTGAACGAATGTGCCCCATAGGTGGGGCAGTTTCGTGCAAATGTTCAGAGTTAATAAAAGTCATTTTTTCTAATGGAAGCAATAATTTTATAGGATAACTTTTAAAGAGGAAAACTATCTGCAATAGTTCCTTTCCATACTACAATCAACAATTTTGCCATTGCACTAACCAAAGAACAGATATATGGGTTTATCCATTTTTTGCACGAATGTGCCCCACTCTCCCCTAATCTATACTGTACCACGTGAGCTCGACTGGCGTCTGGGAGGGAGGGGGGGCTTCAGGCATGGGCGCCGCCACCGGGGGGACGGGGGGACGCGTCCCCCCCACTCTCAGAATGGAAGGGGGACGTCCCCCCCAAACTCATTACGGAGCGAGCGAAGCGAGCGTAGTCTTTCGGGAAATTCCTGAGTACGAGCGGCCGGCCGGCCGTGGTCACGCTTTTGCGAGACTTTGTCTCAGGAACCACTTGACTGATTTACATGCGGTAATTTTTGTAGGGTAGCTTCATTCCTTCTAACAAGTATTAAACTATTCTCGATGCATGTGGGTGACCCATTATGCACCCGCCACTTGAAAAACGAAGAGGTGTCAGTTTTGTAACAATTGCAATAGGTATCTCGGTAACAATACTGGGCCGATTGCGCTGAAAGTTGGCAGGTAGGTAGGTAGGCACTAGGCACCCACCAGGCAATGCATATCCATGACCATGTGCCACAGTTGGGGTGCTGCTGCACGTGCGCACGTGCAGGGGTCGATTCCAGATCTCGAGAACGGCTGAACCGATTGTGCTGAATGTTGACACATGGTTAGGGACCGGTTATTAGGGTGCCGTGCAAGTCAGTTGGGACCCATTTTGCAAGTGCGCACGTGCAGGGTGCCGCTTACAGATCTCGAGAACGGCTAGGCCGATTGCGCTCAAATTTGGCACATCGTTAGAAACCGGTTAGTAGGGTGCAGTGCACAAGTTGGTTGGAGGTACCCCCTCGCAATTTCGCACGTGAAAGGCCCACCCCCTCGCTCGCTCCGTTGGTCGCCCCAAAAGGCGTTTTACTGGTTGTTTTCCTACTCGAAATTTGAATAGGCCCTTCGGTCCAATGAGACCATTTCAGAGCCGGAAGGATGAGAGAATTAGTGGGAGAAATTGGTCTGGGCAGCCACCCCAGTGAGCCACTTGGGCTGAACTCGACCAATTGAACAGGCAGCCCAGCCCACTGGCACTCACTGTACCCGGCAACGGACCAGGGCTGGGAAAAATGCTGAAACTGCTACATACCAGATATTACGAGAAACTCTTTATTAGCTACATTGCCACAAATGTTCCTCACATCATTTCTGCTAGAGAAAATGATTTTACAAGTAATCAAAATTCTGGACAGAGCTTTCCACTTTCATTTTCTATCTATTCTCAAATTGAGCTTTGAATGTTTTTATTTAGTTGGTTGCACAAACAAAAACAGATACAGTGTCTTGCTTATGCCCCCTGTGAATGTTCTTTTTCTTATTTTTTACTCTTTGTAGGTACTCACTACTCAGGTTTAGAAAAAGCATACAAATATCAAAATAAGGTGCTGTAGGGCTTTCTCAGGGCAAGTTCCAGCAACACCTGAGAGCACCAAGAAGCTCCAGTGAGCCCTAGAATTTTCCTATCAGCATTCCAGCAACTTCAGGATTCAGATGGTATCAGCCTACTCAGGCAGAAAGTATTTGAAAGAAATCAGGTTGATTTAGCTGCTCAGTCTGGTCAACAATTTACAATCATTGTGCATGCCGAACCCGCTGTACAAAAGTTGCCGGTTGCCACCAATCAAGGTTTAGAGTTAATACAATAATTGAACATGTAATGAAGTAAATAAAAAATTCTTTTCTGGGCATTACTTGATCAAAATTTCAATCAGATCTCACCTTCTGCGCAAATTCGATCATAGGTATCTCCCTATATCTTCACACATCTTGCTTTGCGTGCTGGGCGGCTACCTTGCTCTTTAACTGTGTACTGCACGCCGCTTTAGGGACAGTTGTTATTGCAACACTTGAAATTAGGCCTGGAATATCCCACTTTCCTAAAATAGAGGCAAAATAAAAGCTAAAATAGCTGAAATATTTCAAAAACACCCAGAAACACTCATCAAATTCAACTGAACTATCCACGCGAAACGACAACTAGAATTGTCTCTAATGTCTCCTACTATAGCCAAAATCACAGAGCGAATCGTTTATGAGCAGCTCTATTCCTACTTCACCGAACATCACCTTTTCTCCACATGTCAGCACGGGTTCCGCACAAACCACTCGACAGAGACAGCACTCCTCACCATGACTGACAGGATGTTTGAGGCGATGGACCGGAGGCAGGTGGCGTTGCTGTGCATGTTGGACTTGTCCAAATGCTTCGACGTCATCCCTCACGACCGGCTACTGGAGAAACTCCAACATTATGGTGTCGATACTCGCTGGTTTGCTAGCTATCTCGGTGACCATTTTCAACAGGTTGTGACGCGGACACCGGACGGTCGTAGCATGCTCTCTCAACCATTGGCCAACCCCATTGGCACCTACCAGGGATCCGCCTTGGGCCCCCTGTTGTACAGTGCATATGCAAATGACATGCCGTTGTTTCAGCCTGAGAGTGTCTCGCATGCCACGTGTCTAGTGCAGTACTGTGATGACACTCAGTTGGCCGTGTTCGGTAGCCCCCGGGACGCTGACGCTCTGGTGGCGTGCATGGAGCAAAATTTAGCAGCGCTCGCAGTTTGGCTTCGTAAAAACGGTCTCAAAGTTAACGCAGACAAAACTCAATTATTGGTCATCGGCACACGCCAAAACACACGGCAACTTCCACCCATCACGGTCGATTTTATGGGCGCCACCATAGAGCAGTCACCGACGGCGAAGAACCTTGGCGTCACATTTGATGCACACCTGTCGTTTGACACTCACGTATCCGAGGTTGTGCGCCGCTGTACAGGAGTGTTGAGTGGCCTCTGCCACACCAGACACTACCTACCCAGGGACACGCTAGTCACGCTCGTGCAGGCTTTGGCTGTGTCAACGATTCGGTACGCCATCAGTGTTTACGGTGTCTGCGGTGTCACGCAGACCAGTAGGCTTCAGAGGCTGTTGAACTTCGGCGCTCGCGTTGTCTCGGGTCGCCGAAAGTTCGATCATATAAGTGACGTCATGAGAGAACTGCGATGGCTCTCAGCTGAGAACTTGTGGCGATTTCAATCAGTCATGCTGCTGAAGAAGATGCTCGCCACGGGACAGCCCGAGGTTCTGCGTGCTAGTATAGCGTGTCGAGGGAGCGTGCATGGCCGCGGCACTCGACAAGCCGATCATCTGGACACGCCTATGATCCGAACGGAGGCCGGCCGCCGTCGATTTCTGTATAGCGCTGTGACCATGTATAACAGCCTCCCAGCAGCACTCCGCGAGCTAGGCCTGCACAGATTTAAGAAGGAGTACCGGGCGATGCTGCTGAGGGAACAGTATGGCGATGACTAGTTCTCCCTGTTTAAGAAGAACACTGCATGATGAGGTATATTTTTACACGCTGTATGGTCGTATATTGTTTGTCTGTCCTGAATGATGTGCATATGATTCCCAATTCCGTGATTATTGGACACGACTGCCAAGAACAGCCATTGTATGATGGAAAGGACAGTCACGATGTGAAATAAATAAATAAATAAATAAATAAATAAATGCGCCGGAAACAATGCATCAACAAAATACACAAACAGCAATGACGTATTTTGAATATTTTTGACAAGATTTCTTTATAAAACTTACAAAAAATGTTCATTAGTTCTTTAAAACTCTAATTTTGTTCAATCTAGTATGATTTTAACAACAAAATGCATTAAAAAACTGAACAAAATTGTAAATGACGTCATCAAAAAGGATTTAAGACGTTGCAGGACACTGCATCATAAAAGATGGCTTTTTAGAGATGCCATGGGCAGAATGAGTTGATTCTTTTCGTATTTTTATTGATCATTGAACAATGCCCTATTAAAAACAATTTGTTTTGTTTCGTAAATATGTCATTTGAATATTTCACAAATAATGAAACTCCTTTTTGCAATATTCATAAGAAAGATAGCGCATAAAAAGGCGTAGCAGATACCTTTTGTTACACGACTCAGAGTATGAAGAATTAGTGATGCTACAATGGAAACTGCTACAAAGAGCCGCCAGATTCGTCATAAAATGGAGCACAAAGCTGACGTTTTGAACTTGTGTTAGTCTTACTGATGTTTTGTTCTTATTCGCCGACGAGATCACTGGCTGGTGGTACCTCTATTTTAAAAATGTGCGATTTTTGATGTTTTTATTGTATTTTTCTTTATGATGTACGGAAGAGAGAAATGTTGATTTTGCTACAATTGATGGAACAATAAAACGATATCTGCTACCTACTGGGGTATGAAAGTATGAGAGATTTCCCAGCCCTGCAACGGACTATAGCTCCAGTGGAGTCATTCCCGCATGGGATAGAGTTGCCCGTCCAGCCCGGAGCAGGGGATCGCAGCGTGGAGGAGAAGGATTTGACTGTCCTGAGGATGGAAGCGATGGAACGGTGCCGAATCTGAGAGGGTTCAGGAGGTTTAGACACTCAGTATGTGGGGTATGGGCCTACATGCATTGGTCTGACCCCTGCCACCTCGCCCAACAAAATCTCCAGCTCTTATCCGACCTGTCATCGCGGAACTGCCGATTTTTGATATCGTGATCAACGTGTGTCGTATAACATGACTGGCTGAAAACGGGCATAGTATATTTCGTCTAACCAGCCAAGAGCATGACTTTAAACCAATCCGACCTCGGAGTCAAAATCCGAACAATTTCGAAGACTCCGACTCAAGACTCCGACTCTGGCCAAAACTGTCAACTCCGACTGATTCCGGCTCCGACCCCACAGTTCTGCAGTCACACTACACTAAATTTTCAGCTTCTAGGAAATAAGCTATACCGTTGACAGGGCCACAAAACTTTGAGGCGACTTGACTACTTGACTTGGTGACCTGACCTAAGGTTTTCTGGTATCAAGCTTGTTAAACGGCTGCAAAATTCGTATTTTAGAGCAGTTTTGCCTGATGTTTTTTGCCAATTTTCGCGGCGCTTCGCGCCGATTCATGCACAAGCCAGACAGAGAGATTGTAACTATACAACGCTTCCTCCCCCACGAGGGTATGCAATATGCATTACCTATGCAATATGCATTACCGATCAGATTAGTGGCATACATCAGCAATTATACCCTGATGATGAGGCACTAGAGGCTTTGCCATGTCAAAATTGAATCGGACAACAGATGTGTATAAAGGTAGGTACTCGGTGGGAATTCGGTCTACAGCCATTACCGAAAGGAAATGCCTAAACTACTTTCCTCAAACCAGTTGTTTTGCCACAGGTTTATGAGTTTTTATGCTTAAAATGGTCAGGAAATAACATAATGAATATTTGCAAAATGTTTTTTTATTTTTACATAAGAACCAATTTCCGTCTTTCGTAGAGGCCTTACCTATATTGCAGCGGAAGCTGATTACGCGTTGACCAATCAGATTACGTAGTTCAAACCAGCTGAATGCTGATTGGCTGGCATTTTTCCGTAAGGGAATGGATTCCTCGGTAAGGGAATGACAAAGTGTAATTATGGGAATGACTTCAGTCTTCAAACCTAAAATCGATACAGATATATTTGGCTAGGGTGATCGTTGAGCCATAAAAGCTCCTGATTTGTTCTCGTCTCAGCTCAGGCTACAAAACTGTTACTTCAGTTCAAAACCCAATGGTAAAAGTGGCATATTTGCTTTAAACTTTGAATGCATCGGACCAAAAAAGGCACGGTAAGAATGCCTACTTTCATGGGTTTTCAGTCGGTCAGTCCGTCCCCCCCAGTCAAAAATCCGTGGCGGCGCCCCTGGCTTCAGGCACGGTGCACTAGTGGTCAAGGGGCCGACGATACGGCTGACCTCTGACCCCGGTCATGACCCGAGGAGGGTCTCTCTCTCTCTCTCTCTCTCTCTCTCTCTCTCTCTCTCTCTCTCTCTCTCACACACACTCTCACTCTCACTCTCACTCCCTCTTAATCTCGCTAATTGTCTCCCATTTTCTGGGTCTTTTTCTCAGTCTCTGTCTGTCTGTCTGTCTGTCTGTCTGTCTGTCCGTCTCTCTTATGTAAGTGTTTCAGTGTTCAATATCCACCCATTGTATGTGAATTTAATTGGGATTGTGGGGAGCTGGTATGTTTTACTGAGATGGACCGAGCAGATAATACACGTGAAGAGATGCGACTTTGTGGGGGAAGAAGTGAGAGAGAGAGAGAGAGAGAGAGAGAGAGAGAGAGAGAGAGAGAGAGAGAGAGAGAGAGAGAGAGAGAGAGAGAGAGAGAGAGATCCTCCTCGGCTCATGATCGGGTTCATGAGCCGTCAATTGTTTGCTTCTTGGATCATGACGTTCGGTATGTAAAGTAACAAATGTAATAGCGATTGAAATAAATATGTGTTGTAGGCATAACATGTTCACAAGTTAACAAGAGGTGGATCATAGGTGGTTCCAGGAAAAAGATAGGGAGACTGATTTCATCTCCTTCCTTCGGTGCCCTGGCGCCGCCTGTGAATGACCTATATAGTTTTATTCATTTTATTCCACCGTAAACGTTATTGTAGCATAGCAAGACCGTTGCCAGTCCGTTTTAGTTAGAGCACCAACTAAAAAAAAAACTTATTTTGCGTGTTGTGTACTTCCCAAGTAGTTTTCGAAATGCTCATTTTATAATAGATACATGCTAATTTCTGGTTCATTCTGTATCGATCGGCAGCATTTGCGTCAAAATTGGTAAAAAAAAGGTGGCCGTGGTAAGCAGTCAAATAAGCATCTGTAATTTGCAGTTTTTACCTCCTACTGCTCCCCCCCCCCCAATTATCATTTTTGGACTTTTCTTTTATAGACATGTAGATCACGTTGAGAGGAATCGAATGCTTTTAGAGTTTTGAAAATCGGCCGATTAAATCTCGAATATCAACGGAGGGTCGTATAAAGTCTCCCCCCTCCCCCCGCCACTAGTAGGGGTAGCCAGGAGCCTGCCACTAATACGGTTAAATAATTATTGTTCATTCTACGTGAGGTTATTTAGGAAATTCAGCGCTCGTTATAACGAAACAGGCATGCGCTGGCTCCCAACCTAATGTGCCCTGGCTTTACCTCTCATTAACTATAATGTTTTCCGTGACGTCTATCACACTGAGAGTTATACACATGATGATGGAGACACTTACATTGTCAGGGTGTGTCTGTCGTAGCCGGCGGACATTGAGACGGACGATGAGCGTCCCCTCTTATCTCGGCCCCCGCCGGGGTTTATCAGGCAGGTGTACCGGGTATATCAGTAGGTATGCCAGGATATATCTACAGCGACGTCGGCCGGCCTCAGTCAGTCCCAGAGAGTCAGAGCAGCCGGCAGCCATGTCACGAGCTGACTTGTTCGGTGTGGGGAAGGAGGAGCGGAAGAGGAGGTTGGAACGGTGCTTTGACTGGAGAGTGAGAAATCTGGTGCAGAAGTACGAATCGTGTGCACATCTCATCCCCGACACTCTGCTGTTGGCACGTGACATTAGGGACAAGCACTCTACCAGGTTGCAGGCCTACTGTACCGCGGCTGAGGTAAGCCACACTGTCACCTGGCTGGTAGATTATCCACTCATGGCAGCCCTGCAGGATATCAGTGACGCCGCCGCCACCCGTTGTCGGCACTGTCAGCCCAACCAGCCACTCAGAGTGGCCTCCATCAATCCATCAGGCAGCAGTGCCGAGGGGCTGACGGACGGGATAGTCGGCGAAGGAGGCACGTCTGATTTTGATCTGATGTTCGAGTTCGACGGACCATTCCAATGGGCGGCGCCCGGAAAGAGAGAGGAGCCGGCCGTTCTTACTCCACAGTCTGCACCGCAGCTGTGGGCTCGACCGACCAAAAACCCTGGATTTGTGACGCTGCACTGGGTCAAGACGACTAAATGCAGTCATGATAAGCCGCTGGAGGCCTTGCCGGCCGACTCCCTCCGCCGGCTAATGCTGAATGTCCTTACGGTTATGGAAGGCAAGATCGATACCGCCGGACCAGCTGTCAACGTCAAGACATCAAATGACGTTACAGACGGTGGCACCGACTTTGTGCCGTGCATTCTTGTGCGCGGGTGGTGGCCGGCTGAAGACCAGCTCGACGGCTGTCACCTGGAGGTGGACTTCCCGCCAGCGGCAGCGAGGGCTGACATCCGACGATTTGGAGTTCACCTTGTGCCGACCGGCCGGCACGGCAGCGACACCGAGTTTATCGAGTTTCGGATTTCCTTCTCACGGGCGGAGGTGATCACGGTTCGATATCTCGCTCCAGTCATACGAGCGGCTATTGTGGCTGTGAAAGCCATGAAAAATACATTGAAAAAGTACAAAGTGATGAGCGATGATGTACCAATTAAGTCATATTTCATAAAAACGGCCGGGCTGTGGCTGGCTCAAACCACGCCAGCTTTGATGTGGAAAGGCGTCACCGACGGTGTCAACAAAATACTTGACTGGCTGGAGGACAAATTGATCGCCGGGAAAATTCCGTGTTTTTTCGATCATAACATCGATGTGGCAGCTGAACTCAGCACCGTAGAGCGGCGGGCTATCATTGACACAGTACAGCTGATGAGGGATCATGTCACACGTCTCCTGATGGCAAGCTGTGTGGATCAGTGGGGCGAAAATCTGCTGCTGGAGGGCGGGCTGGAGCCGCTCGCAGAGCGCCAGCTGGAGCGCCAGCTGCGACTCCGACTCGGAAGGACGCTCGTCCGACAGGCTGTCTTTGAGGGTTTCTATTACCGCCACACAGCCCCGTGGTGGAAGAGCTGGTGGAAGCAGACCATTCTTCCACTGGTCCGCACAGCCCCACTTCTACTACAGTGGTGGCATTACGCCATATCAGGAGCATACCAACAGCAATGCTATCTGTTCATGGCATGGATGGTGGTCGACACAGCAGACATGCAGGGAGGGACGCCGATGACGTCACAGGTCAGCGACATCGTCACGCTGGACGTGGGCCCCCTGATACAACTCCTTACCAGATCTGACCTCGATGTCCTGCTCGGTGACCCTCACAAGGTGGCCACCTGGTGGAGTCAGCAGCTGCGGCGGCCGCTGGAGGAACGGCCGGCCGGACTGACCGCCGAGCTGGACACGCCGCGAGGCCGTGCCGAGCTGCTGCTGCGGCCCGAGCTGCTACTGCAGGCTGTCCGAGTGAATGCGCCGGGTAAGATGGCCTGTTGGCGGGATATAGACCAGGCAGTGGAGAACAGGTGGATGAAAAACTTCCGACCAATGCTTACCTACAAGAAGACTCGAGAAAAGTTGGAGCAGCACATCAACACTAACCTGAATATGTTGCTCCATGTCAAACTACAAGAGATGGACGCCGCGTCTGTGGACGCCACGGCCGGCCTCTGGCGCCGCCGACTGCAGCAGCTGCTGTCCGGTGACCGGCTGCAGACGATGTACAACGCTATCACCGGCTGGTGGCCGGACCGGTGGGAGATGACGTCGCACTACCTGGCGGTGCACGAGGCCGACTCAGAGGGTAAGACGATAGTGACGCCAACCAATGCTCCAATCCTTCGTTTCATTCGCTTCCAAGTTCCAGTTTCATTCCAGAAACGACTGAGAAATACCTACTAGTGCAAAGGATGAAAATCGATGCGCGTCCAATTTTGTGATCTTCCCGAGACGAGATCCTGTTTATTCATTCAATCATTGAGCGATAGGCGTTATCACAAGTGTATTCGCGGTCATTGGGGCGACGTAAGAAAAGAAGAAAACAACTGGCCCCAAGAACTTTAAATTATCAGTTAGCATGCATCTTTTCCTTGATCTGTAGATAATTTACCATTAATTGCTAGAGAAAATTGCATTTAAAATCTTCCATCTATGTTTTTCATCGTTTGCACAAAATGTTCTTTTTTTTAAATAGAAACACTAATTAGAAATAGTTCCCGCATCATCAAGAACAATAGGGAAGGCTTGAAGTGAATACAATAATCTTAACGGTGTTGTAATCTATGTGAAGACACTTCTAAAGTTGCCTGTAGAAATATTGAAGGCAAAAGTTCAACTTTTTCACAAGACGGATGTCTATCAACCTATTCAACGTGTGACAACTCAGCCGGTATTTCGTCGCCTACAGCCCAGCTTTCCTTAGTGACCGATAGAGGCGCTGCTATCGATGTCCACCCGTGCCGCCTAACGGTTGTAGTTGTTTAGTACTAAGCAGTTCGTCGGTTCAACGCCAAAAAATCAAATATTTTCTACCCAACTGATATGTTTCAGTTTCGGAGCAGGATGACGACGACGGTCAGGCCGGTGGGGAGGAACGGCGCAGCGCAGACGAGGACCAGACATCAGGGGGTCTGCCCAGCCCTCAGCGAGAGAAATGGCAGCAGCTGGAGCGACAGCACCAGCAGCTGTGGCAGCAGCTGGAGCGGCGGGGTCACGGGGAAAGGAGGAGTCTCAACCAGCAGCATGATGAGGAGCGCCGGCGTCTGGAGCGGATTCATGACAGGAAGTGGCGGAGCATGGAAATGCTGCACCATGACGAGCTGAAGAGGCTCCATCAGCGGCACGAGAGTGTTAACAGGTGCGTGGAGCTGCAGTATCAGGGACAGGCGCAGCAAGAGAGACCTCAGAGGCAGCTGGAGCTGCTGGACCGGAGAAACCAAAGGCAGTGCGCGGTACTGGAGCGACAGCACCAAATAGAGTGGGAAGACCTGGTGCAGAAGGTCCAAACGCAGTGGAACAAACTGAAACAGAAACACCTCAGGGAGTCACAAGAGCTGGAGGAGAGATACCCGAACATGCAGTCCGGGGAGGAGCTGGATCAGCTGATGGAGGAGTGCAGCAGGAGGCGTCGGCAGCTGCGGAAGGAGCTGGAGAAGGAGCTGGAGAAGGAGCTGGAGAAGGAGCTGAAGAAGGAGCTGGAGAAGGAGAAGGAAAGCAGGAAGGTGCAGGAGAAGAACCTCAAAGTGAAGAAGGAGGAGGATAAGCCAGTTGAGCGTGGTAAGGTCATTGCTTCGCAACAATTTTGCAGCTAAATCATGCGCTTAGTCACGTGCTTTACATATTTTATGTTGATTTTATAGCCGGAGACTTAAAAAAAACAGGTACCTACAACCTAAAAACCCCTTTATTGAGGATTTTTGTAAACCATGTCCTTCTGATTTCAGACCAGCAAAAGCGACAACAACGACGACGACAACAACAGCAACAACAAGAACAAGAACAACAACAACAACAGCAACAACGACGACGACGTCAACAACAACAACATGAACCAGAACCACGACAGCAGGAGCGGCAGCCGAGCCGGCGCTGTCAACACCTGCGGAACCTGGTAGAGGTGACGCGAAGACACCGCCAGCAGCTCATCCAGCTCCAGGAGCGGCACAGCCAGGAGCTGGAGGAGCAGAGGAGACGTCACCGGCAGGAGTGGCAGGATCTGGAGCGGCGCCTCAGCCGCCGGCGGCACGGCCAGGAGCGGCGCCACCCACAGTGACCGGCGTGAGGTGATTTCTTTGTGGAAAATTTTAGCAGTGTTCTACGTTTTCATTACATAGTAACGAGAAAATACTGTAAAAATATGTACTAATAATGTAAAATACGTAGGTAATCATATGACGCGGGAGCGTAATAGCCACAACTACCTGTGGATGCCCCCCAGATGTTAAATACAAATACAAATACAAATACTAATAATTAACTACGTGTATTGTATTTTTCATGTTGTTTCGGTTGTCTAAGGCCAGGCTCATATTTGATTTATCCAATCCTGTTCTGTTTGTGTTTCAGGATACCAGCGGAGTCACGGTGACAAACTCAGGGAGGCGCCACTCGGAGAACATGTCGAGAGCGAGATATTTGTAGCATCAGACATGGCAGCATGGAAATATGCCGCTAGTGTAGATGCTGAGATTGATAAAACGAGACCAGGTGCATTTTTATTAATGCTTATAAGGTCAGAGCTCATGTGATGGTGATGTTAGCAATGCGTATAGCGTTTGTATAGTCATAGTTGATGTGAGGTATGTGTTGTTTTTAACCCTCGCCGGACCTATTGGTTTTCTACATACGCGCCGGCCGAGAAGGGGGGGGGGGCGGGTATGACCTCCCGTCGCCGTTTCGCCGCTGGTGGAGCTAGCGCGTCGTGGAAAAAGCAAGCGTGTGCGCCGTTACGAGACGCAGAGATTGGTACCCGAATTTAAGGTCCTAGGTCAACCGGTGACCTCTGAGGTCAGGTCAAGTGCCCCAAGGTACGGTTCAGTTTTTGGTGAATAACTGCGCAAAACACGGCCGCAGAGCCGCGATTTTGGCAGCATCGTGTTTGCCTCGCTCAGGCGCGTCGAATGATATACTTTTTGTTCGGGTCCGGTCAACTTAGGGTGTTGACCAGAGGTCAAGGACAAGTCAACACCCCTAGGTCACGAAGCTTGTCGAAAGAGGTCATGTCGCATATCATTCGATTTGGCAGGTCATCTTGAGTCCATTGGTGGCTTTCCCGACTCGCTAGCTCAATTTGATCAAGAGTTATTGACGAAAACTATTATGACCTTGATGACGTCATAAATGACGTCACGCAAGATCAACATTGCAAAAGTGACGCATCTAACCTTGCAAGGAGTGCATCAAATCACGATTCTGTGTGCTTGAGATAGTTGGAGATCGCTCCCTGCGCCAGAATAGCAGTTTTCATTTTTCCCCTTTGACTTATAATGGTGAGGTCACGAAAATGACCTGACCTCATATGACCATAAGGAAAAATCCAAGATATCCAAGTTGTGAGACTCATAATGGATACTACATCCTGCATGTTTCCTTTCCTTCTTACATCTCCTCTGGCAGTGAGGGCGTTGCGAAGTTGCGACATCTGAAGACCGTGCAGAGGTTCACTTATGACGTCATAGGTCAGTGACCTGACCTGACCCAAAAATGTGGCTGGTTTCAAAAGATCTGGCTTGAATCAAAGGTCAGGTATGTCAAGTTTCAGCTCTCTATCGCCAGCATGTTTTCAGCAATCGCGAAAAAACCCTATGGGGGGCGGCACCCGTCCCCCCCCTCTCGGCCGGCGAGGGTAAAGACTGCAAAATGTAGCTTTAACCCTATTCCTGGCGGGCTCCGCCGGGACAAGAAACTGGCGGGGGGGGGGGGGCCGATTCGGCCCCCCCCCCTGAGATCTCGAGAACGGAGCAAGAGAGCGACAAGCGGTAAACGGCATCGGATACGCACGGCCAAGATCTACAATTTTTACAAAGGTCATTTTCAGGTCAGGTCAAAGATGACGTCACAGGGGTCGAAAAAGTCAAAATGGCGGCACTACATATGGAGAGAGTTTTTCTCGAATAACTTTCGAATTAGGCAAGATAGGAACAAACTAAGGGCATCATCGTGATCCTCTCGTCAATCCGCATCGAATGATATATATGTTGACCTCGAAAGGTCAAGGTCAAAGGTTGACCTCAGGTCACGTGACCTCGAGGTCATCATGTATATCATTCGATGCGTCTTGACGAGCTGAACACAATGAGACCATCCACGCGTCTGTATCTTGTTCCTGTACGGAGTTATTGGCCAAAAACCTTTGGTGACCTTTGATGACGTCACATGACCTCACAGCTGCCCAACAGCAAAACAGACCTCAAGGTAATGAAGGTTGATCGTATATGAAGTCATGTATGGTATATGGGGCCATTCCGACCCGTTTTAGTGGTAAAAACAGGGAGTTGATTTTTCCCCCATTGACTTATAATGGGGAGGTAGCGAAATTGACCTGACCTTAGGTCACCGATATCAAAATTCCGAGATATACAAATTGCACATACTGGTACCCTAACTAAACCCTGAAGAGAAGAAATTGATCGGTCAAAAACTCTAGCTCTGGCGTGATTGCAAACTTTTCTGAGGTAGCGTCACCAAACCGCCTCTGGTGACCTGACCTGAGGTCAGATCAAATCAAAATTTTCAGACATGTTGCGTAGAAGCCTTTTAGGAAAAGTCAGAAAATTTGAGCTTCCTAGCTCAACGCGTTTGGGAGATATAACCAAAAAACCTCAGGGGGGGGGGGGGCTCCTGAGGCCCCCCCCCCCCGCCAGGAATAGGGTTAATGACTAGTGCTATACATAGATGGTGACATTGATGTTGGCTCTCTGGACACCTTATGTTGGTTGTCGCCTCCAGGCGTCTCCAAAACTCTGCAGTCTGGTGGTGCAAAACTCGTGCAACTTGATAGTTGGCCTCTGTATTGTGACTCCAGCTTCACAAGCATCCAAGTAGGCCAAAGTAAGCAAATAAGCAAGGTTTCTGAAAGGATACATCAAAATTAATAAAGCAGAAACGAAAGACAAACACGGCAATGGGGGGCCAAACACAGAGCTCAAGACGAATATGGCGCGGCCAAGGTCAAGGTCGTACGAGTGTCGCTCTCCCACTGCAATCAAATAGCCTTAAATGGCCTGAACACTGAGATAATGTTTCTGGCCTTATAACAGACAAACTTATTCAGTGCTGCACTGCAATCCTGCAGAATATTCGCGATTAAACACATACGCAAAAATGGACACAAATCGGCGCATTTCTCAGATCCAGTTTGTAACAATGCAGCGCAATGAATACTAATATTGATAACAATTAAGCGTCTCTTTATTGCTAGAGACGATAACACTCACCAACATTATCCACCTGCAGACATATTCTTCACGCCTGAACGCTATCGCCTTCTTATACTTCAAACGCTTTCCAAGAACCAAAATGCGGCATGAAATGGGCGGTTACCAAATCTGACGTGTTGGCGTATGAGTACCAGCACTATTTCCAGTACCACACTAAGTACCGTGTCCATTATAATAGGTCTTTCTCTGAATGCAAAAGGCTCCTATGCATCACATGAGATGTCACGCGAATCACAAATTTAACGTATTTTAACATGAGTATTTGGCTAACCATTCGACACGACGCAATTCCACATTCCCATCATACACTGCCTTGTTCCTTGTTCCCCTCCACATGACGTTACACAAGTACCAACTCTTTAGTGCCCTGCAAGTACCAAAGTACCAATCAGCGTCTCAACCCGTGCTCCGTGCCGCCCCCTACCTCTGGCTGCAACCAGACAGCAGAGCCTTCTACTGGCTCTCCGTTTCCTACAGCTCGCTCAACAAGACGGGCCGATGGGCTCACAATGGGACAGGAAAGGACAGGAGAATATAAACCAAAACCAAATGGAGACAATAAACGCTTCCGGCGTTTACACCCTCCTCCTTGAATCATCTCCGATTCAACACTGCACTCTTAAATAAAAATGAACTTCGTCTTCCTCAGCCATGTAGTGCTCAGTCTTCGCCGCTCACGAGCTTCACCAGCTTCGACACTGGTCGACGGAACGTTGAAGTTCCTCTTCTCACCACTACTTGCCTCACGAGACCTTTCTGGTCCTTCGTTACTTCAGCAACTTTTCCAAGTGGCCACTGGCCTCTCGGGAGTGTCTCGTCCATCATCAGGACCACATCTCCTGGTTCCAGGTTTTTTTCGGACACTGTCCCACTTCTGCTTCCTTTGGAGGAGCGGCAAGTACTCCCGCCTCCACCTCGTCCAGAAACAGTCCGCGAGATACTGCGTTTTGCGCCATCTCTTACCATGCAGGTCAAATTCGGAGAAGACTCCAGGCGTGACATGACCTCCGCGAAAAAGCAGCAAGTGGTTCGGTGTAAGCGGCTCACAATCTCTCGGGTCTGCTGACACCGTCGTCAGTGGTCTACTGTTCAAGATACTCTCGATCTCACACAGGAGAGTGGTGAGGCCGTCGTCGTCAAGGGTGTGGCTGGTCAGGAGGGAATTGAGTATCTTCCTGATGCTCCGAATGTGCCTCTCCCAAAACCCACCGAAATGGGAGGCTCCTGGGGGGTTAAAAATCCAGTCAATCTTGCTTTCAAGCAATTTCTTGTGTACGCGATCTTGTTCTAGGTGCTCAAGTTCCTTGCGAAGTTCCTTTTCCGCTCCGACAAAATTTGTCCCGTTGTCACACCTGATCATCCGGACTGGCCCTCGCCTCGCTGTGAATCGTCGTAACGCATTAATAAAAGAGTCCGTTGACATTGAGTCCGCCAACTCAATATGGATGGCTCGAGTGGCTAGGCAAGTAAAAATTACCCCGTACCGTTTGACCGAGGCTCTGCCCCTCTTCGTCACAAACGGACCGAACAGATCAACACCGACACTGCTGAAAACCGGCTGATCTGGAGTTACCCTCTCTGGGGGCAGATCTGCCATCTTCTGTTCTTCTGGTCGTGCTTGCCGTCTTATGCAATGCTTGCATTGCCTCAAGACCCGGCGCACTTCCGAGTTGCCGTGAATCAGCCAGTAAGTTTCACGTAGCGCCGCCAATGTATGTTCTCTTCCTTGATGGCCCACCTGTTGGTGAACATGCCGTACAATCAACTCTGAGACGGGGTGGCGTGCGGGCAGTATGACTGGATTTCTTGCTTTGGAATCCAGTGGGGCCATGGCTAAACGGCCACCGACTCTCAATAGTCCGTCCTCTAGCATGGGATCCAACTGCCGCAGAGGACTTCTTCTCTTCACCGCCCGGTCCACTGGATCTTGCCTGGTCTCTCCATCAGAACACTGAGGCTTCAGCGCTTGTAGTTCCGATGCGAACGCACTGTCCTGCACTCGCCGGAGAATGGCTTTTTCCGCTTCTTCAAGTTCGGCCACTGACAACCGACAAGCAGACCTTTCCCTATCCCGAGCCTGGGATCGAGTGACCGGTCCTTTCCTTGCTGCTTCTGCCGTCATTCTCTTCGCCATCAGGTACTTCTTGAAGCGCAGTAACCATGCCACTGCCTTGGTGAGTCTGAACCAGTCTGAATAGTGGCACAGAAGCCGATCTGTCGGATTAGGCTGTACGTCCTCGGCAAAGCAGACCGAGCCAACCACAGCAGGCTGAATCACATCAGCATCTCTTGTAGCTTCTTGTGTGTCTTCAAATCCTTCAGGCGGACGAGGCCACTCAGACTCTTCTTTCCCCAGAAAAGCTGGGCCATGGAACCACCTGTTGTTCTCTAGAAGATCACCCGCCATAAGCCCTCTCGAGGCGTCGTCCGCTGGGTTATCTTCCGACTTAACGAATCTCCATTGCGCTGGTGCAGATTCGTCCCTGATAACCGCCAACCGGTTCGTGACATACGTCTGGTATCTTGTCCCTTCGTTGTTGATGTACCGTAACACTGTCGAACTATCCGTCCAAAAGGTAACATCGTCTACAGGGATCTCAAGTTCCTTTGTGATCATCGCATGTCAAGTCGCACTGCAACTGTTGCGGCAGCCAGCTCCATTCGAGGTACGGTCATCTTCTTGAGCGGCGCGACCCTCGACTTCGCCATGAGGATCATACAGTGTACCTGCCCTTTGTCATCCGTCTGACGCAGGTATGACACTACACCATAACCTACTGTGCTCGCGTCACTGAAGTGATGTAGCTGTCTTGAGACGATCGATCCCAACCTCGCTGGCTTCAGACACCTTGCCACTTCCAACGCTTCCAGCTTCGGCAGGTCCTTTAGCCACTTGGTCCAGATCAGAGCTGGACTTTCCGGGACATCTTCATCCCAACCGAGTTTCATGGCGCACAGCTCCTGCAGGATCTTCTTACCAGTAAGAATGAACGGCCCCACAAAGCCCAAAGGGTCAAACACTCCACTGATGACAGAAAGAATCTCTCTTCTGGTCACTTTCATCTCTCTTGCCCTGACACAGAAGCTGAAGGTATCCTGCTCCAGGTTCCATTTGATACCCAGTGCTTTCTTGACGCTTGTCGCTTCTTCCAAGTGAAGTCCTTTCTTAGAAGAACCTTCGTCTCGATCTTCTTTCGGTATCTTGTCGAGAACTCCTTCCCTGTTAGACACATACTTGTGCAGATGAAAACCTCCCTTGGCGCACAGGGCCTGTACCTCTGACGCCAGCGACTGCGCCGTCTCGATTGACGACACCGACTGGAGACAGTCGTCCACGTAGAACGCCTTCTTGACAGTCTCCAGTGCCTTTTCACTGAAGTCATCATGGTGGTCTTCGACAGTCCGTCCAGAGGTCATAAAAGTCGCCAACTCGTCCACACCCGTGGGTAACCAATTCAAGTCTCTCACTGACAAGCCAGGTAACCACTCAAGGCAAAGCCATGTCAGAAAAGAGCAAAAATCTTGCTAGAATATAGAGCAAACATTGATTTCCTTAACTCTGTAAAAAGCAAGTATTTTTTTCATATCTTCAAAAGAAAGGTGCACAGTCAACAAATTTAGTGAAAAGTGATGTCGTGTGCTACCTGAGATAGCGCCGGTCTCAGGTAGCACGCTCGGCAACTTTCCTGCCACGAACATTTACACATCTAGGTAGCAAGGAAGTACAAGTACTTGGACTTAGATATGCGTAACCAAAGTCTGTTCATCACACGATCAGTTTGTGGTAAATTTGGAGTCTCTATTTTTGCATTTATAAACGACTTTGCATAAAAAAACATTAAAACAGGGATTTATAATTCGTTTTGTTGCTCTTTTTGTGGCAATCTTCGAGCAAGTAACAGAGAAATAGAGCTGGGAAAATGCATTACCCCAACCTTCCGGCCACGGGGTAGCCACCCTGGTAGCCACCGAGACCCAAGGGGGAGCGGCCAATGGGAACCGCCGACAGCGAGGTAGCCAGCGTCTGATTGGCGGACTGAGGCCAGTCTGGCGTCAGCTGTTTGGAAGGGTTTGAAACTACAGGCGGTCACCGTCTAATCCTAGCGTCTTCCCTGACTTTCTCTTTGGTGTTGCGTATATGTGCCGTGGAACATTTGAGAGTGATTGGATATGTGCAAATAAGTGCAAGGAGTGGACGCCAAAGTTGAAGTATGACTATGCAACGAGCGGAAATAAAGTGCTGCCTTCCAGATCTTGCGAAACCATGGAAGGTCTGCAGTTTTATGGCGTGAATTCGAAGAGGCATCATCAATTGGTGCACAGAAAAATCCTTATATTTTGACTGCTAGTGACACGCGGGTTGCTGGATCTGGATTTGCTTCAGGAAAGGCTCATGCTCATTGTTGTCCAGGAAACCAGGTGAGTGTTAAAGTAAATTCATTGAGAGGAGACATAATGTGTCGAATACAATTCAGGTGCCTGCCACTTCAACTTAGACCTACCTATGTAGGTATTATTGCTTCCAAATTAAGCTTGATCCTCACTTCGCTCCAGTACTGTAGTGAATACCAGGGGTGGAGAAACATGCCGAGTTGGGGTTGCACGGGCGCAGCAAATCCGCCGCCGCCCTGGCGGTGACCTTGACCTCCGCAGTCTAGTGCGGCTCCAAAGCCAAGCCGGCGCAGCCGGCGTGGAATTGGGATGGCTCGTGCTACCCCAACTCGGCACAATTCTCCACCCCTGGTGAATACCTTACCGAAGCCCGAGTTTTACCGAGATACCCGGCTCGGCGAGCCGTGCACGATAGGCCAGAGGTTTAACATCCGGGGCCTTGTGACATCCGGGAGTTTCAAACACGCGGGTAGGGGTGCGGACGTGACCTGTGGTCGGTCAGCGTTCGGCGATTTTGGCCTCGGGCGCCTCTGACGTCAGAGGCATGACCCGGCACTCGGGCGTAGCGCCCGGCGAGAGACGGGCCGCAACCGTGGTGCAGCTGGACGCGCGATCGGAACGGAATTCAGCCAGGACACGCATCGTAGGTCAAAGGTCAAGGGCACATGTGGCCGGCGGGCGAGACCAGCGGTCGAAACAGAAGTCGCTGTGAGGCGAGGGCAGTGATCCGATCCCGGCCCGGGCCTGGACGGTGTCTGAATGTTTTTTTTTTCCTGCTGCGGGGTGCTTTGACTGCGCTAGTTTTAATATTGCGTTTAATAATCATATCCACAGTTTTATTTAAAACAATAATGCAAATATAATCGTAACATATATTATAAATATTTATCAGATAATTATTTACCCGCGCCAGGCAGGTGCTCGGCGCCAACCACGTCGCACCCCCCACCCCCCACCCCATCCCCACACTAACTAGGCTCCTGGGCCACGTGTGCGACACGTGGTAAGCGGCATTCGAAAGAGCCCGAAAATCTGAAAAACTATTGTCTGCATGCTTCGTGCAATTAAAAAAAAAAAAATGTCGGGAAAGGCACTCTCCTCGGCCAGCGACGGCTTAGACATAAATTGATTCCTCGCTTCAAAAAATGTGAAAAGTCTAAGCGTAAGTCCGTGTAGAACTCAAGTTACCAAGCGTGCCCAATATTTTCTAGCCCACAACAAGCCCAACCAGCGCTCCCCACCCGGTCATCGGCCTGGCCACTGCACTGTGGCGCTCTCATCGTCCCTGATTGGCTAGAATGTGACCCAGCTATGCGTCACGCTCACGTGCCCGCCATTATCACAGGTCACACCCGTGTCCCCGCCCCAGGCGCGGACTGACAGTCACAAGGGCGACACACTGCTTCAGTCTGACACGCACCTCACCGGGACAGCTACCCTGGCGATACGGGAGGGGCTCGGGAGGGTATTCAATGCAGTACTAGAGCCAGACGCGAATCAAGCTTAATTTGGAAGCAATAGTACCATACCAACCGAAGTTTCCATATCATGTTAAGAACTTAATTTTAGCAACATAATATTATTTTTGTAGTAGGTGAATATAGGATACCTATGCGTTTTTTCTACATTTCTACCGCAAGTTCTGCACAATTTTATTTAAACTAATTTATTTCCTACGCATGGTACCGCGCGGAGTAGCTTCTAGAATCCGTCGTCTCCCCTACCAGTAACCATGACAACCGGAGCCGTCGGAGGGAGGCCCAACGGTCAGGGGGACGCTGCCGGGCGCCGGCGGCTAAAGTCAACATTCCGGGCACTTCAGAGGCGACAGGGACGCGGGTGCGCGTGGGTCGGCGCGCCGGCTCACCCGCCGTGCCAAGGGAGTGCGAATGGTGACCAGCTGACCGCTCCGGACGCTGCTGGGGACCTACCGCCGTGTAGAACGTCTACTATGACCGTCCGCCCACAGCAGGACTTTGAGCCGTCCAACACGGCTGTCAACGGAGCAGACGCGGACGGCCGGGGTTCTGGTCCGTCCCAAAATGATCATCTGCCATCTGAACATAATATGGTCGATGACTGCGAAATTGGAACAAATCAACGCTTTCCAGGAATCAAAACAGATTGACATTTTATATCTGACTAAAACACTGCTGACGGAAATCATACAAAAGGACTTTCTAGTTTCTAGCCCGAGCCGGGCCGGGGGGAGGGGGGGTAGGCCGTCTGAACACCCCTCGTCTAAACTCGGCTCCTGTGCCACGATACGACGTGGGCGAAGGGGCAGTCGAATGGATCCCCTCGGTTTTTCACAAATAATTGGCGTAAACAGTGGCCGATTGCGACGAAACTTTCCGTGCCCTCAGGTTAATCAATTCTGCACCTTCTCTTAAGATTTCATTACCCTGACCCAAATGACCTTTGACCTGTGATCTATTTATCTAGACCATGTTTGGTCGGCATTGCGATTCGGCGTATGACGGCTCGCATTAGCCGCGCGCTTGCAGTCCTTTCGTGGTTTCAACTTTCACGCGTAAGTACAAACATGTGATATGATGCTGGTCCCATGCATTATGGTGGGTGTCAGCTGTCAAGGTGACCCAGAGGTCAGGTCAGGTCATTGACTTTTGATGACCTCGTTTCACTTCTCGCGAGTTTTACTTGTTTCTAATCTAGTTTTTGGTGCTAATTTCGAATTGAGCAACCATTTGAACATTTACGAGGTAGTTTTGGTGCGTAACATGCTACGCAGCTGTCAGAGGCCGTTGCCACCTACTGCGAATACCTGGCAGGACCGCTATTGGTTGATCTGACCTGACCTGACCTGACCTAAGTCGATGAAGACATCATTGATTATCAAAACTTACAGGATATTCGTGATCAGCAACCCTAAAAAAGTAATATTCTCACTCAACGACGTTCTAACAGGTCCCGACTTTACCGTCGTTTGGCCGTCATTGTTCTGACCCGGAATGTCAACCAATGACCTTGGACCTTAAAAATCAGGTAGCATCGGCTTCCTTTTGTCACGGGCAACACGTTCGTTTATACCGCAAAGCTCTAGCTCGATCAAGGGCCAAACGGCAAGGCGGGATCCAACGGGCCCCCTCCCCCCCTACCTTCGCTGTTGGCAAGACACCAATACCGGCGAGGGTTGAGTGGCATTCGAAAGAACGTCAAAAAGCAAGACGAAACATTTCGGTCATCTTTAGGTCAGGTCAAAGGTCTGGTCACCAGAGGCCATCAAAGGTAAAATGTTGCCTACTTCAACATTCTTCGAAAATCCGGTGCATAACTTGGGAACCAGTAGAGCTACAGCGCTGCGGGAAATCGCATTCGATAACCCTTTTAACGCTCGATCCGTAATGTGTCCTCATAGTTGACCCCACGTCAAGATTTAGTCTCTAGAGGGCAAATGAGTAAAGAAGCCGTTTTTACGAACTGTTTTGCTTCAATAGCTTCAATAACACAAAGGCTCAGGTAGCCACCTGGTAACCCGGCAGTTGCTGGGGTATTTCGCCACCCACCGTTTGCTGGGGGGGGGGGCGTTAAACGCCCCCAGCCGATAACTCGAGAACCAATAGGCGCAGCGAAACGCACGAGGCGGCAAACGAAAGAGCGCGACGAGACACTTCAGATGAGTACTTTTAAGTTGAATTTTGAGGTCACAGGTCGGGTCAAGGTCAGGTCAAACACCTGAAATCGGGCTTTCAATAGTATGGACTTCAGGACTTCGCAATGGGCGCCTCTCGCCATAAACTCTGTCAAAACGGTGCACAATCCATCTTATAAGGCCTACAAGAGTGTCAGCTCCATGTAGGGGTCAGTCAAGCATAGGTCAGGGTCAAGGTCAGGTCAACCGGGTAGGCACATATCCCCGAAAATCAAAACTGATATTCGCAGCCCATGACACATGTTTTATAGGTAATTTGGGGCGTAGAACACGATGGTGACATTCATTTTATCATATGTGTACGTGTTTGGCTCAAAAAGTTCAATTTAAGAAATTCATGTATCATGGTCGTGAAGTAGTCACGAAAAATTGCCAAGATTCAGTTCAAGATTATGGAAAATGCGGAACGATAATCAATAATCGAAGATAGCCATTTGATTAACCATGGTATTGGCAGTCTAATGGCGTTTACGGCATGTCTGTATGTCTATTCTGTGATTTTATATGATTTTTTGAACATATACCCTTTTTTGTCGAAAACTCAGAAATCATGACGTCACTAAAACCTCGATATCTCAAAAATTTTCCGACCGATTTTTTTGAAACTTTGTCACAATAAACTTCAATCGATTCCCTACAGGTACCCAGAATTTGGCGCGCCTGCGGCGCGCCGTTTTTATGCTATGGCCCGGCGAAAAAAGTGGGGGCGTTTAACGCCCCCCCCCCCCAGCAACTCGCGGGGTAACAACAGGAGCGTCGTGGGTAGCCACCCGCCCACTTTTATGACCTTTGAGTCCGTCTTAGCGCGAAGTTGGAGCAGCTTGGGGATGAAACAGCTCCAAATATGTGGACGGTCATGCGGAACTCCTTTGGTTCCTCGTTGATCTCGCCCCCAGGCCACCATAGAAACCTCAACAGATCTCTTTCAGACTCTGGGACCTTTACTTGGTAGAACATGGACTTCACATCTGCCATGAAGGCTACTGGTTCTTCGCGGAAGCGTAGTAGGACTCCAACTAAGGAGTTTGCCAGATCTGGGCCTTGCAAAAGCTTGTCGTTCAACGACACACCGTCAGACTTAGCCGCACAATCAAACACAACCCTAATCTTGTCAGGTTTGTGAGGGTGGTAGACTCCATGGTGGGGCATGTACCATACCAGCCCATCCGCTCTTCCTCGGCTCTCCTCGGGCACCTCCTCGGCGTAGCCCTCTTCTAGCACGTTGTTCATGAAAGTAGTGTAGTCCTCTCTGAACTTCGGCTGCTTCTCCATCTTCTTCTGGATGGTGGAGAGTCGCCGCAGCGCCATGTTCCTGTTGTTTGGCATCTGAGTGTCCTTGTCTCGCAGAGGAAGACCTATCTCGTAGTGTCCTTTCGTGAACGTGATGGTCTCCTCTACCTTTTTCTGCCACATCTTGTCTTCAATCGAAGGTCCTTTCGAGCTGTCTGAGAGTTTCTCAGTAAACTCTGCGTTGTACATCTGGATCATCATGTCCTCGATGTCTTCAACGTTTTCTACTTTGATTCGATTTGCCTTCACCAGACCTCTTCCTTCATGTCGAACAGGACCGTTGATAGCCCATCCCAAGAGTGTCCTGGTGGCAAAAGGCCCTCCTCCCTGGCTATGGATCACCTCCCACGGCTCCATCGCCAGTGGGACATTGTTGCCTATCATCAATTCGACTGGTGCATCCAAGCTCGACAGATTCACACCACTCAGGTACGGCCAACGGCTGACATCTTCTTGTCTTGGTATGTCGTTCACATCGACCGGTACCTTCTCTAGGCTGTAGACTGCTGGCAGCTGGAGGGTATGCTGTCCATCGATGTCACCTACTTCGAGCCCAGTGATGATCTGACTCTCAATCTCGACTTGATCCTTGCAAACTGTTGTCAGGGACAGCTTCTTCTTACTCTTGTTCTCGAGTCCCAGCTTCTGCAGCAGAGATTCCTGGCAGAAGCACGCAGTGCTGCCACTGTCTAGAAGAGCATGTGTAGTTACTGATTTCTTTCCTGACTTGACTATCACAGGTACGACTGCCAAGCCTGTGTTCCATTTGGAGTGCTGTACTCGGCACGTCTTCACAGATGGGGCTTCCTGAGGTTTTTCAGGAGTCTGTCGGTGCTGAGGATCTTTCTGGCTTCTTTCCTCGTGCAGCAACGTGACGTGTCTTCCACCACAGACCTTACAGGTACTTCTTTGCTGACATTTCTTCGCGACATGTCCTCTCTTCAGGCATCCGAAGCATAGCCTATTTTCTTTGATGAAGTCTCTTCGGGAATTTAGGTCCTTCTGCTTGAGTGCTTCACAGTCTTCCAAAGAGTGTCCTTCCTTGCAGAAAGCGCAGCCAGCGGGAACTTGTACAGCAGTCGCTAGTCCGTACTTCGGCTTCTGACGCTGAGTATCCTTAGGAGTCATCTTGGTTTCCTTTGGAATCACCTTCGATGTGTTCATCACTTGTCGTCCGAAGAGTGAGTTTGTTGCCACCCTGGTCTCCTTATCAACAAACGCCACCAGGTCTGAGAACGTCACTCGCCGATGCTGGTTTTCCATGACTGAGTCGGCCAGTCTTCTCCAACGGTCGTGCATCGGGAAGGGCAGCTTTTCAACCAGCTTGCGAAGAGTTCGCGGGTGGTCCGTTTCCCGCATGCCGGCGGGCATGTCTGACATCACGCTCTCACATACCATTAGCGCGACAGAGAAGTTCTCAAGGCTTTCCAGGTTGTCTTGTTTTATGTTTGGCCACGACAAAAGCTTTTCTACAATTCTACGTGGGCTGCACTGATTTTGTCCTCGTTTCCATACTTCTTGTGCAACAGTCTTCTCGCCTCTTGATAGGCCTTGCTGGGCGGCATGTGGAGACAACCACGGACCAACTCCCTCGGCCGACCTTCAGTAAACTGCTGGAGGTAGAACAGCTTTTCCTCCTCAGATATAGCCTTCTTTCCAATACGGCTGTCAAATGAGCGGATGAAGGAAAAATACTCGCTTGAATCGCCCTGAAACTTGATGATTTCCGCTGGGGGTAGATGAGCCGTCTGCCAGTGCGCTTCAGACTCCTTGTACCTTTCCTCCAACACTTGGCCTTTCTGGCTCGCTTCTGCGTGGTTTCCCTGAGGCTGGAAGACGGAGGCCTATGGATTCAACACCTGAGGTGAGGGTCGGGTTGGCAGACCCTGGGAACTGTGAAGTGACCCAACCTCACTCCTTCCACACTGCTCGTAAACCTGCTGCTGAGCTTCCTCCTCTGCCAACTGCGCCATCAACAGGCCTTGCTGCTTGTTGAACTCCATTTCTTTGATAAGCTTTTGTAGTTTAGCTTCCTGGGTAGCTTGTTCCTTTAGGACTTCCATCTTGGGTAAGATTCCTGCCTTTCTTGCGGCTGACTTCATGTGTTCCTCTTTGGCAGCACTCCGAACTGATCTTACAGTGCTGGACCGGTTTGAACGACGAGATGTCCTGGATCCTTGCTGTGAGACACTGTCTTCTGGACGGACGTCTGGCAGTGGTAAGGTCACACCATCAGCTTGTCTGGCCAGCTTTTCTGGTGTCTCTGTTGCATGTTCAGGTTTTGTAATCACATTCTGTGCTGTGGTTACATCTTCTTGTGCTCCGGTCACATCTTGAAGTTTGGCTGCATTTTCCTGTGACTTGGTCTCATCTTGTGGTTCAGCCCCATCCTCTTTGGTCCTCGTCTCCACAGATAGACCCTTCTTCAGTTGCATAACCTGTTCTGGCTGTACACCTTCCTTCTCCATAGCAACATAAAGACGATCAACCAAAGCAGCTTTGTTTCCCCTGCTGTCTAGGTTACGATTCTCAAGCTCAACCTTCAGTTCTGAGATTCGAAGACCTTGAATAGCTGCTAGCAGTGGTAGGGCCATGGTAATGTACAGGAAAATAGGATAGGCAATTCCAAATCTCAGGCAAGGATTGTGAAGGAATCTTAAAAAACCAAAAACCTTAGCCACATAAACCAAAAATCCTCAACGCAACCAATCAGCTCAGTGCTGCGCAACCTTCAAACCAAGCGTGCACAGTTTACAGCCTAATCCAAAAACATCAATACGCAATCAAATTCAACCTGCCTATTCCAGGTCAAAGTACTGCTTCCATTGACTACAAAACAAATCACCAACAGCTTTGTCAACCAAATTCACAGACATTAAACTTAACTTCGTAGACGTTAAACTTCATGTTGCCCTTACAAAATCAAGCGGACACCAGACTGATATGGGACTACACAAATATGGACACAACTCGTCTTACAAATCTTTTAATGGACACTGACTGGGATCGTTTACTTGACAGTGACGTAGACACAGCGACAACAAATTTTACGAAAACAATATACGACGCAGCTGTTGCCTCAATACCGACTAAACGCGTGAAAATACAGTCCAACAAAAAATCATGGGTCACTTCTGAGTTGAAGAGGAATATAAGGAAACGGGATAGACTATTCAAGAAAGCCAAGAACACAAATCTGGACTACCACTGGGACAGATGGAGATACCAGCGAAACAAAGTAACGCAGCTTAATAGACGGTTAAAAAATGCATACATGCAGAACGAAGTTAAAAAACTACTGGTGTTGAAGCCCAATCCGTTAAAATATCACCAGACATTGCGTAAGCTAATGGGAAAATCCAGAACTGACATAATTCCACCGCTAGAAACACCAAATGGCGACATTATCATAACGGACCCCGAAAAAGCAGCAATACTTAACAACCACTTTGCCGCCCAATCGACACTCAACATTTCAGACTCGCAGCAGCTTCCAGATATTACACCCGAACAAATAGCCACACCTAATCTCGAAAACATCCGGACAAGTGAAAGGGAGGTATTACAACTGTTGAACAGTCTTAACCCGCGCACCGACGGGGGGGGCGGATATCCGCCCCCCTGAGGTTTTTCGCGGATAGCGGGAAAACCGCGGCGCGTAGCGCCGCGAAATTTGGTATGACTATTCTCTCATCAATTTTACACATGGTGTGCAAGTTTGAACCTCCTAACTTTTAAGGTCAGGTCACCAGGTCACTTTGAATGACCCAACCTCAAGTCACTTTTTTGCAACTTTGTCACCGTGCCAGAGCTACAGTAGATGTCGGAGGCCTTTGAAAGTCGCAGGATGTTATTAGGTCATTAGTAGCTACAATTTGTATATCTCGGAATTTTGATGTCGGTGACCTAAGGTCAGGTCAATTTCGCGACCTCCCCATTATAAGTCAATGGGGGAAAAATCAGCTCCCTGTTTTTACCACTAAAACGGGTCGGAATGGCCCCATATACCATACATGACTTCACATACGATCAACCTTCACTACTTTGAGGTCTGTTTTGCTGTTGGGCAGCTGTAAGGTCATGTGACGTCATCAAAGGTCACCAAAGGTTTTTTGCCAATAACTCCTTACAGGAACAAGATACAGCCGCGCGGATGGTCTCATTGTGTTCAGCTCGTCAAGACGCATCGAATGATATACATGATGACCTCGAGGTCACGTGACCTGAGGTCAACCTTTGACCTTGACCTTTTGAGGTCAACATATATATCATTCGATGCGGATTGACGAGAGGATCACGATGCTGCCCTTAGTTTGTTCCTATCTTGACTACTTCGAAAGTTATTCGAGAAAAACCTCCATATCTAGCGCCGCCATTTTGACTTTTTCGACCCCTGTGACGTCATCTTTGACCTGACCTGAAAATGACCTTAGTAAAAATTGTAGACCTTGTCCGTGCGTATCCGATGCCGTTTACCGCTTGTCGCTATCTTGCTTCGTTCTCTAAATCTCAGGGGGGGGGGCGGTCATCCGCCCCCCCCCGTCGGTACTAAGTTGGCGCAGACCCCCGTCGGTGCGCGGGTTAACGTCAACAAATCAACTGGCCCAGATGAAATTCCTGTGAGATTATTGAAAATGACAGCTCTTTTAATTGCAGAACCTTTGTCTCGTTTATTTAACAAATCACTTGCAGAAGGCAAATTTCCATCAACATTTAAAGCTGCCCACATAACACCTATCTACAAGAATAAAGGATCCCCCTCAGATTTTACTTGTTATAGACCAATTAGTATCTTATCAGCTCTTTCAAAGGTATTCGAAAAAACAGTTTACAGAAAAATGTATTCTCACTTTATAGAAAACTCACTCCTCACGGAAAAACAAAGTGGTTATAGAGAAAATCACAGCACTGAACAACAACTTCTTTATCTAACAAACAACATGTATAAATCGTTAGACACAGGAAAACAATTCACAGCTATCTTTTTGGACATTGCAAAGTACTTTGACAAAATTTGGCATAAAGGCTTGTTATTCAAATGCGAACATGATTTTGGAATAACTGGAAAACTTTTAGAATGGTTGGAGTCATATCTCAAAAACCGTATTCAAATGGTACGCATAAACAACACACTGTCAGAACCACAGACCATAAATGCAGGATGCCCGCAGGGCTCCGTCCTCGGACCACTTTTAGCTCTTATCTATCTTGACGGCCTTTCAAAGCAGACACAGCACAATATTTTATTTTTCGCTGACGACACATCACTTTATGCCTCACACTCAGAAACTGACTTACGCGAAACAGAACAATCAGCTCCAAAAAGACCTGGACTCTATTTTCGAATACGGAAGAAATTGGGCTATCACTTTCAACGCCGACAAAACAGTGCAACAAACATTCACTCACAGACAACATTCCAAAATGCCACCGACTCTTTCGTTCGGAGGGAAAGCAATACCACTAGCAAAATCACACAAACATCTCGGTTTAATTTTCTCTGACGATCTTCGCTTTCATTGTCATATTAACGAAATATGCAAAAAAGTTAACATATCCCTCAGTCCATTGTATCCTATTGCACAACATTTGCCAAGACCCATCCTTCACCAAATATATACTACCTATGTAAGACCACACTTTGACTATTGTGACACTGTTTACGACGGACATATCACAGTACAGGACACGACACGACTGGAGACATTGCAAAACAGAGCGGCTAGACTGACGACAGGAGCACTCTTTAGAACACCCTCCGACAAATTACGACTCGAGACAGGATGGGACAGACTAACGACAAGAAGACGCATTCATAGATTGTCACTATATCACAAACTCGTTAAATCGAAACCAATTTTACCGAAGTACATACAAGAACTTATAACAAACACAAGGGTGACAGATACACAGTTGGTTTTAAGAAATGCCCATGACCACACGATCCAACGTCCGAAAACATCATCATATCAACGATCATTCTTTATCACCACAAGCAAAGAGTACAACGAACTACCGGCAACATTTAAATCCTTATCCATAGTAGAATTCAAAAAACACATTGTACACCATATTGGCTCCCCCCAGCCACCAAAATACTACTCGTTTGGGTCAAAGACAGGCAACATCCTACATTCGCGACTAAGAAATGGAATGTCCGATTTAAATTCACAACAATTTAACATTCAAAAACAAGATTCTCCGGCATGCCCTTGTGGTCACAGCATAGAAAGCGTTCGTCATTTCATCACAGCATGTCCATTGTTTTTACCTCAAAGACGCATCCTTTACCAAAAAGTATCGCAAACACTCCATACTAACTTTCATGAATACCAAACTAATAAAAAATTGGAAATCCTTCTTCATGGCACCAACCTAAATAGTGGCGACGGCCGGGCGGTGGCTCAACACTTCCAAACGTTCTTACTTAATTCTGGGCGCTTTACAATCCCAACACTCTGACTATTTAATTACGAGGCGGGATGGGCGTGTCTCGGTGGGGTGGCGTCGGCAACGGGGCTCTCTGGACAACCTCTAATGCGCGACGCGTTCGGCTTGGTGGCGGCGACCGGCGATTTAGTTTGTTTGAATCCATTTTAAGTTCTTGTATATGTGTGTATGTGTTTATTTGCTTGTATGTTCTTTAACCCGCGCCCTGCTGGGGGGGGGTGTTTGAACACCCCCCCCCCCTGTGGTTTTTCGCGAATATCTCAAAAACGGCGGCGCGGAGCGCCGCCGTTTTTGGTATACCTTATCATACATCAATTCTACACATGTTGTAAAAATTTCAGACCAAGGTCATTCAAGGTCAGGTCACCAGGTCACTTGAAGTGACCTCACCTCATAAAAATATGCAATGTCTGTCATAGCTACACCGAGTGACCGATTGCTTTGAAACTTTCAGCGATTGCTAAGAGCAATAGCATGTACAAAATGTATATCTCAGAATTTTGATATCGATGACCTAAGGTCAGGTCAATTTTGCGACCTCCCAATTATAAGTCAATGGGAGAAAATTCAAATGCGCCTCTTTTGGACGAAAGACATTATAAACACTCCCAAACACTGAATTACAAGTGGTTTAGACACACTGAACATGAAAATGGTGTCCGTGACCCCTGTTTATGCCCTGAGGTCATCTAAGGTCACGAATAGTATCTAACAGTTTTTCGCAAATAACTTTTGATAGAGGCATGCTAGAGCGATGAAAACGCCTTAGATGTGTTCAGCTCGACGATACGGATCGACTGATATGCAACACGACCCTTTCCGGTCAGGTCATGACCTTGACCTGAGGTCAAATTTTCAAGTTGACCTTTCAAGGTCAAGTTATAGTTCATTCGATGCGTCTTGACGAGAGGAACACGATGCCGGTAAAAGTAAGCTCGTACAAGGCTTGAGTCAAAAGTTATTGCAGAAAAACTGTTTCCGAAAAAATCGGCTATTTTTGCAGTTTTTGCCCCCTGCAGGCAAAACCGTTGACGTTAGGTCAAATCTGAGAGAATCACTCAGAAAGGGCGTTAATAGGGCTATCGAATGCGCTTTTCCGCGCCGCTGTAGCTCTATTGGTTCCCGAGTTATACGTTGGCTTCTTGGAAATTGTCGACATTCGACCTTGAAATCGGCGAAATTTTGCCTTCAATGACCTCTGGTGACCTGACCTTTGACCTGACCAAAAAATTGACCGAAGTGATTTCGCCATTATTTTTGACGCTCTTTCGAACGCCGCCTTCCGCGTGTCGCTACGTGGCCCAGGAGCCGAGTTAGAAGGGGGGGTGTTCAAACACCCCCCCCCCCAGCAGGGCGTGGAAATCCAGGACCCCCAGCCGGGCGCGGGTTAACAGAGCTGGTGCCTTGAATTAAGCACTTTCGAGTGCTTTTGCACCAGTTCTTACTTATCTTGATCTTGTGTATTCTTTTGTTTCTTAATAAACGTGATGATGATGATGATGACATATTACAACTTGTTCAGTCTGACCAAACTGCTACTATCCAATCAAAACAGGGCCTCAAACCTGCTGACCACTGCATCAAGCCATCACACACCACAATAGTCCACTGGCTGACCCCAAGAAACCATATGGCAGCACAGTGGCCTGACCTCAGTGTGCGAGACGAACTTGCTGCAGGTCAGCTTGGCTGGGCGTGCTGCTCCGAACTCAACTGAAGATGAAGGTGATGTTGAAACTGTCGCCTCCAGGCGTCTCCAAAACTCTGCAGTCTGGTGGTGCAAAACTCGTGCAACTTGATAGTTGGCCTCTGTATTGTGACTCCAGCTTCACAAGCATCCAAGTAGGCCAAAGTAAGCAAATAAGCAAGGTTTCTGAAAGGATACATCAAAATTAATAAAGCAGAAACGAAAGACAAACAGGGCAATGGGGGGCCAAACACAGAGCTCAAGACGAATATGGCGCGGCCAAGGTCAAGGTCGTACGAGTGTCGCTCTCCCACTGCAATCAAATAGCCTTAAATGGCCTGAACACTGAGATAATGTTTCTGGCCTTATAACAGACAAACTTATTCAGTGCTGCACTGCAATCCTGCAGAATATTCGCGATTAAACACATACGCAAAAATGGACACAAATCGGCGCATTTCTCAGATCCAGTTTGTAACAATGCAGCGCAATGAATACTAATATTGATAACAATTAAGCGTCTCTTTATTGCTAGAGACGATAACACTCACCAACATTATCCACCTGCAGACATATTCTTCACGCCTGAACGCTATCGCCTTCTTATACTTCAAACGCTTTCCAAGAACCAAAATGCGGCATGAAATGGGCGGTTACCAAATCTGACGTGTTGGCGTATGAGTACCAGCACTATTTCCAGTACCACACTAAGTACCGTGTCCATTATAATAGGTCTTTCTCTGAATGCAAAAGGCTCCTATGCATCACATGAGATGTCACGCGAATCACAAATTTAACGTATTTTAACATGAGTATTTGGCTAACCATTCGACACGACGCAATTCCACATTCCCATCATACACTGCCTTGTTCCTTGTTCCCCTCCACATGACGTTACACAAGTACCAACTCTTTAGTGCCCTGCAAGTACCAAAGTACCAATCAGCGTCTCAACCCGTGCTCCGTGCTGCCCCCTACCTCTGGCTGCAACCAGACAGCAGAGCCTTCTACTGGCTCTCCGTTTCCTACAGCTCGCTCAACAAGACGGGCCGATGGGCTCACAATGGGACAGGAAAGGACAGGAGAATATAAACCAAAACCAAATGGAGACAATAAACGCTTCCGGCGTTTACATTGGTTATGGGCTGTTTTTCATGACACATGTATTGTGCAGTGTTGTGAAGCTCTGTAAATACTATATAAGCAGCCGTCCCCATCCCCATCTTTCGATGACCGGACACAAGGCCAGTTGTCGATGTGGTGCGGGAAAAATTGCGTGATGTGTGCGTAGTGCGTACGACAACGGAAGGATCACTGTTCGTTTAAATTTCTCGGAGGAGAAGGCAAAATTGTGATTTCCTTAGGGCTATGGTAATCAAGTCATTTTTTTTCGTGAATCATAGCGGTTATTTCCGGGGCTCGGTCTGTGTCCTTATCACGTGAACATCATTCTGGGCCATACTTCAAAACGGGTGTCGTCGTTAGCACTTAGCAGTATGACAATGGATGTAACGGACGATCTACGGAAGCGGTGTAAAGGAACCGGTGTTTGGGTTTCAATTAACGCTTACTGTACACCCTAGGCCAGGGCCTAGAACCAGTCGACCCTATCCTTCGCCCTGGTGGGGGGGCCATTTTGGCCCCCCCCCCCTGTGGTTTTTCAGCGATAACTCAGAAACCACTTGAGTTAGCGCCCTGAAACTTTGTATAGCTGTTTATTCAACATTTTTACATCATGTCCTTTTTTGGGGGGTTCGGGTCAGGTCAGGTCAGGTCACAAGGTCACCAAAACTGACACCACCTCTAAAAAAGTTCAAAGCTCTCTCAAAGGCACAGCTTTTATCCGATCGATGTAAAATTTACAGTACTTGAAGATGTCGCCCAGCTCTACAAAATGGCTATCTCGGATTTTTTATAAATGTGACCTAAGGTCAGGTCAGGTCATCGCTGCTCCCCATTATAAGTCAATGGGAGAATCGAAAAGTAGTTGTTTTTCAGCTAAATCGGACGTGATTGTTCCTATATTTCGTTATTGAAGTGTCTTGGGTCAGCAAATCACAGCCCATGTGAAACCATTTGCTTGTGACCTCGCTGAGGTCACGCTAGGTCATCTCCCTGGTCACCAGAGGTCACCAGCGGTTTTTCTGCACTTACTTGTTATTGAATAGAGATAGAGACTCCGTTCGACGTTTATCGTGTTTGTCTCGTCAATGCGGATCGAATGATATGCAGCATGACCTATTTCGGTAAGGTCATGACCTTGACCTGAGGTCAAATTTTCAAAATGACCTTTCGAGGTCAAACTATATATCATTCGACGCGTCTCGACGAGCCAAGCACGATGGTGCATGAATCGTTTCTCTATTTTCTCGTGAATGCATGCTATAGTTAAAAACATTTTCAACGAAATTTGCCAAGTTGACCTTGCATGACCTCTGTAGGCCAAACCGTTGAGCTGAGGTCAAATCTGACGAACCTTGGCGAAAGAGCTTGAAAAGAGCTATCGATTGCTTTTTTCTGCGGCTCTCTAGCTCTTCTAGTTTCCGAGCTACAGCGGAATATGTCCGGCAACACCGAAAACACTGAAATTTGACCTATGATGACCTCTAGCGACCTCAATATTGACCTTAGCGAAAAAATGACCGAAATACTTTCGAACGTACTTGTTATGGGCTTTCGTTTGCTTTTTTCCGCGTCTTCCTAGCCCTCTTCGTTTTCGAGTTAGACGGGGGGGGGTCATTTTGGCCCCCCCCCCACCAGGGCGAAGGTGGCTCAGACCCACACCAGGGCGCGGGCTATGTACAGTTGGAGATTTGAACGCTGGTTATGAACGGTATGCCCTAAATCCGAGAAATATTACGTTATTAGACCTCTCAGTGCTAGTGACAACACAAGGACATGTGGATTTACATCAAACTATATCCCCAACAACAGCGCTGCCACCGACTTCTCCACTGCATCGCGTCAGTCGCTGTCACTGGACGGACACGGCCACAGAGCGTTCCCTCTTATCTGTGTTCCTGTCGGGGTTGGTATATATCTACAGCGGCGTCGGCCGACCTCAGTCAGTCCGGGAGAGTCAGAGCAGCGGGCAGCCATGTCACGAGCTGACTTGTTCGGTGCGGGGAAGGAGGAGCGGAAGAGGAGGTTGGAACGGTGCTTTGACTGGAGAGTGAGGAAGCTAGCAGACAAGTATGGATCGTGTGCACATCTCATCCCCGACACTCTGCTGTTGGCAGCCGACATTAGGGACAAGCACTCCACCAGGTGGCAGGCCTATTGTACCGAGGCTGAGGTAAGACACACTGTCACCACGCAGGTAGATTATCCACTCATGGCAGCCCTGCAGGATATCAATGACGCCTCCGCCGCCCGTTGTCGGCACTGTCAGTCCGACCAGCCCCTCAGAGTAGCATCCATCAATAGATCAGGCAGCAGCGCCGAGGGGCTGACGGACGGGTTAGTGGGCGTAGGTGGAACGTCAGATTTTGATCTGATGTTCGAGTTCGACGGACCATTCCAATGGGCAGCACTCGGAAAGAGAGAGGAGCCGGCCGTTATTACTCCACAGTCGGCACCGCAGCTGTGGGCTCGACCGACCAAAAACCCTGGCTTTGTGACGCTGCACTGGGTCAAGACGACAAAATGCAGCCATGATAAGCCGCTGGAGGCCTTGCCGGCCGACTCCATCCGCCAGCTAATGGTAAAATTATGTCGGATTATGAGAAACGGCAAAATCAGCACCGCCGGACCAGCTGTCAACGTCAAAAGATCAAATGATGTTACAGACGGTGGCATCGACTTCGTGCCGTGCATTCTTGTGCGCGGGTGGTGGCCGGCAGAGGACCAGTTCGACGGCTATCACCTGGAGATGGACTTCCCGCCAGCAGCGGCGAGGGCTGACATCCGACGATTCGGAGTACACCTTGTCCCGACCGGCCGGCACGGCAGCGACACCGAGTTAATTGAGTTTCGGATTTCCTACTCACGGGCAGAGGTGATCACTGTTCGATACCTCGCTCCAGTCACACGAGCGGCTATTGTGGCAGTGAAAGCCATGAAAAATACATTGAAAAAGTACAAAGTGATGAGCGATGATGTACCGCTGAAGTCATATTTCATAAAAACAGCCGGGCTGTGGCTGGCTCAAACCACGCCAGCTTCGATGTGGAAAGGCGTCACCGACGGTGTCAACAAAATACTTGACTGGCTGGAAGACAAATTGAACGCCGGGAAAATTCCGTGTTTTTTCGATCATAACATCGATGTGGCAGCTGAGCTCAGCACTGTAGAGCGGCGGGCTATCATTGAAGCAGTACGGCTGATGAGGGAGCATGTCACACGTCTTCTGATGGCAAGCTGTGTGGATCAGTGGGACGTGGATCTGCTGCTGGAGGGCGGGCTAGAGCAACTCACAGAGCGCCAGCTCGAGCGCCAGCTGCGGCTCCGACTCGCAAGGACGCTCGTCCGACAGGCGGTACTTGACGGTGTCCGTTTCCGCCACACAGCTCCGTGCTGGGAGTGCTGGCGGAAGGTGAACATCCCTCCACTGGTCCACACGGCACCACTTCTACTACAGTGGTGGCATTACACCGAATCAGGAGCATACCTGCAGCAGTGTCTCATATTCATGGCGTGGGTAGTGGTCGACTCGGCAGACCTCCTGGACGGGACGCCAATGACATCACAGGTCAATGACATCGTCACGCTGGACGTGGGCCCCCTGATACAAGTCCTCACTAGATCTGACCTCGATCTCCTGCTGGGTGACCCGGACAAGGTGGCCACCTGGTGGCGTCAGCAGCTGCGGCGGCCGCTGGAGGAACGGCCGGCCGGCCTGACCGCCGAGCTGGACACGCCGCGGGGCCGTGCCGAGCTGCTGCTGCGGCCCGAGCTGCTGCTGCAGGCTGTGCAAGTTAACATACCGGGTAAAATGGCCTGGTGGCGGGATATAGACCGGGCAGTGGAGAACAGTTGGATGAAAAACTACCGACCCATACGTTCCTACCCGGAGACTCGGGAGAAGTTGGAGCTGCACATCAACACGAACCTGGATGAGTGGCTCCGTGTCAAACTACCAGAGATGGACGCCGCGTCTGTGGACGCCACGGCCGGCCTCTGGCGCCGCCGGCTGCAGCAGCTGCTGTCCGGTGACCGGCTGCGGACGATGTACAACGCTGTCACCGGCTGGTGGCCGGACCGGTGGGAGATGACGTCGCACTACCTGGCGGTGCACGAGGCCGACTCAGAGGGTAAGACGATAGTGACGCCAACCAATGCTAAATTCCGTCGTTTCATTTGCTTTCAAGTTCCATTGTCATTCCAGAAACGACTGAGAAATACTTACTAGTGCAAATAATGAAAATCGATATGCGTCCAATGTTGTGATCTTCCCGCGAGCAGATCCTGTCTATTCATTCTATCATTGAGTTGTGGTTGTTAACCCTCGCCCCGTAGGGCTACCGGCGGACCCTACCACCCGTAGGGGGGGGGGCGTTTCGGCCCCCCCTAAGATCTCGGAAAGTTACCGGCCGATTTTCAAAATTCAAACGGCGTTCGATAGCCCCACCCGGGACCTACCTTGTGACCGAATTTCATTGACCTAGGTCAAACCGATGACGTCACAGGTCAGGTCAAAGGTCATATTTTCACCGTTCACAGGCATTTCAAGAAATATGTTGTGATATCGAGTAAATTGGTAATTTATTGAAAACCATCGATGGTACATTGTTCGACAAACACATACTCTGCTATCTGAGGTCACTGATACCAGGTCAGGTCACAGCGAGGTCAGGTCACCGGGGGTCACAATATGAAAGTGTCGTGTATCAAAAATTGAGTTTGACAAATTGACGTCATCATTTTTGAACAGTTTTTTTTCGCTCTAACTTGGCCAAAAAACGAGGTATCGATCTGAAATTTGGTATGTAGATAGAAGACGGTAGGTACTATCACATATATTCCGGTTTTTTCGAAACTCAAAAAACTGTTTGGATTTTTGGCTAATTTATCCAAAAAAATGCTTTTTTGATTTTTGGGGGTCAAAACTCAAAAATTTCAAAAATCCGAGATAGCAGTTTTGTAGCCCTGTCAATTCTACATCTTTTATGTCTCTGTATCTTTAAAGCTGTATGCCTGACAGGTTTTCTCGCGAAGGTCTTTTTTCGGTCGAAAATGACAAAACATGACGTCACTCTGACGTCATTTGTGGCCAACCTATCATAGCCTCTGGAAAACATTTTAATCACAATGTGTAAAATTGATATCCGGAGGGGTCCTAAAAGTTTGGTGGCGATATCTCCAGCCGTTTAGGAGATATCGACCGAAAAGGACAGGGGGCGTTTCGCCCCCCCCCCCCCTACGGGGCGCGGGTTTTAAGTACTAAGCAGTTCGTCGGTTCAACGCCCACCCATCTAATATTTTCTACCCAACTGATACGTTTCAGATTAGGAGCATGACGAAGACGGAGAGACCGGTGGCGAGAAGCGGCGCAGCGCAGACGAGGACCAGACATCAGGGGGTCTGCCCAGCCCTCAGCGAGAGAAATGGCAGCAGCTGGAGCGACAGCACCAGCAGCTGTGGCAGCAGCTGGAGCGGCGGGGTCACGGGGAAAGGAGGAGTCTCAACCAGCAGCATGATGAGGAGCGCCGGCGTCTGGAGCGGATTCATGACAGAAAGTGGCGGAGCATGGAAATGCTGCACCATGACGAGCGGAAGAGGCTCCATCAGCGGCACGAGAGTGTTAACAGGTGCGTGGAGCTACAGTATCAGGGACAGGCGCAGCAAGAGAGACGTCGGAGGCAGCTGGAGCTGCTGGACCGGAGAAACCGAAGGCAGTGCGCGGTACTGGAGCGACAGCACCAAATAGAGTGGGGAGACCTGGAGCAGAAGGTCCACACGCAGTGGAACAAACTGAAACAGAAACACCTCAGGGAGTCACAAGAGCTGGAGGAGAGATACCCGAACATGCAGTCCGGGGAGGAGCTGGATCGGCTGATGGAGGAGTGCAGCAGGAGCCGTCGGCAGCTGCGGAAGGAGCTGAAGAAGGAGCTGGCGAAGGAGCTGGAGAAGGAGAAGGAGCTGGGGAAGGAGTTGGAGAAAGAGAAAGAGAAAGAGAAGGAGAGGGAGAAGGAAAGCAGGAAGGTGCAGGAGAAGAACCTCAAAGTGAAGGAGGAGGAGGAAAAGCCAGTTGAGCGTGGTAAGGTTTACTGTTAATAACATTGCTTGTCAACCATTTTGCAGTTAAATCATGGGCGCAGTCACGTGCTTTACATATCCTATGTTGATTTTATAGCCGGAGACTATTTGAAAATGAATAAAAACACCCTACAACTATTTCATTCAGAATCTGTATAGGTATTGACTATTGTCCTTCTGATTTCAGACAACCAAAAGCGACAACAACGACGACGACAACAACAACAGCACCATCAACAACAACAACAGCAACAACTAGAACAAGAACAACAACAAGAACAACGACGACGACGACGTCAACAACAGCAACATGAACCAGAACCACAACAGCAGGAGCGGCAGCCGAGCCGGCGCTGTCAACACCTGCGGAACCTGATAGAGGTGACGCGAAGACACCGCCAGCAGCTCATCCAGCTCCAGGAGCGGCACAACCAGGAGCTGGAGGAGCAGAGGAGACGTCACCGGCAGGAGCGGGAGGATCTGGAGCGGCGCCACCCACAGTGACCGGCGTGAGGTAATTTCGTAGTGGAAAATTATTCCAGTATTTTACGTTTTCAGTACATAATAACGAGAAAATATTGTTAATGAACATGTACTAATAAATACGTGTATTGTATTTTTCATGTTGTTTCGGTTGTCTAAGGCCAGGCTCATATTTGATTTAACCAAGCCTGCTCTGTTTGTGTTTCAGGATACCAGCGAAATCACTGTGACAAACTCAGGGAGGCGCTACTACGGAGAACATGTCGACAGCGAGATATATGTAGCATCAGAAATGGTGGAAATATGTCGCTAGTGTAGATGCTGAGATTGATAAAACGAGACCAGTTGCATTTTTATTAATGCTTATAAGGTCAGTGCTCATGTGATGGCGATGTTAGCAATGCGTATAGCGTTTATATAGTCATAGTTTATAACTATGAGGTATGTGTTGTTTTTACGACTGCAAAATGTAGTTTTAATGACTAATGCTATGCTATAAATGGTGACATTGATGTTGGCTCTCCGAACACCTTATGTTGGTTATGGACTGTTTTTACAACACATGTATTGTGCAGTGTTGTGCAACGCTCGTCCGCACATGTCTCACGCCACACGCGAGGAGATCGCGAGACAGGGCTGAATATCATGCCCCAGCCGCCCTACAGTCCGAACCTGGCTCCTTCAGATTTTCACCTCTTTGGTCCCCTGAAGGATGGCCTCCGTGGTGAACACTTCGAGACCGACGCTGAAGTCAGGTGCGCTGTCAAAAACTGGGTGAAAAAGACGGAAAACGCGTTTTTTCCGGGCGGAATTCCGGCGTTGGCCGGAACGCTGGGAGAAGTGTGTGCAGGCGGGCGGCGACTGGTTTGAGGCAAAGGCTACATTCGGAAACATTTGATCTATAATCTGTGAAAGTTTGAAAGTGTTAAATAAAGAAATAAAGAAGTTTTGACCGATTGTTCGTTACTTATTGAACGACCTAATACAATGTTGTGAAGCTCTGTAAATACTATACAAACGGCAGTCCCCATCCCCCATCTTTCGATGACCGGACACAAGGTCAGTTGTCGATGTGGTGATGGGAATCTGTGTAACGAACCGTTACATCGAAGCCATTTAATATGTGGGCTACTGGAAGCGATGTACATAATATCAGAACGAAATACGAGTAACCTATACAAAAACGACGACACACCGGGCTCCACAGATAGCGCTGCTCCGAACCACCGCGTCCAACACAGGAAGGGTGACGGCCACTGCAGCCGCAGCTGGCCAGGAAGGACGTCAGATAGGAGGGCTGGCACCGCCGTATACCCCAGCCGCAGGCAGGATGATGCGGTTGGCGTAGCGTCGGTCCGAGAAGGGGTGGGACGGTGACATCATGCCAATCTGGAAAATACTGCGCAAAATAGAGCTGACGCGACTTGCCCGGTTTAGGTCACATGATCATGACAGCCTGTGGCTTTTTGGTCAGGTTAGTGAAATTTGAGAATGTGAAACAGATATTCGGTACATGTATATACACATTACACATTGCTAGTTGCAAATGCAATTGTCAAAACTATTTCATGTGTTTGAACGGTTTGATTTTTGATGACCTTCAGTGACCTAAGGGTCAGCAGTGACTTCACCCCTGCCGCCAGTCCACCGTGGCTGCAGCGGTCCTCGCCTCCATGACCATTGCCTCAGACATACGAGAGGATTGATAAAGTTTGTGCCGAGTGTCCCAATAGGTACAGCCCACCGCAATGTAGGGTTTTACCAATCTCAACGGTTGGCTTTGACTTGCGATTGTTTAATGCGGAGTGATCGAAAAGAAGGTGTCAATAGCTAAAGTTGCAGCTGCAAGGGTGACGATACATATAAGCTACATTCAAAGTTTCATTGTAGTCTGGCTAATCGTTCGTAAGCTTCAGAAGCAGAACATACCCATGACTGAAACTCCACATTACTTTTGCTGTGGACTGTACTATTGAGCGCAGAATCCGCGCTCATACCGGGACCGAAGCGGGGCAGGCCTGGGGTATCAGAGAGTGTACCGATTAGTGTGATGCGGAACCATATCCCATCTAGTCGGCTGCTGATCTCCCACGTACTAGTGACAACTCAGATCTCTCAGTACTACAACTTAGACCTCAGTCGACCGGTGACAGCGGTCAGGGTCGGACGTGCGTGCGGCGCTCCGATCCGCTCGGCCGTGCGCTTCGGAGTCGCGTGCGACCACCGCGTCCTTTGGCCCACGGAGCCGGTGACTTTTTGATTTCCTGTTTGCGTTGAGCAGCCATGGTGGCGGCTTAAGCTCCGAGGCGCGGAGCCTGCAACAGTGCAGACAACAGAAAGAAAGTGAACTTTTTGTGTGACAACGCGCATACCCTCGTCGCGTGTGTGCCATGTCTCACGCGGCTAGCAGCAGCGAAGGCGCTGAGGACAACGAGCGTGCCACAGCAGTGAGTGACCAACTGCATGTGGGTGGACACGGTGAACGCCAGTCGGTGAGCGAGCTGGTGAAGACTTATGGTGACTCACAAAGTGATAGCCAGAAACGTGATCGCTCGGAGTCGGGCGACCCCATGCCCGCTGGAAAGCGCGGCGCCAGAGACCGTAACGGGGAACCAGCTCGCAGCCCGTCCACCTTCGTCGGCCGCAGCTTCAAGGACCACCTGGATGCAGCCATTGAGGGTCTCGAGAGCCGTGTCACACTGTCGCTTTCACGCGACCTTCACGAGTTTCGAGAGACGCTCATGACGGAGATCGACAAGCTCAATGAGCGAGTCAAAGACCTGGAGAAGCATGTGGAGGAAAGGGACGGCGTCATCGCTGAACTCCAGGACGAGCTCCATCATTCAAGAAAGGAGACAGCTGCCCTGCTCACCCGTGTGGAGGAAGCAGAGATTAACTCTCGCTTGCCGTGCCTCATCCTCTCAGGACCGGCCATGGCGTCCCGACGCGCTCCCCGCCTGGAGCCGCCCCTGGCCGGCCAGACAGCGCCCGGGGCGACGGCCGGTTCTTGGTCGGGTGCACCCGCGGAGCCCGCCGACCTCAGCCGGGGTCAGGCTGCCGTGACGTCACGCGACCAGCGGGCCGAAGCAGAGGGGAGGAGGGCCGGTGAGTCGGCTTCGAGCGGCGGTGATGGGCGGAGTGACGGGCGGGGTCGGGCGGTGGCGCGCGGCGGCGGTGGTAATGGTGCCTGGGAGCAGGAGGACATCAACGCACTCGTTGTTGCCACGCTCAACCAGTGCATGCCAGGACTCAACCTCGCCGAGAGTGATATAGACCGCGCCCATCGTCTCCCAGGCCCCAACCATCGAGTGATTGTGCGGTTCGTGCGATCGGGGCAGGGAAGTGTTCGCGACGCGGTGATGGCGCGGCGCCTCGAGCTGCGCGGGAAGGATCTCTACATCAACGAGTCCCTGACCAGACCCCGAGGCCTGATCTTCCGCTCGCTTCTAGCAGCAAAACGCGAGAAGAAGATCTACACGGTGTATTCGGAGGAGGTCAGGTATACTTTAAGGAGCAGCAGTTCGGCGTGGGAACCCGAGTCGACTCCCTTCAGCGGCTGACAGACCTGGGCTACACGGTCATCGAGCGCTGAACGAGCAGACGCTCCCAAGGTCAATCGATCGACGAACTGAGGGGACTCTTGCGCGGCGGGTACCAATTCAGCCCTTGGAGGTAATGTTCAGAGCTTTTGTTTGAAGGTTCGTGATTTTTAGGAGTGTAATTGCAATCGTAGTTTAAGCTGTTTCCTACTTCTCATTTAGCAGTATAATAACAGCGTTTTCCCGTCTTTCGATGTTAATTGATAGAGTAAAGAGATAGAGTCTTTGGCACACAATACGCATGTTATTGAAACGGAGCAATTAACCCTATTAGTGGCAGGGGGGTTGTTTTTATCCACCCCTCAGGTTTTTCGGGAATATCTCCGAAACCGCTGAAGCTACGATGCTGAAATTTTCTGACTTTTCCTAAAACTAAATTGGGCACATTCCCTGAAAATTTCAAGTTCATAACTTTACCAGGGGCGGCTCCAGAGCACTGGGAATTAGGGGGTCCTATTCGTGAAGGGAGTCATTTGGGCGAAGATCACGATGCTGCACCAGTTTTACGAACAGTGAATAAAAGGTATCATGTGATAACATATACAGTTATTGTGCATCCTCTTTTGACACGTTTTTGCTATAATAGGCGGATCCAGGCGTCCAAAAAGGGTGGTTATGTTTTACCTCCCAACATAGGTGCCCTGACCCCGCCTATGCGTTACCAATACAATTTTAGGCGTTCTCTCATAAGAAAATTTTAACATAACAAGACCATTACCACCCTTTTTAGAAACAGTACCAACAAAAACCTCATTTACTATACTTTTTGTGTACCCCCAATCTCAATGATATGTATCCGCCTATGATTTTTGAAAATGCATATTTTTAGGATCCATGTGAATTCCTGGTTCATTCTCTATCGATCGGCAAAAGTTGCGTTAAGATTGGTTCAGAAACCTGGCCGTGATAAACAGTCTAAAATGTATCTGCAATTTGCCCGTTTTTACCCCCCTCTACCCCCCCCCCCCTATTGACATTTTTTAATTTTTATTTTTTAGAAATGTAGATCACGTTGAGCGAAATCGAATGCCGTTTGAATTTTGAAAATCGGCCCGTTAGATCTCAAGATATCAAGGGGGGTCGTAAACAGCCCCCGGGCTGCCACTAATAGGGGGTAGCCAGGAGCCTGCCACTAATAGGGTTAAGGGTTAGTTTCTAGTTATATTTGAGTTGCAGGCTCCGCGAAACGTTTTTGTTTCGTTTTTTTGTGATTATCTTTTTCAACGTATATGTCGTTTTCTGCTTGTTTTTGTCATGTATGGTTTAACCTCTTGTACTACCGATCATATCCACAAGCACACACACTCACGCATACATCTACACATCAACACACACCCCAACACACTCAGACAACGCACACTCATTCGTTCAATCAGAGATTTCAATGTGCTGCTCTCGATGGATTCCGTTTTTGCTTGAGCATACTGCATAATGGTTGATTTAACCTTCCAGGCGGTGGGGGGGGGGGGCATTTTTTTGCCCCCCCTTTACTTTTTTCGATATATCTCGAGAACCGCTGCGCCGATCGTCACCAAACTTTCAGTATCCTCCCGGGAGCAGCTAGCGCACATGGTGACCAAACATTTTTTCCAAAGGCTATGATAGGTTGGCCGCTAATGACGTAAGAGTGACGTCATTTTTGCCATTTTCGACCCAAAAAAAGGTTTCGCGGGAAGAGCTGTCAGGCCTACAGCTTTAGAGATACAGAAAAATGTTTTAGACATAAAAGGTGTGAAATCAAAAGGGCTACAAAACTGCTATTTCGGTTTTTCGAATTTTTTTGGATTTTGACCCCAAAAATCAAAAAATAGATTTTTTGAATATATTAGCCAAAAAATCCAAAAAGTTTTTTAAATTTCGAAAAACCGGAATATATGTGATAGTCCCTACCACCTTCTATCTACATACCAAATTTGAGATTGATACCTCATTTTTTGGCCAAGTTATAGCGAAAAAACTGTTCAAAATTGATGACGTCAAATTTTCAAACTCAATTTTTAGCAATTCTAGACCTCGTAGCGCAAAACAAAGACCACCATTAGACTCCCCGTGACGAGCTGCATCGAATCGATACCCATTTTATGCAAAAATATCAACTTTGAAATTTGACCTTTTTTGACCTGACCTTGACCTGACCTCCACCAGAAAGTGACCTAAACCGTACCTGATGGTCTTATAACCAACACCATTGAGTTGGAAATGAAAAACTGACCATAAAACATGCATCACATAACCTTAGTAAAGTTGGGTTCATGTGGTGACCCTTGGTGACCTTTGGTGACCTGACCGGTGACCTGACCTGGTATGACCAGTGTTCTCTAATAGCAACATATGTACTAGACAACTGACGCCTTATCGATGATTTTCGACAAAATGCGTTTTACTCGGTGTTATAGAGCTTTCCCTAGAAGCCCTGTGAACGGTGAAACCTTTTATCTTTGACCTGACCTGTGACGTCATCGGTGACCCCGAGGTCAATGAAATTTTGTTTCCCTCGACAAATTTGACAGGGCTATCGAACGCCGTTTGAATTTTCCGGATCCGTCCAGTAGTTTCAGAGATACGGGGGGGGGCAAAAAAGTGCCCCCCCCCCCCACCGCGTGGAAGGTGGCTGGTAGGCCCACCGCCTGCCGGGTTAAAATTTGTAACTATAAATTGTAGAGGTCTTGGCGACTTGAGAAAACGTAGAGACGTTTTGAATTATATCAGAAAACAAAATTACGAGATATTTTCTTACAAGATACGCACAACACTGATGTGTCAACAAAGTACTTTAATAGCTTATGGGCAGGTAAATGCTACCATTCATGCCACACAAACCGTAGTAGAGGTGTAAGCATTTTGATTAAGCGAAACGTACAAAGCGAGATTATAGAAACAAAACATTCAGATTGTGGAAACTTCATTATAGTAGTTTGTAAGATAAGTACAGAAACCTATTTGCTCGTAAATATTTACGGGCCTAATAACGACGATCCAAATTTTTACCAAAAATTATAGCTACAATGAGAACATACGATACAGATCACACGATTCTAGGAGGCGACTTTAATTTTGTAATAAACCCATCTGTCGATTCCTTCAATTACGCACGAGAGTACAACAGGAACGCAAAAGGGGTATTTCTAAGGTTTGCAAATGAAGATTCACTTGTAGACATCTGGAGAGTTAAATATCCGTACCAATCAGAATTTACTTGGGCCAGAAATAATCCACTTAAATGCGGCCGATTAGATATGTTTTTTGTTAGTGAACACCTAGTAACATCAGTGCTTGAAACAAAAATTAAACCAGGATATAGGTCAGACCATTCCTTTGTAACAATGATCCTAAAATTACCTGAACTAGAGAAAGGACCTGGACTCTGGAAAATGAACGAGGCAGTTCTCCAAGAATCTGAATATAAAGATATGATAAATACGTTAATAAGAAATACTGTATTTCAGTATGCAGCTCCCATTTATAATAGAGAATTTGCAAACCATTTTTCAAACTACTCCTCGATCCAACTCACAATTAGTGATAGCCTGATGTACGAAACGCTACTAATGACCATTAGAGGCGAAACTATAAAGTATTGTTGTAGGCGAGCAATGGCATCTTTGAGCATCATCATAAGTAGAAAAGTATGTATAAATAACCTTATGCTCATTCTTTGCACTTTTTTGTTGAAATTGAATAATTAAACAAAATCATTGATATATTTCGGCTTGCGCCATCTTCAGAATGTACAGAAACAATTGTCGACACAAACAAACAAAATTCGATTCCATCAATCAATAAATCGTGCAGCGCTTCAATCAGCTCCTTGATGAGAGAATAATTTCATATATACATGGCTCTCGAAATAACAATGCGCCGTCCATGATATCTACGATACATGTACAATATACAACACACAAGATCAATATACAATATACAAAATAACAACATAGAATCTGCATGAATCATCACATTGTTTGGCGCAGCCTAAATCAACGGCACAATCAGACAGTAGTTGTCACAATCAATTAGTGGATATGTCCAATATAGTTATGTGGGGGTGTACGATGGACGCTGCAGAAGTGGCCAGGATGAAGTTTGGGTGTTCAAACATGGTTTTTGGTTCCTTATTTCCACTGATTCGGATATTTTTAAATCAGCGACGTCTTTACACACTCTTTCAATGGAGATTTTGAATGACGATGATGTGATTGTACATGATGGGTGTCTTTGGGTAACGTGATCCCCAAGAGGGGTGTTTTTTGCCTTGTTCTTAGCGTCACGAAAGTGTTCATTGAATCTGTCACGGATGCGCCTTTTTGTTTCGCCAATGTAAATAGTACTTTCATTGTCACAAAGATTACATGTAATTTTGTAGACGGCATTTTTGATGTGACAGCGGCCTGGGAGCCCTGCTTCGCATGTGGCACAGCGTTTGGCACCAGCAGGGCACGGGGGGCTTTCCAGCGCTGACCTCACGATGTGTTTGGCCACCGTTTTCCCACTGGTCCACGCGATACGTGCCTGTACGCCACATGAGCGCACTACCCCGTTGACTCGTCGTGCAAGGGCCTCGTCTATGTAGGGGAGAGATATGTAAGTCGTGTCGGTGTCTCGTTGTTTAGTGTTTCGTCTTTTTGATCTTTGTCTGTGATACATGATTTTGTGTTTAGTGCTTTGAATGAGTCTGTTCGGGTATCCATTGTGTCTGAACAGTGATTCCATGAGTCCCATGCCCCGTTCTTGTGCTTGTCTATCAGAACCTAGTCGTTTGGCGCGTAGAAGCTGAGAGTGTAGTACAGAGCGTTTGCATTGCATCGGGTGTGCTGACGTGTAGTGAATGATGATGGGGGCTGTCATAGGTTTGATGTAGAGCTCAGTGCTGTAAGAGCCGTCTTCTTTCACTCTGATCATGGTGTCAAGGTATGGTATGCATCTGTTTGGAGTTTGGTCGGTCCTCTCTATCGTGAACTTTAGGGCTGGGTGAAAGTCGTTGAGGAATCGGAAGTATTCGTCTAGTTTGTCCGGTCCGTGTGTCCAAATACCGAGAATGTCGTCGATATATCTCATGTACGTCATAGGCTGATACTTTGAATTTGGAGAGGTGAGTATCATCGATTCTACTGCGTCCATGAACATAATGGCTAGCGGTGGGGCGATCCTGGATCCCATCGCCACTCCCTCTGTCTGTTTGAAGTATTTTTGACCAAATCGAATGTAGTTGTTGCTGAGACAATGTCTAAGGAGGGAGTCGATGTCCTTTACAGTGAGTCCACAAGTGTCAATATCGTCCAAGTGTCTGTTCATAAGATTCAAGGTAGCTGTGATTGCCTCGTGGGTGGGAATATTTCCGTAGAGGTTGGTCACGTCAACTGAAAACACTATACAATCTTTTGGCAGTCCTTGGGGAAACTGGGTCCGTAGTCTGTCTAGATAGTCGTCTGTGTTTGTCAAATGGGCCGGCACAAAGGTCAGTAGCTGCGTAATTATCCTTTCCAGAAGCCATGCTAACTTGTCCAGGGGGTCTCCGCATGCTGAGACGATAGGTCTGAGTGGTGCGTCTGGCTTATGTGTTTTTGGGAGACCATAGAGCTCAGCTGTACGACTTCCGGAGGGCATTACGCTTTTGATGACTTTGTCGGGTACCTTGTTTGCTAACGTATCTTTGATAAGTCTTTTTGTTTGAGCTTCCAATTTAGTAGTAGGATTTTTAGGCACGCTTTCATATTCTTTGGTTATTTTTTCTGCTTTTTGTAAGTATTCGTTTTTTGATAGCAGTACCAGGCTCTTACACTTGTCTGAACGTTTTACTATGATATCTGGATCCTCGCCCAGCTGTTTTAACATTTTACTGTCATGAGGCCCATGGTTGGGCTCTGATGTAGTTTTGTGATTTTTGTAGATGGTCATGACTTTTTGCTTGAGAACTTTGAATGACTTCTCTGTGCTGCTGTCAGCGAAAGGTGCCGCCCGAGTGTCAGTTTCGCTAAACTTTGGTGTCAATTTCAGTTTGTGTTTTGCTCCCTGGGTCAGGTCTGGGTCAAGGTCGATGTCTGGTTCAGGGGTATTTGAATCACCTTCATCTTGCTGATCCGTATTTGATGCTACAGTACCGTTATCTGACTCAGAACTGTTGGCACTAGGATGCAGGTTTGACTTTCTTTTTTCAATATGCTTTTTCCAACGCAAGGCAAAAACACCCCTCTCAAGGCCGATCTCTACTTCTTTGATCACGTTCCTGTTCACTGATCGTGTGAGAGCGAAATTAGGGCCCTTGCTAAGCAAATCTACCAGCTGGTCGGGAAGCATCTTATCGGTCATGTTAACAAACTTATCGCGATTACTGAATGGATCAGGGGCTGTGCTGGAGGGATAAGACTTTCTGCGGGTGGGTCCTGTTTGGTCACGGGTGCTATTCACACAGTCGATATCATTGAAATCGCTTTCTCCAAGACAGTCATGCCAGATATCCCCGTCAGCATCCGGGGCTACACGCAAGGCGCACATTTTTGTATCGTCCCCTGAGTCGCTGGCTAGTCTTTGGTCAGCCTGCAGCTGTATCACATCTGACAAGCAATCATACCACTTTTCGAGAGGTTCAGTGCCCACGCAGCCACCGGGCAATAGACTCGAACAACCGTTTACTGGGGAGGTCGACAAGAGGCTTGTGATCTCGCCAAGTATCGCTGGTTTTACGTTATCACGGGTGGAGTTGGAGTTTTGCAGAGGGAAGTTCTTACCTCCAGGCGTTACGGTATCACGCGCAGATGTTACTGTAGTGTCTCTGCAGGTCGGATGCAGGTGTGGCATCGGGTCACTGCGGCAATCAAACCACAGCTCCTCGGTTCCTGGGGCCACTGGTGAGGTCGACGGAGGCGTTTGCAGGTCAGTGCTGACCAGACGGTCGTTTTCTTCTGGCGGTCGTCGCTGGTTCTGGTTCTTGTAGTTCTTGCTCCTGGTTCTTGTCGGTCTTCTCGATGTCGATCGTTCGTGGCCGGCTCCAATCGTCCCATCTTCGTCGTTTTGGTTGGTGTACGCCGTCCGGTTGAGGTCACTGGCGTCGCTTCTCTCTCGATCAGGGCTCGTCCTTCGTTTCACAGTGGAGGTGTCACTGATGCTGATTTCTTGCCGCAAGGTGAGAAACTTCTTACCATGCGTGCTGGCTGAAGTCCGTGAGGTGTCTTCATACACCTGTCTAGCTAGGTGACGTGTAAGGTCGTAATGCTCGTGTGAAGCTGCTTCCCGATCAAGACGCCTTGCTTCTCGATGTCTGAAAGCTTGAGTTCGGAAGGCATCTTTGATCGACTCGCTAAGAAGTTGTCTGCAGAAGTTTTTGCGACGCTTTTCTACAGTCTTGTTGTTCTTGAATACATACGCTATATTGCGTACGCTCTGGGTGATAAATCTTGGATACACTGCTGCACGTTTACATTCAAGAAGGAATCGGATTCGTTCGTTCGTCTTTGCTTGTTTGTCTGCGTTGATCACAATACGCACCAATGCTTCTCTGCGGTTAAAATCTTGTTCAAGTTGTTGTAGGCGAGCAATGGCATCTTTGAGCATCATCATAAGTAGAAAAGTATGTATAAATAACCTTATGCTCATTCTTTGCACTTTTTTGTTGAAATTGAATAATTAAACAAAATCATTGATATATTTCGGCTTGCGCCATCTTCAGAATGTACAGAAACAATTGTCGACACAAACAAACAAAATTCGATTCCATCAATCAATAAATCGTGCAGCGCTTCAATCAGCTCCTTGATGAGAGAATAATTTCATATATACATGGCTCTCGAAATAACGATGCGCCGTCCATGATATCTACGATACATGTACAATATACAACACACAAGATCAATATACAATATACAAAATAACAACATAGAATCTGCATGAATCATCACATTGTTTGGCGCAGCCTAAATCAACGGCACAATCAGACAGTAGTTGTCACAATCAATTAGTGGATATGTACAATATAGTTATGTGGGGGTGTACGATGGACGCTGCAGAAGTGGCCAGGATGAAGTTTGGGTGTTCAAACATGGTTTTTGGTTCCTTATTTCCACTGATTCGGATATTTTTAAATCAGCGACGTCTTTACACACTCTTTCAATGGAGATTTTGAATGACGATGATGTGATTGTACATGATGGGTGTCTTTGGGTAACGTGATCCCCAAGAGGGGTGTTTTTTGCCTTGTTCTTAGCGTCACGAAAGTGTTCATTGAATCTGTCACGGATGCGCCTTTTTGTTTCGCCAATGTAAATAGTACTTTCATTGTCACAAAGATTACATGTAATTTTGTAGACGGCATTTTTGATGTGACAGCGGCCTGGGAGCCCTGCTTCGCATGTGGCACAGCGTTTGGCACCAGCAGGGCACGGGGGGCTTTCCAGCGCTGACCTCACGATGTGTTTGGCCACCGTTTTCCCACTGGTCCACGCGATACGTGCCTGTACGCCACATGAGCGCACTACCCCGTTGACTCGTCGTGCAAGGGTCTCGTCTATGTAGGGGAGAGATATGTAAGTCGTGTCGGTGTCTCGTTGTTTAGTGTTTCGTCTTTTTGATCTTTGTCTGTGATACATGATTTTGTGTTTAGTGCTTTGAATGAGTCTGTTCGGGTATCCATTGTGTCTGAACAGTGATTCCATGAGTCCCATGCCCCGTTCTTGTGCTTGTCTATCAGAACCTAGTCGTTTGGCGCGTAGAAGCTGAGAGTGTAGTACAGAGCGTTTGCATTGCATCGGGTGTGCTGACGTGTAGTGAATGATGATGGGGGCTGTCATAGGTTTGATGTAGAGCTCAGTGCTGTAAGAGCCGTCTTCTTTCACTCTGATCATGGTGTCAAGGTATGGTATGCATCTGTTTGGAGTTTGGTCGGTCCTCTCTATCGTGAACTTTAGGGCTGGGTGAAAGTCGTTGAGGAATCGGAAGTATTCGTCTAGTTTGTCCGGTCCGTGTGTCCAAATACCGAGAATGTCGTCGATATATCTCATGTACGTCATAGGCTGATACTTTGAATTTGGAGAGGTGAGTATCATCGATTGAATGATACTCAATGAAAGTACTATTTACATTGGCGAAACAAAAAGGCGCATCCGTGACAGATTCAATGAACACTTTCGTGACGCTAAGAACAAGGCAAAAAACACCCCTCTTGGGGATCACGTTACCCAAAGACACCCATCATGTACAATCACATCATCGTCATTCAAAATCTCCATTGAAAGAGTGTGTAAAGACGTCGCTGATTTAAAAATATCCGAATCAGTGGAAATAAGGAACCAAAAACCATGTTTGAACACCCAAACTTCATCCTGGCCACTTCTGCAGCGTCCATCGTACACCCCCACATAACTATATTGTACATATCCACTAATTGATTGTGACAACTACTGTCTGATTGTGCCGTTGATTTAGGCTGCGCCAAACAATGTGATGATTCATGCAGATTCTATGTTGTTATTTTGTATATTGTATATTGATCTTGTGTGTTGTATATTGTACATGTATCGTAGATATCATGGACGGCGCATCGTTATTTCGAGAGCCATGTATATATGAAATTATTCTCTCATCAAGGAGCTGATTGAAGCGCTGCACGATTTATTGATTGATGGAATCGAATTTTGTTTGTTTGTGTCGACAATTGTTTCTGTACATTCTGAAGATGGCGCAAGCCGAAATATATCAATGATTTTGTTTAATTATTCAATTTCAACAAAAAGTGCAAAGAATGAGCATAAGGTTATTTATACATACTTTTCTATAAAGTATTGCAAAAGAAAAGCACGCAAAAGAAGACAAAAAGAAGAGGACCTAAATAATAAGATTCAGTTAGCTCATCAAGCATTTAACAGAGATAAATGCGATGATAATGCAAATCATTTACGCAAAACTCAAGAAGATCTTGAGGAACATAGGAAACCATACATAGATGGGTTAATAGTGCGGTCTAGAACACAATGGCACGAAGAAGGAGAAAGAAGCTCAAAATACTTTTTGTCCTTAGAAAAAAGGAACGCTGTTAAAAAGACAATACAATATATACAACATGAAAATAAAACAATAACAAAACAAAATAATATCTATATTACTATTTGAGGAGGGTGCGTCTGTCCGTTACCGAGGTCCCGACTTGGTGGTGCTTTGCGTGGACTACAGGCCAGACCGTTGCACCTAGCCCGGTGAAATTTGCACAACTTATAGATCAAGGATGCGCGACGTGCCTTTGAGGGGTCTCAGCTGGATCGGATTGATAGGGAGCGCGTGGCGCGTGCTCAAAAAGTGCAAATTCGCGTCATAGACTTTACATGTATAAATCGGCGTGCGAAATCGGGCGCAAACGGCTAATTTTGGCCGACACGGGTCCAGTTCACGTGCAATATCTTGGTGACCAGGGGTCCGACCGGCACGGGGAAAACAGCATCGTGTACAGAATTGAACGGGCTATTGAATGGTGTGCAATGCAGAGGATAGCACGCGCCACGTGCACCGGAGAGGGCACTTTTATTTGAAAAATTGCGGTTTTTGAGGGATTTTGGAATTAATTTTATTTTTAGGTGACCGTCAAATGGAGCGAATTGAATCAACGCCTATTTGCAAGAGAAAGGTACCGCCTCTCATATAAAAATTGTGAATAGCTAATTGATCGACGCCAAGGTGGTACAAATCGCTAGAGAAAATGGTGTTTGTCAATTTTGTGCCACTTTATTAATCACACCGGGTTTGCTGCATAACCTGATACCTTTGGCAATTGAATATGGTACCATTGGATAGAGCATTTAATTCTGTCCAATATTCACTCTTCATTTTTGCATGATTAGCAACAGTATCCTTAAAAATGTAAATGTTCCAAACCATTACATTGTCATTTTTAGCGAAATTCATCGATGGCCCTCAAAAGACTTCACGCCAGTTTTCGAATCATTCTAAAGTAGAACGCATGATAATACGACACGGGCACCTCGATGCGATGTATCTTTTAGTTTTCTTACAAAATGCTTGGCCGTCAAAAAGCAATCGAACGAAATGGATATCTACCAACCAAATCGACACAGACCAACCCAATACCCACGGGTCAAAAAATCCCCCCTTCGCGTTGCGGAGCACGCGGGTAACCCTAGTATTATCCCTTTTCACCCAAACCCTGCAAAATAAATATCAACGCAGGAAGGACAATGAGACGAATCCATCCTTTATTCAAAAGAACGTTAAAAATGCCCTATCGGATCGCGAAAAAGGGTTGCTAGAAAAAAATATAACACTTCAAGAATTAACAACATCCCTCAATAGTATGAAAAAAGGAAAAACCCCTGGCAGCAACGGATTTACAGTAGATTTCTTCCGTTGTTTCTGGGAACCATTAGGAACTTTATTACTTCGCGCATTTAATGAGTGTCATGACAAAAACTCCACAATACCAACACATCGTGAAAGCATCATTACTTTAATACCGAAAAGTGGAAAATCAAACCATGTGTTACAGGGATGGCGACCGATATCCTTGTTGAATGTTGATTATAAAATTATTTCCACGGCAATAGCAAACAGGTTTAAACAAGTGATAAGTAGCATAATAAGTCCCACGCAATCGGCTTACATAAAGGGACGATATATTGGAGAGAATACAAAATTAGTATATGATATTATAGCTTGCAATAAGTACCAAAATAAAGAGTACCAAATATTAGCTGCAGATTTTGAGGCCGCCTTTGAAACTATATCTTGGGATTACATGAGAGTTGTCTTGAAAAATATGAACTTCGGAATAAAATTTATAAATATTATTAATAACCTGTATTTAAATCAACAAAACTTTTCTCGAATATTACTCAATGGCTTTCTAGGCGAGAAAATCTACATACAAAGAGGAATTCGACAAGGAGACCCAGCATCAGGATATCTATTTAATATAGCGGTAGAAATTTTAGCCCAACAAATAATAAATTCACATAAAATATCAGGAGTTGCTATAACTACGCATACAGAAGTTCGCATCAGCCAATACGCAGACGACACTATCCTGTTCCTCGATGGATCTGAGCGCTCACTTGTAGGCGCAACTGAAGAACTAAATTATTTCTCGTCCCAATCTGGTCTGAAGCTCAACTGGAATAAAACGTCATGTCTGTTGCTCAGTCCAGTAGCTCCACCACAATTTCCAAACAATAGTATAGCACACCAAATAAAGTTTGTAGATGAAATTAAAATATTAGGGATACGATTCACTCGGGACGTTACCAACATAACCGATCAAAATCTCGCATTGAAAATAGCATCACTAGAAACCGAAATTAAACAGTGGAAAAGACGCTACCTTACCCCAATAGGCAAGATTACGGTAATAAAATATTGCTGCTTGCAAAACTTGTACATATATTAATGGCTTTACCGAACCCGTCTAAATTATTTATCAAAAAAATAGAAAGTATGTTTTATGACTTTCTATGGAATGGTAAGCCAGATCGTGTTAAAAGAATTAAATTAATCCAGGGTTACAATTCAGATGGACTCCAGATGGTTGACGTTAACACATTCATACATACCTTGAAGATAGCATGGATTAAACGACTCACAAACGAATCTGCTTTTACAGCGATTTCAAAAAACGAACATATCGATCCTTACAAACTTCTAATGTATGGCACGGCAAAGCTAACAAATGCAAAAACTCGCATATATAATGCATTCTGGCGTGATGTTATTGACGCATTAATTCAATTCAATAAAGCACTTGACATGGAACCAAACAAAATACTTACAGAGCCAATTTGGTTTTCAGATTACACGAAATTTAGAACATCCACGGTTTCGTCGTGGGAAAAACAAGGGCTTAGCTTTATCGGTGATCTTTTTAACTCAGATACAGGGAATCTTCTGACAAGGGAAGAAATAAAAACAAAATATCGTATCTCAATGTCATTCCTATGCTATGAATCCTTAATTCGAAGTCTTCCCCACGAAGTAAGAACAGCAAACAATGTATTACTCCAAAGACCAAACATACCGTACAGGACACAAATAGTACTGAGTAAACCAAAAGTCAATAAGTTCATATACACATTATTAAAGGAAGACTGCCACCTTCAAAAAGTTTTCTCAGATCGGCCTATGATTTATTCCCTGGACAAAACAAAATTTTAGAATTCACCTGACAAAGTATCATCACGTGAATCGCGAAAAAAAATGTCGATTATCATACAATTATCAATCGGTTAATGTCTAGCGACAATGTTTACACATCACTAGACTTCAAGGTCATAAGATTATTACATTTTATTTGAAAAAGTAAGGTATTTTATGATTTACTAATATATGATTTCATAAGAAATTGGCCATGTTTAATTTATTTTGCATTTAAGTTCGTAAAACATTTAAAAAATCATGGCTCATTTGGAATGGGTCTGGCCCATGTTAAACCCCATTTCCCACACTTTTTTGGAAAAATGAACTACTGAATATATAAGTTTAACTTTTATTTTGACACTCCAAAATTCTTCTCTGATCTCGAAACAATCACAGTTTTGACATATATTTACCAAAAGATAAGAAAATTCATGTTTCAAAGTTATCGATAAACAGTAGAGATGTCGGTTTTCTTGGACTAAAAAAATGGCATCAAACTGAACTTTGGTCTTCGATTTCTCGCAAACGGGTTCGAATTTCGGAAAACCGACTTCAGTCTGGGACATAGGTGGCTCAGCTCTAGTGAAAACCGTTTTGTGAAAAAAAGGTGGCAGTCTACCTTTATTAAAGGCCTTAGGGGATAAATATAAAGCATCGAGTGACAAATTAAAGCAAAAATGGATCCGCGACATTGGATGCTTCCAAGTAGGAAGTATGTGGCAAATAAAAACAGCTACAAAATCTGTGTATTTATCATATCTTCATTATCGAATAATCAACAGAATAATAAGCACGAATACTTTCTTACATAAAATAAAAATATCGAACACGGAATCCTGCACTTTTTGCAAGCAAGAACCAGAAACAATAATACATTTGTTTTGGTACTGTTCAGTAACCCAAACATTCATGCAAAACACAGCAAGTTTTCATAACACGAAATATAACTTAACCTTTCCAAATGACGTTCAGTCATGGTTCTTTCTTCAAAATAAGGACTCATTACAAGTACTTATAATAACAATCACCAAAGCAGTAATATTTAAAGCACGTAATAACAGTGAGAAGCCGAGTGTAGAACATTTGGTGATAGCAATTAAAAACGAAATTCAAAAAGAGTACCTTGCAAGTCGCATTAATAATCAGATTGACAGGTTTGAGCAAAAATGGAAATCATTGAGGCACATTCTCCGTTAAAAGCGAATTTCTTTGTATTATGTGCTATAGCAGATTTACTCATGATAGCGAGAGCACACATACAAAAGCACACAACTCCACCTACACAGTTACACGCATACCAACATAAACACACCTACATAAATACATGTTGTCGCCGACGCAACGAAAGGCGACAGCGATTGGAGCGCACGAGGAACGTTAATATTTTATTTATGATTTTACTGAGCGTTCCGACGGGTTTCGACGAAAAATACAGTTTTTTTGAGTGCATTACGACGATTCGTTTCCCTTCGCTTTTCGTATTCGTAATATGGGAATTTTTCGCATTTAACGTAATGTATTCATTAACTCAACATTCGTGATTGTTGTAACGACAACAATTAATGGTCCTCCGGGCCGGATCGATAAGAATCGATCCTTTTGTCGTGTGCTTTTGTCATCGATTGCCATTGACCCCGAATTCATTGTAACGTAAGGATGACCTACTTTACTCGCTAGCATCTATCTCGCACTGTTACAGTTAAAGTAAATTGTAGCCCTTATCATGGAGACGGCTGAGAAGAAGTTACGAGCCAGGAAGAAGGGAGCATTTGCGAGACTCTGTAATGTAGCCGAAACCATTATCGCATCAAACGGAAGCAGAACGCAACTGCAAGGTCTACTCGAAAGGATCGGAGAGGCTTTAGACAACGTGGCTGAAGCAAACGATGCGTATATAAGCGGACTCGAAGATGACAATGAAGATATAAGAATATCAGAACGCTACATGGAAGAGGTGGAGGAGCGTTATAAATCAGTTGGTGACAAAATCACGTCGTACTTAATGGCACGTAAGAGCGACGCACCCTCCGAAGCGAGCTCGCGAAGGGCGGGCTCAAGCATACGATCTCAAGCGTCAAGTACGTCAAACCACTCTACAGCATCTAAAGAAGTCCAAATTAATGCCTGTCTGAAACGGCTGCAGGCGCAGCAGCTAGAACGGCGCACACAAGAGGAAAGAGCTCTGGAAGAGGCAACGAGGAAAGTGCGCCTGGCTGAGGAAGAGGCGAGAAGAAAGATGCGTCTGGCTGAAGCGAGGGACGCTGCAGAATTGGCCGCAAAGGAGGCCGATTTACGCCAGGCAGCTGAGGACGAGCTGCAATGGGAAAGAATAAATGACTTCGACGGAGAAGAAGCTGAAAACCAAAGACACCAGCAATCGAGTGTGATCGAGATGAACGACGAAGGTGCCGCAGCCCCAATAGACGGTCCAGTAACCGAATGTTTGACGGCGCAGAAACCGGACCGGCCGACGAGCACCATGGCTAACCAACAAGATCAAACAGAAGAGCACGCACCGAAGGAACGGCAGGTTCAAAATTTAAATCCAAGACGGACTGCTTCTGCAACATCCTGGATTTCCGAGGTGGCAAACAAACCGCAAGTTATGACGTCAGCAGGGCAGTACCCACCGGGCGGCCATCATCGAAGTGTTCCCCAGATCAAACTACCAATGTTTAGCGGGAAGGCAACTGAATGGCCACAATGGATCGGGCTGTTTAAAACGCTCATACACGACCAGCAGTGTTTGTCCGACGCAGAAAAACTCGCCCATCTTCAGTCTTCTGTCACGGGGCTGGCCAAGCAGACAGTCGAAGGAATGCTGTATGATGGTGCGCTGTATCCTGTAGCCTTAGAAACGCTCATGGAGAGATTTGGAAAGGAACAGGACATCGTAAATGCCAATCTTTCTGCCGTCTTCTGCACACCACCCATGAAAGAGCTGGACCCGACGGCGCTGGAAAGATTCCATGCTGTCGTCCGCTGCGCGGTCAAAGTTCTTGAAACTATGGGGTTCGAAGGTGACCTCAACAGCACCGAAAACCTTCGTCGGGTCGTGCTGAAACTACCGAACGAGCTGAAAAGAGAATGGGGGCGTCAAATCGTGGAAATGGAGCCAAAACGACCTGGTCTAAGGGACTTCGACAGCTGGCTGAGCCAACAAGTTCGCATCGTCACGGCCCTCCCAGCCAAGCCCACGGACTACGACAGAACGACTCGCTACAAGAGTGACCGCTCCAAGAGCCTCCTAAGAACACCTTCAGCTCCAGCAACCTTGACCACGGCACCGAAGGCCAGCATAAAGCGCGCCAGACCTCCGCACGAGCAGGACGCGCCACACTGTAGCTGCGGAGAGTCACACGAGCTGTCCGTGTGCCCTTCGTTTCTGCAGCTGTCAAAAGGAGAACGAGCAAAGTTTATCGGTGAAAGTGCTCGCTGCTTTCTGTGCCTGAAACTAGGACATCGGTCGCGACACTGTCCATCGGTAGAGACATGTGAAGAAGAAAACTGCCGGGGAAGACATCATCGCCTTCTTCACGGCAGCAGCAGAGTCTTCCCTTCTAAGACTGATGGTTCAACTCGTAGGACAGTCGCGGCTACAACTCCACGGAAGGATGAAATGACCCTGCTTCAGATAGTGCCGGTTAGGGTTCACGGAGACAATACTTACGTCGACACGTTCGCTATTCTCGATTCGGGGGCTCAGACCTCACTGTGTACCAACCGGCTGGCTGAGAAGTTGCAGCTGACTGGTGAAGTTCGGCCTCTATCGCTGAGCAACGTGGAAGGCAGCGGACCGCAGCGGATGGCCATGAAGACATCGGTGAAGCTCACCGCACTGGCGGAGGATTCGGAGACACGCTCAGTGACTGTAAATGAAGTATGGACGGTGCCAAGACTGAACGTTCCGGTACCCCAGCTGAGCTCCTCCGCGCGCTCGAAGTGGCTTCATTTGAACGGGCTGGACATAGCCGATGTTGGCGCAGACCAAGTAGAAGTGCTTCTTGGAGCCAATGTTACCGAAGCGATTCTCCAGAAAGAAGTACGTGTCGGGAAAGCAGGCCAGCCAGTCGCCATCAAAACGCATTTCGGTTGGGCTCAGACTGGCTCCATCGCCAGCTTGACTCCGACTGATCAGCACCATGTGATGCACATCCACCGCAGCACCTCTCAGGAAGACGAGCTGAACGAGCTGCTGCAGAACTGGTGGAAAACGGACTCATTCGGTACCTCACACGACTTGAAGAAAGAGACTTCGCACGAAGACAGACGAGCCATTCGAATACTCGAAGACACGACCAGGCTTCAAGACGATGGCCACTTTGAATGTGGTCTCCTGTGGAAAAAGGACGAAGTGTCGCTGCCGGAGAATCGCATCGGCGCACTCCGTCGCCTGGAACGAACTGAAAAGTCACTTCGAAGTAACCCTGACAAGGCGAAGGGATACAAACAAGCCATCGACAATTATGTCTCTCTCGGGCATGCTCGTAAGCTGGGACAAGACGAGGCAGCCAAAGCCAACCCTAAAAGGTGGTACCTTCCTCATCATGCCGTCTTTAATCAGAACAAGCCCGGGAAGATAAGAGTTGTGTTCGACGCGTCCGCAGAGTTCAATGGAACTTCGCTGAATGACGAGCTGCTAACTGGCCCAGACCTTCTTCAAGAGCTTCCGGCTATTCTGATGCGTTTTCGCGAGAAGTCGGTGGCTATAGTCGGGGACATCGATCAAATGTTCCATCAAGTGCGCATCCAGCAGAGCGATCGACCAGCCCTCAGCTTTCTCTGGAGGGACTTGGAGTGTGGCCGACCTCCAGACACATACGAAATGAATGTCGCCATTTTTGGCGCAAAGTGCTCTCCTGCGATCGCCCCCTACGCGTTACGAAAGGTGATTGAAAGTCAAGTAGAAGTCGGACTCAACAAGCACTCAGCATCTGACATTGCAAAGCAGTTCTACATGGACGACTACGTGGCCTCAGCAGAAAGTCCTAAGAGTGCTGCCGACCTACTTCACACCGTCACCAAGCTCGTCTCCACAGGCGGGTTCACCCTGCGAAAATGGACAAGCAACTCAAGAGAGGTGATGGAATCTGTTCAGCCGACCGATAGGGCTCGTTCCGAATTGGACGCATTCACTTCGCTCTCTCTTGAGCGCGTGCTCGGCCTGATCTGGGACACAGAACAGGACACGATCGGTCTAAACGTTCCGAAGAAACGAAATCTCCCAACGACGAAACGGGGAATTCTGAAGGCAATAGCAGCGGTATACGACCCGCTCGGTCTGCTGTCGCCGTTTATGCTGCAGGCAAAGCTGTTGATGCAGGGTCTATGGAGACAGCAGCTTACATGGGACAGCCAGCTGGACGAACAGGACCTTCACAGGTGGCGATGCTGGCAAGAGGAAGCCAACATCCTCTCACAGCTACGGATCTCTCGCTGTTACACCGCTCTGGATGGACCAGTGAAGAGGTCAGAGCTGCACGTGTTCAGCGATGCCTCGGAAGCAGCCTTCGGCGCAGCAGGCTACCTCCGGCAAATCGACGCGACCGGCGCTATCCAATGCGCGCTGGTCATGAGCCGCACTCGAGTCGCTCCTCTGAAGCAGCTGACCGTGGTCCGTCTGGAGTTGCAGGGAGCTGTCTTAGCTACAAGACTCGCTGAAAGTATCACGTCAGCACTATCTATGTCTATCGACAGCGTCTACTTCTGGACTGACAGCCAGGTGGTGCTTGGCTACATACAAAAAAAAAGACGTTGGCGTCACTCGCAACAGATTGCAGACCATTTCTGGCGCAGATGGACCAGAGAATATCTGCCCACACTGATCGGTAGACAGAAGTGGACGAAGGATACCAGAAACATTCAGATCGGTGACGTGGTGCTAGTTGCTGAGAGTAATGTACCTCGTGGCCGCTGGCCCGGCTGGCTCGGGTAGCCAAAGTGTTCCCGGGATCAGATGGACGAGTGAGGTCAGTCGAACTAAACACGCAGAGTGGCACATATGTCCGACCTGTCGTCCGGTTGTGTGTTCTCGAGGAGTCTGAGTGAGCACGCACGTGACGCAGGGCGTGACGTGAGGAATATCGGTGTTGTACATAGGATCCTGAGATCGTCTCTGAGGCGCGCGAGTATATCGTTAGACTGTGCGCTTGTTAACCCGCGCCCCACTGGGGGGGGGGGGCTATTTATAGCCCCCCCCTCCCGTTTTTCTGCAATAACTTCCAAACCGCTTGACGAATCGACGCCAAACTTTCAGCACCTTCAGCTGCATCAATTTGACCCCTTGTGTCAAAATTTGAACTTCGTAGCTACCATAGGTCGGCCGAAAATGACGTCAGAGTGACGTCATGTTCGTCCGATTTCGACGCAAAACATTGAACCACGGCAATCGCTCCCAAGAGCTCAGTTTTTAAGCTAGATCCAATTTCTTTGCATTGATGGACTCAGAATTGACCGCGCTATCAAATTGCTATCTCGGATTTTCAAAATTTTGAAAATTTCGAAAATTTTATATAATAATATTCAAAATTTATATTTTTATATTTTTTCAAAAAGTTTTTGACTTTTCGAAAAAACCGGAATATATGTGACAGAACGCATGATTATGACTAACTCTAGCAAGTTTTAGCGAAATATCTTCAAAAATGGCCAAGTTATACGCATTATTGCAAAAAATCAGAATTATTAATTATTCAAATCAATTTTTCAGTACGTATTTGACATCGTACACCAATATAAATGGCACCATCGTGTTCCTGAGCTCAAACTGCATCCAATAGACACCTTTTTTGTTGAAAAATTTTAACTTCAAAATTTGACCTTTTTTGACCTGAAAGTGACCTGACCTAAGCTAAATTCGACTCAAAATGACCTCGAATGACACAGACGACATCAAATTCGAAATCTATGGCCTAAATGGACCATAAAACATGTGTCACGTGACCGACGCATGACATGATATTTCCGTGACCTGTGATGACCTGACCCTGACCTGAAAATCAAAGTACAAGTTTGGTACCCTCAAGGTATCTAGAGCATCTGTTCACGAGTGTGGAAACCAAAAATGAGCCTGATCTGACTTGTAAGACGGCGGCCAGAGCCCAAAATGTGAACAAGCCAAAATGCTAATAATTTTTACCTTGACCTGACCTGTGACGTCATCGGTGACCTCCAGGTCAATGGAATTAGGTTTCGCTCGACAGTTTTTCCGGGGCTATCAGACGCCGTTTGAATTTTGACGATCGGCCCAGTAGTTTCGGAGTTAGGAGGGGGGCTATGAATAGCCCCCCCCCCCCCAGTAGGGCGTGTTATACACAGACCCCAGTGGGGCGCGGGTTAATGGACAGACGGCCTCCAAAAGGTACTGGAGGTAAATGTGTCGTGTGTTACCTGACTATATCGGTTATTCGGTTCGATTTCTGGTGGGGGGGGGGGAGTGTGTCGCCGACGCAACGAAAGGCGACAGCGATTGGAGCGCACGAGGAACGTTAATATTTTATTTATGATTTTACTGAGCGTTCCGACGGGTTTCGACGAAAAATACAGTTTTTTTAGTGCATTACGACGATTCGTTTCCCTTCGCTTTTCGTATTCGTAATATGGGAATTTTTCGCATTTAACGTAATGTATTCATTAACTCAACATTCGTGATTGTTGTAACGACAACACATGTATAGTCGGGTACTGTCCATCCCCACACGGGGAACAGTTCCCGCTGAAGATTAGGCCCCCGCCCCTAAGACCCATCCGGGCCAACCCGGGACCGGCCCTCCCTGAAGGGGCCGGTCGGCCGGCCGGGCGGGCGGATCGCCGGCCGTCGGGTGGACGGTTCGCCCGCCCGGTCGGTGGTTAGGGGGCGCCGCCCGACAAGTTGCCGGGCGGTGCGGGCGGGGGCTGGCGGCCCGTCTGGAGCACCAAACACACATACCTACATACACAAACACATACCCACACACACACACATTCACACACACAAACACACACACGCAAAACTATATCAACTTATTTAGCCTTATTGACGTATTTTATTTACACTTATTACCTAAGTTATTTGTATTTCTGTTTTGTTTGTTTCATTTGTGAAGAGTTGTTTTGTTAAAGCAGCGATTGATGCAACTGTACTGTTGTGTTTGTAAAGGAAAATATGCTAACCCTTCAGTGGGACAAAAAAAAAAAACTACAACTTAGACCTCTCAGTGCTAGTGACAACATAAGGACATGTGGATTTACATCAAACTATATCCCCAACAAAAGCGCTGCCCCCGACTTCACCACTGCATCGCGTCAGTCGCTGCCACTGGACGGACACGGCCACAGAGCGTTCCGTCTTATCTGTGTTCCTGTCGGGGTCGGTATATATCTACAGCGACGTCGGCCGACCTCAGTCAGTCCCGGAGAGTCAGAGCAGCCGGCAGCCATGTCACGAGCTGACTTGTTCGGTGTGGGGAAGGCGGAGCGGAAGAGGAGGTTGGAACGGTGCTTTGACTGGAGAGTGAGGAAGCTAGCAGACAAGTATGGATCGTGTGCACATCTCATCCCCGACACTCTGCTGTTGGCAGCCGACATTAGGGACAAGCACTCCACCAGGTGGCAGGCCTATTGTACCGAGGCTGAGGTAAGACACACTGTCACCACGCAGGTAGATTATCCACTCATGGCAGCCCTGCAGGATATCAATGACGCCTCCGCCGCCCGTTGTCGGCACTGTCAGTCCGACCAGCCCCTCAGAGTAGCATCCATCAATAGATCAGGCAGCAGCGCCGAGGGGCTGACGGACGGGTTAGTGGGCGTAGGTGGAACGTCAGATTTTGATCTGATGTTCGAGCTCGACGCTCCATTCCATTGGGCGGCACTCGGAAAGAGAGAGGAGCCGGCCGTTATTACGCCACAGTCTGCACCGCAGCTGTGGGCTCGACCAACCAAAAACCCTGGATTTGTGACGCTGCACTGGGTCAAGACGACTAAATGCTGTCATGATAAGCCCCTGGAGGCCTTGCCGGCCGACTCCATCCGCCAGCTAATGGTGGAATTATGTCGGATTAGGAGCGACGGCAAAATCAGCACTGCCGGACCAGCTGTCAACGTCAAGGGATCAAATGATGTTACAGACGGTGGCACCGACTTTGTGCCGTGTATTCTTGTGCGCGGGTGGTGGCCGGCTGAAGACCAGCTCGACGGCTGCCACCTGGAGGTGGACTTCCCACCAGCGGCGGCGAGAGCTGACATCCGACGATTTGGAGTACACCTTGTGCCGACCGGCCGGCCCGGCAGCGACACCGAGTTTATCGAGTTTCGGATTTCCTACTCACGGGCGGAGGTGATCACGGTTCGATACCTGGCTCCAGTCATACGAGCGGCTATTGTGGCAGTAAAAGCCATGAAAAATACATTTGAAAAGAACGAGGTCATGAGCGACGATGTACAGCTGAAGTCATACTTTATAAAAACGGCCGGGCTGTGGCTGGCTCAAACCACGCCAGCTTCATTGTGGAAAGGCGTCACCGACGGTGTCAACAAAATACTTGACTGGCTGGAGGAAAAATTGAGCGCAAGGAAAATACCGTGTTTTTTCGATCATAACATCGATGTGGCAGCTGAACTCAGCACCGTAGAGCGGCGGGCTATCATTGACACAGTACAGCTGATGAGGGAGCATGTCACACGTCTCCTGATGACAAGCTGTGTGGATCAGTGGAACGTGGATCTGCTGCTGGAGGGCGGGCTAGGGCCCCTCACAGAACGCCAGCTAGAGTCCCAGCTGCGGCTCCGACTCGGAAGGACGCTCGTCCGACTGGCTGTCCTGGAGGGTGTATGTTACCACCACACCGCCCCGTTCTGGGAGTGGTGGTGGAAGGAGACTATCCCTCCACTGGTCCACACGGCACCACTTCTACTACAGTGGTGGCATTGCACCAAATCAGGAGCATACCTGCAGCAGTGTCACATGTTCATGGCGTGGGTGGTGGTCGACTCGGCAGACATGCAGGGAGGAAGGCCGATGACGTCACAGGTCAGCGACCTCGTGACGCTGGACGTGGGCCCTCTGATACAACTCCTCACCAGATCTGACCTGGTTTTCCTGCTGGGTGACCCGGACAAGGTGGCCACCTGGTGTAGTCAGCAGTTGCGGCGGCCGCTGGAGGAACGGCCGGCCGGACTGACCGCCGAGCTGGACACGCCACGGGGCCGTGCCGAGCTGCTGCTGCGGCCCGAGCTGCTACTGCAGGCTGTGCGAGTGAACGCACCGGGTAAGATTGACCAGTGGCGGGATATAGACCAGGCAGTGGAGAACATGTGGATGAAAAACTACCGACCAATGCCTACCTGCCAGGAGATCCGGAAGGAGATGGAGCGGCACATCAACATTAACCTGCATGAGTGGCTCCGTGTCAATCTACCAGAGATGGACTCCACCACTTTGGACGCCACGGCCGGCCTCTGGCGCCGCCGGCTGCAGCAGCTGCTGTCCGGTGACCGGCTGCGGACGATGTACAACGCTATCACCGGCTGGTGGCCGGACCGGTGGGAGATGACGTCGCACTACCTGGCGGTGCACGAGGCCGACTCAGAGGGTAAGACGATAGTGACGCCAACCAATGCTAAAATCCGTCGTTTCATTTGCTTCCAAGTTCCATTGTCATTCCAGAAACGACTGAGAAATCCCTACATACTAGTGCAATTAATGAAAATCGATATGCGTCAATGTTGTGATCTATCCGCGATCAGATGCTGTTTTATTCATTCTATCATTGAGTTGTACTGGGTGTTCCAAAAAAAGTGAGCCCCCTAACTAAGATAGACTGTATCTCCGCAACCGTGTATCCTACAGCTTTGAAAAGCCGCTCATTAGAAAGAGCAATCGAATTCCATCCAGATAGGTCGTAATTCTGTTACATAGCTTGCACAACACGACCAGCATTGTAAAAAGCACAATTCAATACCAAATTATTAGTGAAATATTTAGGGGTAACGGATATGGTTAAAATTTCTTCACATCTGACTGCATATTTCAGTTCACGTGCTTTTATTCATTCTTCGCGCGTGAACTTTTATCATAAAAAAATGAAGACTGAATGGATGACTTAGTTCAACCAGTATTTTGACCACTCCAATATCGGTCGTGCGTTGCCGTCAGCAATACACGTTTACCGCCGTCGCCGTGTTTCACCCGATCTCGCAACACATTTTGTTCTGGTCGTTCTCGGTGTAATACGTAATCATTTAGAGCCACACTAGGTAGCCTACTAGAACCGAAATTGACCGTTCTTTCCAACAAGGGGTCTTTCATTATCGTAGGACATACGGTTTTGGAGATAAAAGCAATAATAGTTAGGCGGGGCATACCGCCGTCGCCAAGTTTCACTCGATCTCGCAACACATTTTGTTCTGGTCGTTCTCGGTGTAATACGTGATCATTCAGAACCACACTAGGTAGCCTACTAGAACCGAAATTGATCGTTCTTTCCAACAAGGGGTCTCTCATTATCGTAGGACATACGGTTTCGGAGATAAAAGCAATATAAGTTTGGGGGCTCACTTTTTTTGGAACACCCTGTAGTTGTTTAGTGCTAAGCAGTTCGTCGGTTCAACGCCCAAAGATCAAATATTTTATACCCAACTGATATGTTTCAGATTCGGAGCAGGATGACGACGGTCAGGCCGGTGGCGAGGAGCGGCGCAGCGCAGACGAGGACCAGACATCAGGGGGTTTGCCCAGCCCTCAGCGAGAGAAATGGCAGCAGCTGGAGCGACAGCACCAGCAGCTGTGGCAGCAGCTGGAGCGGCGGGGTCACGGGGAAAGGAGGAGTCTCAACCAGCAGCATGATGAGGAGCGCCGGCGTCTGGAGCGGATTCATGACAGAAAGTGGCGGAGCATGGAAATGCGGCACCATGACGAGCGGAAGAGGCTCCATCAGCGGCACGAGAGTGTTACCAGGTGCGTGGAGCTGCAGTATGAGGGACAGGCGCAGCAAGAGAGACCTCAGAGGCAGCTGGAGCTGCTGGACCGGAGAAACCAAAGGCAGTGCGCGGTACTGGAGCGACAGCACCAAATAGAGTGGGGAGACCTGGAGCAGAAGGTCCACACGCAGTGGAACAAACTGAAACAGAAACACCTCAGGGAGTCACAAGAGCTGGAGGAGAGATACCCGAACATGCAGTCCGGGGAGGAGCTGGATCGGCTGATGGAGGAGTGCAGCAGGAGGCGTCGGCAGCTGCGGAAGGAGCTGGAGAAAGAGCTGGAGAAGGAGCTGGAGAAGGAGAAGGGGAAGGAACTGGAGAAGGTAATGGAGAAGGAGAAGAAGCTTGGGAAGAAGGAGAGGGAAAGGAGGAAGGTGCTGGAGAAGCACCTCAAAGTGAAGAAGGAGGAGGAAAAGCCAGTTGAACGTGGTAAGGTTTAATGTTAATAACATTGCTTGTCAACCATTTTTGCAGCTAAATCATGGGCGCAGTCACGTGTTTTACATATCTTATGGTTGATTTTAAAGCCGGAGACTATTTGAAAATAAATAGAAACACACAACCCTTTCATTCTTAATCTGTATATGAAAGTATTGAATATTGTCCTTCTGATTTCAGACCAGCAAAAGCGACAACAACAACAACGACGACGACAACAGCAACAACAAGAACAAGAACAACAACAACAAGAACAACAACAACAACAACAACAACAACAACAACAACAACAACAACAACAACAAGAACAACAACGACGACGACGTCAACAACAACAACATGAACCAGAACCACGACAGCAGGAGCGGCAGCCGAGCCGGCGCTGTCAACACCTGCGGAACCTGATAGAGGTGACGCGAAGACACCGCCAGCAGCTCATCCAGCTCCAGGAGCGGCACAACCAGGAGCTGGAGGAGCAGAGGAGACGTCACCGGCAGGAGCGGCAGGATCTGGAGCGACGCCTCAGCCGCCGGCGGCACGGCCAGGAGCGGCGCCACCCACAGTGACCGGCGTGAGTTGATTTCTTTGTGGAAAATTATTTCAGTATTTTACGTTTTCATTACATAATAACGAGAAAATATTGCTAATAAATATATACTAAACCACGAGCCGCTGGGGGGGGGGGGGGGCATAAAGTTGCCCCCCCTTTACGTTTTGTGAAATATCTCCGAAACTTGATGAGCTACGAACGTGAAACTTGGCATAGCTTCAAATGAATACCTAGGCAATGTTTGAGGAAAGTTTGGTGGTTGTAGCACCTAATATGACGTCACAGTGACGTCATTAAGTTTTGTCGTTTTCCGATATGGACCGTTTCTGATGACGCTGAGCATGAAACTCAACTGTAAATGAACTAGGCAGCACATGATGTCATCCTAAAACATCTAACTACACTTCCATCTAGTTTCTGACCAATAATCGACCCTTTATATTCGGTCCCAAATATCTGATATATCGTGAGGAGTATGAGACTTGACAGTCGCAAATCTATAATTTCACTTATGACGTCGCTGTGACGTCATTTCCAAATTCGGATACAACCTCGGCTAGGTATTCAGGAAGATGTGTGCAAAGTTTTGCTTCTCTATCTCTTCGCGTTGCGACGATATCGTCGCAGAAGAAAGGGGGGCAACTATATGCCCCCCCCCCAGCGGCCGGCGGGTGGCGCGGAGGCCCACCGGCCGCAGGGCTAATAAATACGTGTATTGTATTTTTCATGTTGTTTCGGCTGTCTAAGGCCAGGCTCATATTTGATTTATACAAGCCTGCTCTGCTTGTGTTTCAGGATACCAGCGGAATCACGGACAAATTCAGGGAGGCGCCACTACGTAGAACATGTCGAGAGCGAGATATTTGTAGCATCAGAAATGGTGGAAATATGTCGCTAGTGTAGATGCTGTGATTGATAAAACAAGACCAGTTGCATTTTTATTACATAAACTTGTATAACCTTCGCCCCAGTGGGGGGGGGGGCATATGTTACCACCCTGTCGCGTTTTTCGCGTGTGAATAAAAAACCGCGGCGCGTAGCGCCGCGCCGCTTGGGGTAGCTTTTTGCACATCAATTTTAGGCAATGTGTGAAATTTTTGACCCCAGGTCATGTCAGGTCAGGTCACCAGGTCAAGTTAACTGACCAAGCCTAAAAAAGTTTGCAATCATGTCCAGCCTGCAGTGTTTGTCAGAAAGGTTTTAACCCTCGCCGGCCGAGGGGGGGGGGGGGGCGGGTGCCGCCCCCCCATAGGGTTTTTTTCACGATAGCTCCGAACACGCTGGCAATAGAGAGCTGAAACTTGGCATACCTGACCTTTGATCCAAGCCGGATCTTTTGACACCAACCGCATTTTTGGGTCAGGTCAGGTCACTGACCTATGACGTCATAAGTGAACCTCTGCACGGTCTTCAGATGTCGCAACTTTGCAACGCCCTCACTGCCAGAGGAGATGTCACAGAGAAATGAAACTTGCAGGATCTAGTATCCATTATAAGTCCCACAATTTGTATATCTCGGATTTTTCCAAAAGGTCATATGAGGTAAGGTCATTTTCGTGACCTCACCATTATAAGTCAATGGGGAAAAATTCAAACTGCTATTCTGGAGCCGGGAACGATCTCCAACTATCTCAAGCACACAGAATCGTGATTTGATGCACTCCTTGCAAGGTTAGATGCGTCACTTTTGCAATGTTGACCTTGCGTGACGTCATTTATGACGTCATCAAGGTCATTTTTGTTTTTCGTCAATAACTCTTGATCAAATTGAGCTAGCGAGTCGAGAAAACCACCAATGGACTCAGGAAGGCCTGCCGAATCGAATGATATGCAACATGACCTCTTTCGACCAACTTCGTGACCTTGGGGTGCTGACCTGACCTTGACTTGAGGTCAGCACCCCAAGTTGACCTGACCCAGACAAAAAGTATATCATTCGACGCGCCTGGACAAGGCGAACACGATGCTGCCAAAATCGGCGCTCTGCGGCCATTTTTTGTGAAGTTATTCACCAAAAACTGAACCGTACCTTGGGGCACTTGACCTGACCTCAGAGGTCACCGGTTGACCTAGGACCTTAAAATCGGGTACCAATCTCTGCGTGTCGTAACGGCGCACACGCTCGTTTTTTCCGCGACGCGCTAGCTCCACCAGGGGCGAAACGGCGAGGGGGGGGGTCGTACCCGCCCCCCCTCGGCCGGCGCGTATGTAGAAAACCAATAGGTCCGGCGAGGGTTAAACTTGGTGGATTGCATGATGTCATGGGCACCTAAAATTTTTATATCTCGGATTTTTTATATCCATGACCTAAGGTCAGGTCAGTGGCGTGACCTTAGCATTATAAGTCAATGGAGAAAAATGAAAATGCCTCTAGATCCGTGTGTACCCATAGGAACAGTCCAAATATTTCAGAATCACAATGATTTGGACCGCCCGTGACGACCAAGGTGTCGTTTTTGCTGATAGCCTCTAGAAAGGTCATCCGAGGTCATTTGAGGCTACAAACAGATTTTTGCCAATAACTCTCGATTGGAAAGAGATAGAACGCTGGGGATGGTCTCATTGTGTTTGTCTTGCCGAGACGCATCGACTGATATGCGACATGACCTTTTCCGGTCAGGTCATGACCTTGACCTGAGGTCAAATTTTCAAGTTGACCTTTCAAGGTCAAATTATAGTTCATTCAATGGTCTTTGCGAGAGGAACACGATTCTGGCAATAGAAATGTCGTGGCTTTTTTTTTTTAGTCAAAAGTTATTGTCGAAAACACTCCGAAAAACAGCTATTTTTGAAGTTTTTGCCCTCTGGAGGCTAAACCGTTGACCTGAGGTCAATTTTGATGATGACCTTATCGAAAGAAGATTTCAAGAGCTATCGATTGCTTTTCTTTGCGTTTTTCTAGCTATCATAGTTCCTAATAAAAATGCATGTTCTTGGAAAAATATAATGACATTTGACAAATTTTGACCTTTGATGACCTCCAGTGACCCCAATATTGCTATAAGATGAAAAATGACTGAAATACTTTCAAATGTACGCATTTAGAGCTATCGATTGTTTTTACCGCGTCTTTCTAGCCCTCTTAGTTTTTGTGTTAGAGGTGGGTGGTAACATATGCCCCCCCCCCCCACTAGGGCGAAGTTGGCTGAGACCGCCACTGGGGCGCGGGTAAATGCTTATAAGGTCAGTGCTCATGTGATGGCGATGTTAGCAATGCGTATAGCGTTTGTATAGTCATGGTTGATATAACCCGCGCGGGGCTGGGGTCTCCAGCCGAACGCGCGGGGCTGGGGGGGTAAATTTTACCCCCCCCCCCTGTTATCTCCCGAACTAATGGTCCGATTTGGAAAATTCAAACGCCAATCGAAAGCTCTCATCACGAGCTACTAAAAACATGTACTTAATTTAAAGTTTGAGGTCAAGGTCAAGGTCAGGTCAAGGGTACAAATTGCAAGTTTCTACAGTATCGGCCTTGCACCGTAGTTGCCGAAGAATGGAGTCATGGACTGAGACTGATCGCCCAAAACGTGTTCTTAGGCTACCAAGACAATATTCGTTGCATACAATATCATTCAGAGGTCAAGGTCAAGGTCAGGTCAGGTCAGGTCAGGTCACCAAAAAACAAAATATAGAAAAGGGCATGTGCGACACATGTTTTATGGGTCATTTTACTCATAGAATTCAATAGGCACACTCAATAAGTGATATGGACCACCTCTGGATGAATTTCAGGTCGAGGTCAGGTCAAGGTCAGGTCAAGTGAGGTCAAATTTTGAAGTTGGTTGTTAAGGCCAAAAAGGTGTCTATCTGATGCAGTTTTTCACGGCAAATCGAATGGTGCTATTTTTGTTTCCGTACGAGGTCTAGCACTTCCAAAAAAGTCATTTTTCAAAAATTTTGTGTGTCGTGATGTCATAAAATTTTGAATAACTCCCACATTTTTGAACTGATTCTTCTAAAATTTAGTATGTAGGTGCACATAGACCACTTCTCTGACATATATTCCGGTTTTTTCGATAGACTCAAAATTTTGGATTTTATAATGATTTTCCCAAAAAAGTCAGTTTTTTGAAAAAATTGAGGCCAAAATCCAAAATTTTCAAAAAACAGAGATAGCCATTTGATAGACAAAGTAAAATTACGTATAACCTTTTTTGTTACGTCTTGATTCCTTTAAAAATGAAGATGTTAGCGGCGTTTGAACTTTTGCCGTTTTTGAGGCGAAAATGGCGAACATGACGTCACTAAAACGTCAATTTCTCAAAAAATTTCCGACGGATTTCGCTCAAATTTTCAGGGAACGTGTCAAATTGATGTAAGAAAAGGTACTGAAAGTTTGGCGGCGCTGCGCGCCGCCGTTTTTGAGATATCGCAAAAATTCGCGAGGGGGGTAAAATTTACCCTCCCCAGCCCCGCGCGGGATAAGTTACGTGTTGTTTTTACGACTGCAAAGTGTAGTTATAATGACTAATGCTATACATAGATATTGACATTGATGCTGGCTCTCCGAACACCTTGTGTTGGTTATGGGCTGTTTTTCATGACACATGTATTGTGCAGTGTTGTGAAGCTCTGTAAATACTATATAAACAGCCGTTCCCATCCCCATCTTTCGATGACCGGACACAAGGCCAGCTGCCGGTGTGGTGATGGGAATCTGTGTAACGAACCATTACATCGAAGCCATTGAATATGTGGGCTACTGGAAGAAATGTACATAATATCAGAACGAAATACGAGAAACCTATACAAGAGCGACGAGACACCGGACTCCACCGATGGCGCTGCTCCGAACCGCCGCGTCTAACACAGGAAGGGTGACGGCCACTGCAGCCGCAGCTGGTCAGGAAGGACGTCAGATAGGAGGGCCGGCAAAGTCAAATGTACCTAACCTACTGCTTTTTATGGCATTCTTTCCATGACATGCATCCATTGTGCATGGTTGTAACAGTTTTATAAACACTATGACGTCATCAACCGTTGCCATCGACTTCTTTCGGTGCCCGAAAAAGGCCCACTCTCGGTGAGGTAGTGGGAATCTGAACCAGTATCAATCCTGTACCAGAATCTGAACCATTATAATAATACCGTTGGATGCAGAGATTACTGGATCAAATCAGCATCTGTGAAACAGGCTGTGGAGATGTGGTGTGTGGAGATTTAGGGGGGTTTGTTTTACTGAGGTGGGGCGAGGAGAGAATACATGTGGAGAGGAGATTTGACTTTGTGGGAGAGTGGGGAGAGGGAGAGAAGAGAGAGAGAGAGAGAGAGAGAGAGAGAGAGAGAGAGAGAGAGAGAGAGAGAGAGATAGAGAGGGAGGAGAGGGAGAGAAAGAGGAGGAGAAGAGAGAGGGAGAGAGAGAGAGGAGGAGAAGAGAGAGGGAGAGAGAGAGAAAGAGACTGAGAGGAAGAAGAGGATAGAGAGAGAGGGAGAGAGGGAGAGAGACAGAAAGGGAGAGAGAGGGAGTGAGAGAAAGAGAGAAAGAGAGAGAGAGAGAGAGAGAGAGAGAGAGAGAGAGAGAGAGAGAGGGGGACTACATACAGAGACGCAGACAGGCAGATCATTAAAAACAAAAGCATAAACAATAAACACACAGAGTAATGACAGTCATAGAAAGCAGTCGTCGACAAGTTACCCTAACAGACGTAGGGCAGACAAATGTAGCCGGAATGATCAGATCCCGACCCGTGACGTCATAGTACAATATGACGTCCTATGGCGGGTCATTCACGTCAGGTCACTGTTCCATTCTCCACACTTCAGACAGCTTGTACCGGATCACCCGGGGTCACCCTTGTGACTGTTAACCCGCGCCGGCTGCTGGGGGGGTGATTGAACACCCCCCCCCTGTGGTTTTTGGTACACCTTATCATACATCAATTCTACACATGTTGTGAAAATTTCAGACCAAGGTCATTCAAGGTCAGGTCACCAGGTCACTCGAAGTGACCTCACCTCATAAAAAGTTTCAATGTCTGTCATAGCTACACCGAGTGACCGATCGCTTTGAAACTTTCAGCGATTGCTAAGAGCATTAGCATGTACAAAATGTATATCTCAGAATTTTGATATCGATGACCTAAGGTCAGGTCAATTTTGCGACCTCACCATTATAAGTCAATGGGAGAAAATTGAAATGCGCCTGTTTTGGACGAAAGACATTATAAACACTCCCAAACACTGAATTACAAGTGGTTTAGACACACTGAACATGAAAATGGTGTCTGTGACCCCTGTTTATGCCCTGAGGTCATCTTAGGTCACGAATGGTATCTAACAGTTTTTCGCAAATAACTTTTGATAGAGGCATGCTAGAGCGATGAAAACGCCTTAGATGTGTTCAGCTCGACGATACGGATCGACTGATATGCAACATGACCCTTTCCGGTCAGGTCATGACCTTGACCTGAGGTCAAATTTTCAAGTTGACCTTTCAAGGTCAAATTATAGTTCGTTCGATGCGTCTTGACGAGAGGAACACGATGCCGGTAAAAGTAAGCTCGTACAATGCTTGGGTCAAAAGTTATTGCAGAAAAACTGTTTCCGAAAAAATCGGCTATTTTTGCAGTTTTTGCCCCCTGCAGGCAAAACCGTTGACGTTAGGTCAAATCTGAGAAAATTACTCAGAAAGGGCGTTAATAGGGCTATCGAATGCGCTTTTCCGCGGCGCTGTAGCTCTATTGGTTCCCGAGTTATGCGTTGGCTTCTTGGAAATTTTCGACATTCGACCTGGAAATCGGCGAAAATTTGCCTTCAATGACCTCTGGTGACCTGACCTTTGACCTGACCAAAAAATTGACCGAAGTGATTTCCTCATTATTTTTGACGCTCTTTCGAACGCCGCCTTCCGCGTATCGCTACGTGGCCCAGGAGCCGAGTTAGAAGGGGGGTGTTCAAACACCCCCCCCCCCAGCAGGGCGTGGAAATCCAGGACCCCCAGCCGGGCGCGGGTTAACGAGCCCCAGAGGTCACAGAGGTGACTCGAGTTTGACCTGAGAGACCACTTCCGACTAGTGCCGGCCGTTGGAGGGGACCCTCAGACGATAGCCGAGAACCGACGTTCGATAGTTGATCCTCCGATTGCAGGGATCCACATTCCCCGCCGCTTTTCAGAGTGGCGACGCGCCGGGACCTCTTTAGTGCTGTTGACACTGCCAACGGCACAGCCGAAGTGGGCTCGATAACGCAGCGTCGTTCAAACATTGCATGGCGCAATCAGCTCTCCAAGGGACAATTTATCACTGCAATATGTGGCCCGGTGCTGATATACCTAATGCCTCGTGATGGCCAGCCCGACTTGTCTATTTCGAACAAGGTGTGGCTGTTGGTATACCCTGTCCTGTGTCAAGTGAACTTGACTGGCGTCTGGGAGGGGGGAGGGGGGTGCTCAGCGCTTCAGGCACGGTGTACTGGCGGTCACGGGGCCGACGATACTGCTGACCTCTGACCCCGGTCATGATCCGAGGAGGATCTCCCTCTCTCTCTCCCTCTCTCTCTCTCTCTCTCTCTCTCTCTCTCTCTCTCTCTCCTTCTCTCTCTCTCTCTCTCTCTCTCTCTCTCTCTCTCTCTCTCTCTCTCTCTCTCTGTTTCCCTCCCTCCCTCTCTCTCTTTCTCTCTCTCTCTCTCTCTCTCTCTCTCTCTCTCTCTCTCTCTCTCTCTCTCTCTCTCTCTCTCTCTCTCATACTCTCACTCTCACTCTCACTCTCTCTTACTCTTGCTAATTGTCTCCCATTTTCTCAGTCTCTCTCTCAGTCTCTGTCTCTCTGTCTGTCTGTCTGTCTGTCTGTCTTATGGAAGTGTTTAAGTGTTCAATATTCACCCATTGTCTGTAAAGTTAATTGGGACTCTGGGGAGCTGGTATGTTTTACTGAGATGGACCGAGCAGATAATACACGTGAAGAGATGCCACTTTGTGGGGGAAGAAGAGAGAGAGAGAGAGAGAGAGAGAGAGAGAGGAGAGAGAGAGAGAGAGAGAGAGAGAGAGAGAGAGAGAGAGAGAGACAGAGACAGAGACAGAGAAAGAGAGAAGAGATGACCGGGGCAATGAGCCGTCAATTGTTTGCTTCTTGGATCACGGCGTTCGGTATGTAAAGTGACAAATGTAATAGCGATTGAAATGAATATGTGTTGTAGGCATAAAATGTTCACAAGTGAACAAGAGGTGGATCATAGGTGGTTCCAGGAAAAATGATAGGGAGTTCGATTTCACCTCCTTCCTTCGATGCCCTGACGCCGCCTATGAATGACCTATACCTATAGTTTTATTCATTTTATCGCACGTTATTGTACCCTAGTAAGACCATTGCCAGTCCGTTTTAGTTAGAGCACCAACTAAAAAAAAAAACATATTTTGCGTGTTGTGTACCTCCCAAGTAGTTTTCGAAATGTTCATTTATAATAGATACATGCTAATTTCTGGTTCATTCTGTGTCGATCGGCAGTACTTGCGTCAAAATTGGTAAAAAAAAGGTGGCCGTGGAAAGCAGTCAAATAAGCATCTGTAATTTGCACTTTTTACCTCCTACTGCCCCCCCCCCCCCCCCATTTATTATTTCTGGACTTTCCTTTTTAGAAATGCAGATCACGTGGAGTCGAATCGAATGCCTTTTGAGCTTTGAAAACCAGCCGATTAAAAAACCAGCCGGTCCCGTAGCTCAGTTGGTTAGAAAGTTGGACTCCGCGTGGTGAGAGCACGCGTTCCCGGTTATAACAGTCCGGGTTCGAAGCGCGACGGGCGCTCGACATTTATGGGCCTCCTGACAGGTATGGTTGCGGTTGGTGGCAGGCCGTAGCCAGGCGAAGTCAGCGAGGGGACCGGCCGTGCGCGGCTTTGTGCGCACGTTAAACTTTGGACTCTAAATTCTGCCATAGAATCGGAATTGCGCGATCGGAGGGTTGAGGGCAGGGTCATCGCAACAAGCTTCGCTTAGCGGTGGCTCTGTCCTTGTGAATCCTTCCCATCAAAAGGTTCGGACAAAATTTATAAAAAAAATCTCGAATATCAAGGGACGTTCGTAAACAGTCCCCCCTACCACTAGAAGAAGTAGCCAGGAGCCTACCACTAATACGGTTAAATAACTATTTTTCATTCTACGTGAGGTTATTTAGGAAATTCAGCGCTCGTTATACCGAAACAGGCATGCGCTGGTTTCCAACCTAATGTGCCCTGGCTTTACCTTTCATTAACTATAATTTTGTACGTGACGTCTACCACACTGAGAGTTATGCACATGATGACGGAGACACTTACATTGTCAGGACGTGTCTGTCGTTGCCGGCGGACATTGAGACGGACGATGAGCGTCCCCTCTTATCTCGGCCCCCGCCGGGGTTTATCAGGCAAGTGTACTAGTGGTGTCAATCGGAACTTGAATCTTCGGAATTCCGATTTTGTCCAATGTCCAATTCGGAATTCGGTTGGACAATGGCAGCAAGCTTCGGACAACTTTGGACAATCGCTTGCTACACCTCAACATTTTTAAAAAGTAGTCGTGTTTAACATTGATTGGCTATTAGAAAGCTCAGCTTTCGATATGATTAACACTTCTGAGCTTGTAACGGTACATGAAAAGCAAATTAAATAACAGTATTGAGTGTAAACTATTGCGTAGGTGTCGGACATCTTTGGACAAATGGCTGGTTTGGACATTTTTGGACGGACAATCGACGTAAGCATTGGACATTGGACGGACTCTGGACATACGTTTTCTGAAATTGACACCACTAAAGTGTACCGGGTATATCAGTAGGTATGCCAGGATATATCTACAGCGGCGTCGGCCGGCCTCAGTCAGTCCGTGAGAGTCAGAGCAGCCGGCAGCCATGTCACGAGCTGACTTGTTCGGTGTGGGGAAGGAGGAGCGGAAGAGGAGGTTGGAACGGTGCTTTGACTGGAGAGTGAGGAAGCTTGCAGACAAGTATGGATCGTGTGCACATCTCATCCCCGACACTCTGCTGCTGGCACGTGACATTAGGGACAAGCACTCCACCAGGTTGCAGGCCTACTGTACCGCGGCTGAGGTAAAGCCCCGGTCCCACTAGGCGATGCGACCACTTACGACCGCCCACGATCGGTGGTCGGCAAAAGGTTGTCGCAATTCTTCAAGAGCTCGTACGATTGGATGTTGATATGAACGACTTGTCTTCAGACGTCGCGAGGTCATTTTGGTCGCCAAGAGGTTTTTGATGATGCACTAAAAACCTCCTGGCGACCGATTTGGTCGCAAAGAGTTCGCGAGAAACCGCAACAAGTATTTCATTGTTCGCTAGTAGGAGGGCGAGTATCGCACGACAGGTTTCGGTGGTCGCGGGCCTAGTCGGGAGCGGTCGGCGGTCGTATGCAAGTCGCCGATAATCGCACGACGTTCTTCCCAACATCAGCAACCAGTCGCGAGACCACCAAGCTTCGATCGCCGAGCAATCGCACGATGGTGGCCGATTGCACGGCACTAGTCGGAAATTAGTCGACGACAGTGGTACGGACATCTCAGATCTCATACCGACCCTTATCACACGGCCGCGAACACATGTAGTGCTCTCACTTGAGATCAGCCGTAGACGATGAAGGGGATGCGTAAAAAAATCGTCCATTTTCAGTAGATTTTCAAATAAAAACAGCGCAATAAGAAATAAGAAATGATGCACCGCCTACTATATAGTGCCTCTCACGAGTCGGAGGTGGGATCCGACCCAAAAATACCGACCATTCCAGGCGGCCCAGCTCCAGAACACGAGGGACACGACACGGAACGTGAACAAGAAAAAGAAAATTGCTGAACAGTTGACTCTTGAAAAGAACGAGATCTTAACCATCGCCGGACATATTGGCTTTCTTCTACGCGCCGGCGAAGGGGGGGGGAGGGGGCGGGTACGACCCCCCTTCCCGTTTCGCCTATGATGGAGCTAGCGCGTCTCAGGAAAAACAGGCGTGTGCGCTAGTGATGTCAATTACGGAAAATTGTGATACCGATACCAAACCAAATACCAACAATACCTACCCATGGAAAAATACCGAAACCGCACCGACATGTAAATATGAGGGATATACCAAGTTTTTACCAAATTCTCAGCCTCTTTTACATTAGTGAGGATTCATAATGCCAACAAAATACCAAATTCATTCGCCTTGAAATACCAAATACCAAGTTGGTATCGGTTTGGTATTGCTATACCAAAAAGTTGGTATCCGATTGACATCTCTAGTGTGCGCCGTTACGAGATACAGTTATTGACACCCGATTATAAGGTCTTAGGTCAACCGGTGACATCTTACGTCAGGTCAAGTGCCAAAGTTATGGGTTCAGTTTTTGATGAATAACTTGGCTAAAAGAGGCCGCAAAGCCGCGATTTTGACATCATCGTGTTCGCCTTGTTGAGACTTGTCGAATGATATACTTTTTGTTGGGGTTGAACTCAGGTCACGGTCAGGCCAGGGCTTACAGGTCACGAAGTTTGTCGAATGAGGTCATGTCGCATATCTTTTAATTTGGCAGGTCTTCTTAAGTCCATTGGTGGCTCTCCCGACTCGCTAGTTCATTTGGATCGGGAGTTATTGACGAAAAACTAATATGACCCTAGTGACGTCATTAACAATACAAAAGTGACGCATCAAACTTGCAAAGAGTGCATGAAATCACGATTCGATATGCTTGGGGTTGGGATAGCTTAAGATCTTTCCCGGCGTCAAAATAGCAGTTTTTATTTTCCCCCATTGACTTGAAATGGTGAGGTCACGTAACCGACCTTTCGTCATGTGACCTTTAGGAAAAATCTAAGATGTACAAGTTGTGAGACCTCTACTACGTCCTGTAAGTTTAACCCGCGCCCTGGTGGGGGGGCTATTTTTTGCCCCCCTCCAGACTTTTCGATATATCTCCAGAACCGCTGCGCCGATCGTCACCAAACTTTCAGTACCCTCCCGGACATCAATTTTACACATTGTGACCAAAAATTTTTCCAAAGGCTATGATAGGTTGGCCGGAAATGACGTCAGAGTGACGTCATGTTCTGCCGTTTTCGACCCAAAAAGGGGTTTCGCGGGAAGAGCTGTCAGGCCTATAGCTTTGCAAATACAGAAAAACGATAAAGACATAAAAGCTGTAGAATTAACAGAGCTACAAAACTGCTGTCTCGGATTTTTGAATTTTTTGGATTTTGATCCCCGAAAATAAAAAAATAGATTTTTTGAATATAATAGCCGAAAAATCCAAAAAGTTTTTTGAATTTCGCAAAAATCGGAATATATGTGATAGTCCTTACCACCTTCTATGCACATACCAAATTTGAGATTGATACCTCTTTTTTGGCGAAGTTATAGCGAAAAACCGGTTCAAAATTGATGACGTCAAATTTTCAAACTCAATTTTTAGCAATTCTAGAACCCGTAGCATAAAACAAAGACCACCATTAGACTCTCCGTGACGAGCTGCATCGAATCAATACCCATTTTATGCAAAACTATCAACTTTAAAATTTGACCTTTTTTGACCTGACCTTGACCTGACCTTCACCAGAAAGTGACCTAAGGCGTACCTGATAGTCTTATAACCAACACCATTGAGTTGGAAATGAAAAATTGGCCATAAAACATGCATCGCACAACCTTAGTACCTAAAGTTAGGTTCATGTGACCTGACCTGTGACCCTTGGTGACCTGACCTGTGACCTGACCTGGTAATGTCAGTGACCTCTTATAGCAACATATTTACTAGGCAACTGACGCCCTATCGCTGATTCTCGACAAAATGCGTTTTCTTCGGTGTTATAGCGCATTCCCTAGATGACCCGTGAACGGTGAAATATTTCATCTTTGACATGACCTGTGACGTCATCGGTGACCCCGAGGTCAATGAAATTTGGTTTCCTTCGACAAATTTGACAAGCCTTTCGAACGCCCTTTGAATTTCGCGGATCCGTCCAGTAGTTTTGGAGATACGAGGGGGGGGGGGGGCAAAAAATAGCCCCCCCCCCCCACCAGGTCGCGTTATAAACAGACCCCACCAGGGCGCGGGTTAATCTCCTTGTGAAAGCTCCTCTGGCACTGAGAGTGTTGCGAAGTTGCGACCTCTGAAGATCGTGCAGAGGTTCACTTCTGACGCCATAGGTCAATGACCTGACCTGACCCGAAAATGCGGCTGGTGTCAAAATATAGCCTGCCGATTTTCAAAATTCGAATGGCATTTGATTCCCTTAACGTGATCTACATTTTGAAGAAAGGAAGTCCAAAAAAACGCAAAAAGGTAGGAGGGGGATAGAAACTACACATTTCAGATGCTTTTTCAAATCCTCACCATGGCCATGTTTTTCAACCAATTTTGACGCAACTACTGCCGATCGATGCAGGATGAATCAGAATTTGACATGTATTACAAAAATAAGCATTTCGAAAATTAATAGTCGGATTCCTACAGGTTATGAAAATTGGAGGCACTTGAAATACATAATCAATCGGATGTTTTGTTGGTGCTGTCACCAAAACGGGCTGGCAAATTAATAATCTCATTATGATGCAAAAACGTGTGATGAAATGCCTAAATTAGATTGAATATTCATAGGCGGCATCAGGGCACCGAAGGTGGAAGGTGACATATACCTTCTCTGCTTTTCCCTGGAACCGCCTACGATCCGTTTCTTGTTCACTTCTAAAGCTGTTATACCTACAAATAATGTTGATATAGGTACCTACATAATGAATAATTACAGTTATAATGCATCAGCATCGTGATCTTTAACTAAATGACTCGCTTCACGAATAGGACCTCCCGATTCCCCATGCCCTGGAACCACCCCTGATAAAGATATCAACTTAAAATTTTCAGGAAAAGTGCCCAGCTTAGTTTTGACCCGCGCGGGGCTGGGGTCTCCAGCCGAACGCGCGGGGCTGGGGGGGGTTAATTTTACCCCCCTGTTATCTCCCGAACTAATGGTCCGATTTGGAAAATTCAAACGCCACTCGAAAGCTCTCATCACGAACTACTAAAAACATGAACTTAATTTAAAGTTTGAGGTCAAGGTCAAGGTCAGGTCAAGGATACAAATTGCAAGTTTCTACAGTATCGGCCTTGCACCGTAGTTGCCGAAGAATGGAGTCATGGACCGAGACTGATCGCCCAAAACGTGTTCTTAGGCTACCAAGACAATATTCGTTGCATACAATATCATTCAGAGGTCAAGGTCAAGGTCAGGTCAGGTCAGGTCAGGTCACCGAAAAACAAAATATAGAAAAGGGCATGTGCGACACATGTTTTATGGGTCATTTTACTCATAGAATTCAATAGGCACACTCAATAAGTGATATGGACCACCTCTGGATGAATTTCAGGTCGAGGTCAGGTCAAGGTCAGGTCAAGTGAGGTCAAATTTTGAAATTGGTTGTTAAGGCCTAAAAAGGTGTCTGTCTGATGCAGTTTTTCACGGCGAATCGAACGGTGCTATTTTTGTTTCCGTACGAGGTCTAGAACTTCCAAAAAAGTCATTTTTCAAAAAAAATTGTGTGTCGTGACGTCATAAAATTTTGAATAACTCCCACATTTTTGAACCGATTCTTCTAAAATTTGGTATGTAGGTGCACATAGACCACTTCTCTGACACATATTCCGGTTTTTTCGATAGACTCAAAATTTTGGATTTTATAATGATTTTCCCAAAAAATCAGTTTTTTGAAAAAAATTTAGGCCAAAATCCAAAATTTTCAAAAAACCGAGATAGCCATTTGATAGACAAAGTAAAATTACGTATAACCTTTTTTGTTACGTCTTGATTCCTTTAAAAATGAAGATGTTAGCGGCGTTTGAACTTTTGCCGTTTTTGAGGCGAAAATGGCGAACATGACGTCACTAAAACGTCAATTTCTCAAAAAAATTTCCGACGGATTTCGCTCAAATTTTCAGGGAACGTGTCAAATTGATGTAAGAAAAGGTACTGAAAGTTTGGCGGCGCTGCGCGCCGCCGTTTTTGAGATATCGCAAAAATTCGCGAGGGGGGGTAAAATTTACCCCCCCAGCCCGCGCGGGTTAAGAAAAGTCAGAAAATTTCGGCATCCTTGCTCCAGTCGTTTTGAAAATATTTCCGAAAAGCCTCAGGGATGGATGTAAACAGCCCCCCCCCCTTGCCGCTAATATGGTTAGCGGAACATCCGTTCTTTACCAATCGTGCGGCAATCGGCGATAGGTCTTGAACAGATCTTCAGTCGTCGGCGGCCAGTCGTTACCTATCGCATGACGTACTAACGGCTGTCACCGAGTTTCGCACGTCATTCGTGCGACTCATGCCCCAATTTTTTCTTGGTTCGGCAAACTTCGTACGATGGTCTGCCACCGCTTGTACGATTAGTCGTACGATGATTGCCGACCCTTTATATATGTGACCGTAATTGCGATGGATCTGCAGCATTCGGTGATGGTCGGCGGTGGTCGGCAATGATTTGGGTCGTAGGCGGTCGTAAGTGGTCGCAACGCCTAGTGGGACCGGGGCTTAAGCCACACTGTCACCGGGCTGGTAGATTATCCACTCATGGCAGCCCTGCAGGATATCAGTGACGCCGCCGCCACCCGCTGTCGGCACTGTCAGTCCGACCAGCCCCTCAGAGTGGCCTCCATCAATAGATCAGGCAGCAGTGCAGAGGGGCTGGCGGACGGGTTAGTGGGCGTTGGTGGAACGTCTGATTTTGATCTTATGTTCGAGTTCGACGCACCATTCCAATGGGCGGCGCCCGGAAAGAGAGAAGAGCCGGCCATTATTACGCCGCAGTCGGCACCACAGATGTGGGCTCGACCGACCAAAAACCCTGGCTTTGTGACGCTGCACTGGGTCAAGACGACTAAATGCAGTCATGATAAGCCGCTGGAGGCCTTGCCGGCCGACTCTATCCGCCAGCTAATGCTGAATGTCCGTAAGGTTATGGGAGGCAAGATTGATACCGCCGGACCGGCTGTTAATGTCAAGACATCAAATGATCTTACAGACGGTGGCATGGACTTTGTGCCGTGTATTCTTGTGCGTGGATGGTGGCCGGTAGAGGACCAGCCCGACGGCTGTCACTTGGAGGTGAACTTCCCACCAGCGGCGGCCAGGGCTGACATCCGACGATTCGGAGTACACCTTGTGCCGACCGGCCGGCCCGGCAGCGACAGCGAGTTTATCGAGTTTCGGATTTCCTACTCACGGGCGGAGGTGATCGCGGTTCGACAACTTGCTCCAGTCATACGAGCAGCTATTGTGGCAGTAAAAGCCATGAAAAATACGCTGAAAAAGAGCGAGGTGATAAGCGAAGATGTGCCATTAAAATCATACTTTATAAAAACGGCAGGACTCTGGCTAGCGCAAACCACGCCAGCTGGAATGTGGAAAGGAGTCACCGACGGTGTCAGCAAAATACTTGACTGGCTGGAGGACAATTTGAACGCCAGGAAAATTCCGTGTTTTTTCGATCATAACATCGATGTGGCAGCTGAACTCAGCACAGTAGAGCGGTGGGCTATCATTGACGCAGTACGGCTGATGAGGGAGCATGTCACACGTCTTCTGATGGCAAGCTGTGTAAAACTGTGGAATGTGGATCTGCTGCTGGAGCCCCTCACAGACCGCCCGGAGGAGCGCCAGCTGCGGCTCCGACTCGGAAGGACGCTCGTCCGACAGGCGGTACTTGACGGTGTCGGTTTCCGCCACACAGCTCCGTGGTGGGAAAGCTGGTGGAAGGAGAACATCCCTCCGCTGGTCCGCACAGCCCCACTTCTACTACAATGGTGGCATTACACCGAATCACGAACATACCGGCAGCAATGTTACCTGTTCATGGCATGGGTGGTGGTCGACTCGGCAGACATGCAGGGAAGAAGGCCGATGACGTCACAGGTCAGCGACATCGTCACGCTGGACGTGGGCCCCCTGATACAGCTCCTCACCAGATCTGACCTCGATCTCCTGCTGGGTGCCCCGGACAAGGTGGCCACCTGGTGGCGTCAGCAGCTGCGGCGGCCACTGGAGGAACGGCCGGCCGGACTGACCGCCGAGCTGGACACGCCGCGAGGCCGTGCCGAGCTGCTGCTGCGTCCCGAGCTGCTGCTGCAGGCTGTCCGCGTGAACGTACCGAGTAAAATGGCCTGGTGGCGGGATATAGACCGGGCAGTGAAGAACATGTCGATGAAAAACTACCGACCAATCCCTACCTACCAGGAGACTCGGGAGAAGTTGGAGCAGCACATCAACACTAACCTGCATGAGTGGCTCCGTGTCAAACTACCAGAGATGGACGCCGCATCTGTGGCCGCCACGGCCGGCCTCTGGCGCCGCCGGCTGCAGCAGCTGCTGTCCGGTGACCGGCTGCGGACGATGTACAACACTATCACCGGCTGGTGGCCGGACCGGTGGGAGATGACGTCGCACTACCTGGCGGTGCACGAGGCCGACTCAGAGGGTAAGACGATAGTGACGCCAACTAATGCTCCAATCCGTCGTTTCATTTGCTTTCAAGTTCCAGTTTCATTCCAGAAACGACTTAGAAATGCCTACTAGTGCAATGGATGAAAATCGATGTGCGTCCAATTTTGTGATCTTCCCGAGACGAGATCCTGTTTATTCACTCTATCATTTACCGGGGTTACATGAGCAAGTAAATGCGTATCAGGAACGGATTTTCCTATTCGCTCACCATTGTAGTCCGTTTGTAATGCGTATTAACTCTGCTCATGTAACCGCGAGCATTGAGTTTTAGTTGTTAAGTACTAAGCAGTTCGTCGGTTCAACGCCCAAACATCAAATATTTTATACCCAACTGATATGTTTCAGAGTCGGAGCAGGATGACGACGACGGTCAGGCCGGTGGCGAGGAGCGCAGCGCCGACAAGAACCAGACATCAGGGGGTCTGCCCAGCCCTCAGCGAGAGAAATGGCAGCAGCTGGAGCGACAGCACCAGCAGCTGTGGCAGCAGCTGGAGCGGCGGGGTCACGGGGAAAGGAGGAGTCTCAACCAGCAGCATGATGAGGAGCGCCGGCGTCTGGAGCGGATTCATGACAGAAAGTGGCGGAGCATGGAAATGCTGCACCATGACGAGCGGAAGAGGCTCCATCAGCGGCACGAGAGTGTTAACAGGTGCGTGGAGCTACAGTATCAGGGACAGGCGCAGCAAGAGAGACGTCGGAGGCAGCTGGAGCTGCTGGACCGGAGAAACCGAAGGCAGTGCGCGGTACTGGAGCGACAGCACCAAATAGAGTGGGGAGACCTGGTGCAGAAGGTCCAAACGCAGTGGAACAAACTGAAACAGAAACACCTCAGGGAGTCACAAGAGCTGGAGGAGAGATACCCGAACATGCAGTCCGGGGAGGAGCTGGATCAGCTGATGGACGAGTGCAGCAGGAGGCGTCGGCAGCTGCGGAAGGAGCTGGAGAAGAAGCTGGAGAAAGAGCTGGAGAAGGAGAAGGAGGAGGAGAAGGGGGAGGAGAAGGAGAAGGAACTGGAGAAGAAGCTGGAGAAGGAGCTGGAACAGGAGCTGGAGAAGGAGAAGGAGAAGGTGCAGAAGAAGAACCTGAAAGTGGATGAGGTGGAGGATAAGCCAGTTGAGCGAGGTGAGGATTACTGTTAATAGCATTGCTTGTCATCAATTTGGCAGCTAAATCATGTGTACAGTCACCAGCTTTACATATTTTATGTTGATTTTTTAGCCGGAGACTATTTGAAAATGAATAGAAACACCCTAAAACCCTTTCATTCCGAATCTGTACAAGTATTGACTATTGTCCTGATTTCAGACAAGCAAAAGCGACAACGACGACGACAACAACAACAGCAACATCAACAACAACAACAGCAACAACTAGAACAAGAACAAGAACAACAACAACAACGACAACGACGACGTCATCAACAACAACATGAACTAGAACCACGACAGCAGGAGCGGCAGCCGAGCCGGCGCTGTCAACACCTGCGGAACCTGGTAGAGGTGACGCGAAGACACCGCCAGCAGCTCATCCAGCTCCAGGAGCGGCACAACCAGGAGCTGGAGGAGCAGAGGAGACGTCACCGGCAGGAGTGGCAGGATCTGAAGCAGCGCCTCAGCCGCCGGCGGCACGGCCAGGAGCGGCGCCACCCACAGTGACCGGCGTGAGGTAATTTCTATCTGGAAAACCTTTCTACGTTTTCCGTGCCTCTCTATAGTATTTACTACTTAAATATAAAAATATAGTAAGACGTAACCTCGAAGAAGAGCGGAACCGTTGTCTTTTTTATGCTACTTCTGTCTCCTCAGGCTCATATTTGCTGTTTCCAATCCTGCTCTGTTTGTATTTCAGGACATCAGCAGAGTCGCGGACCAACCCAAGGAGTGTCCACCTATGGAGGTCAAGTGGAGCGCGAGGGATCAGTTGCATCAGAAAATCTGAAAATATGTCGCCTATGTAGATACTGAAATTGGAAAAGGAAACATTTACATTTTTACATTACAGCATGTGAGAAACGTATGTGAGAAACGTTACCACAAACAGAGAAACGTAAAAATATGCATATTGTATGGGTATGCTAGTGCCTGTGTCATTTTACAAAACACGGCTGTATTAGCAATGTAAATAGCGTGTGTAGACACGTAAGTGTATGATATATGACGTGTGTTTTTCACCATCACACACTGAGATGATAAAATCCTTCTGAGTGAGTATCATTGAGTCCTTCTATGAGTATTATTGTGTCCTATGGATTATGCCATCGAGGTCGGCCGAGTCAAATGTACTGCTGTTTTTATGACATTCTTTCCATGACATGCATCCATTTTGCAATGTTGTATCAGTATTGTAAATACTATGACGTCATCAACCGTTCCCATGGACTTCTTTTGGTGCCCGAAAAAAGGCCCACTCCCGGTGAGGTGATGGGAATCTGAACCAGTATCAATCGTGTACCAGAACCTGAACCATTATAACCCTCGCATGTGTAGGGGGAAAGGGTCCGACGGCCCCCAATGGTTTTTCGCGAATAACTCGCGTAAAAAGCAGCCGATCGCGACAAAACTTTCATATCCTCGCATTGATCAATTTTACACCTACCCTGAAAATTTCATGACCCTGACCCCAATGACCTTTGACCTGTGACCTCTTTACCGAGACCATGTTTGGCTGGAATCGCGATTCGGCGTATGTCGGCTCGCATTAGCCGCGCGTTTGCAAGCTTTTCGTGGTTTCAAACGTTCAAACATGTGATTTGAAGTTGCTCCCATGCATTAGGGTGGGTGTCAAGGTCACATGAAGGTCAGGTCCGGTCATTGACCTTTGATGACCTCGGTTCACTTTTTCGAGTTTTACATGTTTCTAGGCTAGTTTTCGGAGCTGAATTCGAATTTAGCAACCATTTGAACATTTACGAAGTAGTTTTGGTGACTTCGTAACATGTTACGAAGCTGTCAGAGGCGGCTGACACGTACTACGAATACCAGTCACGACGCCTACTGGTTGACCTGACCTGACCTGACCTGACCTGACCTGATCCGACCTGGTCTAAACGCTTAACCTTCCAGGCGGTGGGGGGGGGGGGCATTTTTTTGCCCCCCCTTTACTTTTTTCGATATATCTCGAGAACCGCTGCGCCGATCGTCACCAAACTTTCAGTACCCTCCCGGGAGCAGCTACCGCACATGGTGACCAAAAATTTTTCCAAAGGCTATGATAGGTTGGCCGCTAATGACGTCAGAGTGACGTCATTTTTGCCATTTTCGACCCAAAAAAAGGTTTCGCGGGAAGAGCTCTCAGGCCTACAGCTTTAGAGATACAGAAAAATGTTTTAGACATAAAAGGTGTGGAATCAAAAGGGCTACAAAACTGCTATTTCGGTTTTTTCGAATTTTTTGGATTTTGACCCCCAAAAATCAAAAAATAGATTTTTTTAATATAATAGCCAAAAAATCCAAAAAGTTTTTTGAATTTCGAAAAAACCGGAATATATGTGATAGTCCCTACCGCCTTCTATCTACATACCAAATTTCAGATCGATACCTCGTTTTTTGGCCAAGTTATAGCGAAAAAACTGTTCAAAATTGATGACGTCAAATTTTCAAACTCAATTTTTAGCAATTCTAGACCTCGTAGCGCAAAACAAAGACCACCATTAGACTCCCCGTGACGAGCTGCATCGAATCGATACCCATTTTATGCAAAAATATCAACTTTGAAATTTGACCTTTTTTGACCTGACCTTGACCTGACCTCCACCAGAAAGTGACCTAAACCGTACCTGATGGTCTTATAACCAACACCATTGAGTTGGAAATGAAAAACTGGCCATAAAACATGCATCACATAACCTTAGTAAAGTTGGGCTCATGTGGTGACCCTTGGTGACCTTTGGTGACCTGACCTGTGACCTGACCTGGTATGACCAGTGACCTCTAATAGCAACATATGCACTAGACAACTGACGCCTTATCGCTGATTTTCGACAAAATGCGTTTTACTCGGTGTTATAGCGCTTTCCCTAGAAGCCCTGTGAACGGTGAAACATTT